>NC_139941.1:38916502-39349002 GCF_963454915.1 Gymnoscopelus microlampas
GTCTTACAATAAATTGCAGGTCCTCCAGCCTAATCAGTTCCTGGGCTTACGGAAATTACTTAGTTTACATTTGAGGTCAAATTCCTTAAAAACCATCCCCATGCGAGTTTTCCTGGATTGCCGCAATCTGGAATTCCTCGATATTGGCTACAACAGATTAAGGAGCCTCACGCGTAATGCCTTCGCTGGGCTTCTTAAGCTCAACGAGCTTCATTTGGAGCACAACCAGTTTTCTAAGATAAACTTTGCCCACTTCCCCCGCCTCACCAACCTGAGAGCTCTCTATCTGCAGTGGAATCGTATTAAGTCCTTAACCCAGGGCCCACCTTGGATGTGGACATCCTTGCAAAAGCTGGACCTCTCGGGAAATGAGCTGCAGCAGCTGGATGCCAGCACTTTCCAATGCCTACCCAATGTGCAGACCCTAAACTTGGATTCCAACAAACTCAGCAACTTGTCTCAGCAGACAGTGGAGGCTTGGATCTCCCTCACCACCATCAGTTTGGCTGGTAACTTATGGTACTGTAACGCAAGCATATGTCCCTTGGTGGCTTGGTTGAGGGACTTCAAGGGCAACAAAGAGTCAGCTATGATTTGCGCGGGCCCCAAGGAGACACAAGGAGAGAGGGTGAACGATGTGGTGGATACACTTCACATCTGCAAAGCAACGCCCATGCCCATTACTTCCACTACATCCACCTTCACCTCTCCAACTCGGCCCGAGCTTCCACCTCTTCCCTCACTGCCCACAGAGGATAAAAAACTGACCTGGAATGCAACAGCCTTCCCCACACCTTCAGAGGTTTCCCCCACAATCCCTCTGCCAGACACGGAGTATGTGTCCTATCATAAGATCATTGCTGGTAGCGTGGCCCTTCTCTTATCTGTTGCCATAATTCTGCTGGTCATCTACGTCTCGTGGAAGCGCTACCCCAGCAGCATCAAGCAACTTCAAGAGCGCTCCATGGTTAGAAAACGCCAGAAAAAGGTGCGGGAGACTGAGCGCTCTCTAAACTCGCCGCTGCAAGAGTATTACGTGGACTACAAGCCTACGCACTCGGAGACTATGGACGTGTTGGTTAACGGGACGGGGCCCTACACGTACACCATATCAGGCTCCAGGGAATGCGAGGTATGACCGTTGGCCTGCAAAAGTCAGTTTCCACTGCGAGGCACAAGAGGTAAATTTCTAAACAATGTGAAGAAGAGAAAAAGAAACAAAAAGTTTTTTTTTCTCCTCCTGTCTTATCTGTTTCAGGGGTAAAGGTCAGTTTCACGGTGACTTGTAATTGTAACATGTGGGGCTTGTTCATGTCCATTTGATGGCCCAGCTGCTATTCTGAATTATGTAGTTCTATAGTTACATACACTGTAACGCTACTGTATATTAGCTGAAACTGCATTGTCAGCTTCTTTGTCTCGGGTCCAACCACAGTAAAAACATATGGATCTATGCATTTTGCTGTCAAACTGTTACTTTGCTGTCAACAATAGAATGATCTTAAATAACATTGGATGAAGTCACCATGCAAGTGTTCCTCTCCTGTCTCATCTGTTTGCTACAACAGTAGGCATTCTCAAGTGCTTCGTTGCAACCATAAATGCATCACATAAGTCCTCATTGGGTTCTTTGTCTCCTGTATATAATCACCCAGGAATTTGTCACTGGGGTATCAGACCGTGCTGTAGGCAACTTCAGCCCAGGCCTATGGCTTGAGCTGATACAGCTGCCCTCAGCTGCATTATGCATACCAAGGGCAGTGACAAATGTCAGGCAATAATTTGTTTATCACACCCATAGCCTTTTTTTATTCAGAAAGGCAATGAGAAAATAGCATTACTGTCAACAGTTGGCTGCCATTAGGCAGCCATTTTGTGAACCATTTAAGTTTGCCATTTTACTCTTTGTGTTTTGGTTCCTTCGTCCCCGGATAAAGTTCAGCGTCTCCTTAACCATGAATCTTAAAGGTAGGGTAAGTGATTTTCTTTGGTTAGAATAAGTGTTAAATAGCTCTATATTCTGATAGTACTCATTGCTATAGAGTGTTTGTTCGGTAAAAGGAGTATCCTTGTCTCTCCAGCTCTTTATAAAACAGAAAATGCATTTTCGTTTCAGTTTCAGTTTCATTTCCAATTTTATCCAATCAGGATAGAGAACTCAATCAGGATATAGATTAAACAAGTGAAATTGGAAGTGATGACACTAAGAAATGAGCAGGCAAAATTGGAACTGGAACACTATAAAAATGAAGCTTAAAAATGGGTACTTTCTCCTGATTGGCTGAGATTTTGACACCTACCGAAAATTCTTTTTTCTGTTTATTAAAGAGCTGGAGAGACGGGGAGACTCCTGTTACTGAACAAACACTCTATAGCTATGATTACTATTAGAATATAGTGCTTTAACCTTTTAACAAAATACTTTTTGTTTTAACCCAAAAATATCACTTACCCTACCTTTAAGCCTGCATGATTTATTGTACAAACTCACAACACATCGCATAATAATGCATTTTGAGTTTGTAGATCTGCTATTTTTATCATATTTCACGCAACTAAATATAAATCAGGCTTTACCAAACATCCATGTTTGAATGATGAGTTCCTTCAGCAATGAAGTAGCTTGTAGTTCAGCAACTTGTCTCAGTTCTAATCCCTAGGGCTGATACAGCATCTGACACATAAACACAAGCTTATCATCCTCTCAGTTATTTTTATCACACACTGAATATTGTATTTGCAGGTCGTACACATGTTTGTTGTTTGTTATTCTATTTCAAGCCATTGTGTATTTTAGTTTTCTTTTATATATTGATTGATTTATTAACAAATTGCAAAGAGTACAGAAAGTACAATTACGTAAGCAATTTGACTATTTCATTGTCAAGGTATGAAGAACCAGTCTCTGCAGTAAAGTCATCACAAACGCCCAGTTCCAAACAGTTGACAAAGCATTAATTTGACCTTGACCTTTTGGTAATGCTTTTGTAAATGGTTTTAGGAAATCCTCCTCTCTGCCATTAGGGACCACTAGGGGCAATGGCCTCGAGGACATCTCGAGAACCAAGAACCACAAGTGAATTCTGGATATTGTAGGATCAGACAGCAAAGCCCCATGTTCAAAATTGCGTTTTCTCAGTGGATATTGGATTTAATGAAAATGTTTTGGCATCGTCTGACACATTTAATGTCACAAATTAGCTGTGGATATGTAGTCACTAAACATTCACAAATCTGACAATGGAGTTTCAATTCAGATATTTAAGCTGAACTCCTTTGTATGGCTGGATAGGTACTAGTCCACGGTACGTCTCCCAGAGGAATAATGACAGAAAGCCTGACAGAAAGACTAATCAATTTTCACACATTAATTAGCCATTTTGTGTACTGTGTGTAATGTCACCTATCTGTATTCTCCTGTCACGCGCTGTTTTTGGACATCATTTGGCAGGGTGGTAGACAGTGATTAACAGGACACTGTATGCTGGGAAAGATGTGGTGTCACTGGTATGTTCACTGTTCTTTGTCACTATTTATTGAACTAAACACTACACTGTAATACGTGAGGCAACTTTCTCTTGCATTCTCCCCGAACAGCACAGCTCAGAGTAGTTTTATCTCCTTTCCTATGCTCTATACATCACTCTCTAAAATAATTCTGGTGGTTTCCATTTGTGTCCAGTGTTTAAGGAGTTTCAGTAATGTTGAATGTAATATGAAGTACACAGTTAACTTTACCAGATCTTCGCCAATACCCAGAATATCCAGGAGAAAATCGTAAAAATACAGTCTGCTGGTGGAAGCTTGAGACAGTCTTGTAGGCCTACCGTAGCTTTTCATGTGAGAACTTGGTGTGGGAGCGTTAAATGGCAGACCTAATGGGGCTTCTGCTAGCTAATAGCCCATCAGAGGTAAGGAGCCGAGACTTCCCTCTGCTTTGTTATTCCTTTCCCTCCTCTACAGCTCATAGGGGAGCAGGCTGAGAGTGCTTAAAAATGCAATAGGCTTATTTTGTTATTTATTTTGTTTATTTCGTGCCAACACCATGCACAGTGCTAAGTGTGAGCCAGCAGGAAGAGATCTGTCTTTATGATTTAATGACTTTGTATCTTGTTAGTTTCTAAGTGAATTCAGAGGAAAATGGGGCATATACAGCATCTATGCTTGCGGTATCATTCCATAACACAAAATGTGTTATTTGTATCAAATCATTTTTATTGGGTGTAACTAAATCCTCCAAACAGGTAGATTTAAATACAATAGATCTGTGCTGTGTATCATTCATGACACAGACGGTGGAGTTGGCTTGGGCGACCCTTGCTATTTTGAGACCGAGTTGAACTGTTGCTTAGAGATGGATAGACAGATTTATTTGAGACTTCTAAGTTAACCTGTTATTGAGAGAGATTGTTGAAATGGATGAGGCCGCACAACTCTTTAGCCACGATGCATAAAGTTTAATGAAATGAAACCAACGTTTCGACAAATATAGTCTTCCTCAGGGTTTGATTGAGAGAGATTAACAAAAGACCATTATTGGAGTAAATAAGCCTCTGTCCGTTGTCTTTAAGAGGGGCAGTTACAGTATGTACATCACAGCTCTGTGCTCCATGAAATCAATGCTGGCAAGGACAACTGACTTTAGTATTAAAGAAAAATGTAACCTCTTGTATTGTATTTGGTAATACAGGGTTTACCCAGATCGGTTTAATAACAATGTCTCCTCTATTCGAACAACGACTTCCTTTTAAAAGTCTGTGTCAGTACTTGCTAGGTGGGACAAAATCACAGAAACATTTTGGTGAGCACACATATTATGGAGAACGGAGATGCAAAGTAAGACCACAGTATTATCTCCACTCTCAAAACTCTGGTTGTGGGGCTATGTGAGTGGTCAGTAGGGTGTACTGCACATTATAGAGCTTTTTATAACATCTAATATGGCGTAGGAAAAAAACATCTGTGATCTTTCCCTTCAATCAGTGATATAAGATTCTATTGCCAATCAGCAGTGGTGGACAAAGTACTCAACCCCAGTACTTAATATTTCACTTTCAAACATGTTTGGGGTAATTTTATCGTCTAGGCTTTTGTGAGCACCCCAGACAGTTTTTAAATTCCTTGATTCAGTATTTAGATATTTGATATTCATGTTATCAGACACGCTGCCTTCCTATACAAACCCATTGTAACTTCAAACTCCATATTAGCTATGATGGATTCATCGAATCTTGGTCCTGGTGACTGATATTGTCCTGCGTGAGTAGAACATGTTTTTTTCAATTACTTTTTTCAGACAGGGTCTCCTCACGCATTATTAGGACAATATCAGTCGCCAGGATCAAGAACAGGTGTTTTCGATGAATCCATCATGGCTAAAATGGAGTTTGAAGTTACAATGGGTCTCATTGGTGGGCTGTGGACAGTTCAGAAACCTGCCTACTAGTGACATCATCGATGAGGAATCCAACCAAGCTAATAGAAACTGCAGGCTTTCTGTTCCTGGAATCTTGTTTGAAATGACCAAACCTGCCTGCTGATGATGTCACTAGTAGGCAGGTTTCTTAACTGTTCACAGCCCTCCTCTGAGACACAAACTGAGTAGACAAAAATGGTACCATAATATAATGAGCATTAGTGAGGACCAATTACTGTATATGAAGATAATGTTGAAAATGAGTGAAGTGGCACTTTAAGTACAGTACTTAAAGGTAGGGTACCAATGATTACTATCAGAATAATATAGTGCCTTAACCTTTTAACAAAAAAACTTTTGTTTTAACCCAAATATATGGGATCTGAAACACAATTAAGTTTGTACACAGTAAAATCCTCAAGTGTTAATTTATCCATTTGTAACTCAGAGTCATTTTAGTAATGTTACACTGTACCCCGGATTCAAACCCTCAACTTTACAATCTCATTGTACTGTATGCACCCTAGCTTGCTGAGCCAACAATGTGCCTCATAGCACATTAATGTAACCATAGAAGATAACAGACACTTAAGCTTTTAGCTTCATTTTCAATCAGGAGGATGAGCTTGGCAGTAGCAGCTTGTTATCTTTGGCCCCTGGATGCCCCGGTCCACAGTGCAGTTAAACTGTTTCTTTAGATTTCCTCCAGCACTGCTCAGCTGTTTGTATTAAAAGCTGCACGCTGAACTCGTAGAATGTAAATTTTAATTGGTGCTGTGAAATATGGGGTTTCATGGTTTTCCGTGGGTTTTTCATTGTGGTGCATAATGTGGATAAAATGGCCACTTTCTTATATGCCATCTTGCTCGGCTCTGGAGCAGCAGCTGCAGAACATTGTGAGCACCTATGAATCAGCTGGTAAAATAAGCCAATAAACCTATGAGACGTTACCAGATTTAATCAGAATCATTATTCTGTTTATTGGTATATTCACGTACAAGAAATGTGACTTCCCCTTACACACATAGATGAACAAAAATGACATATGGCAGATAAGAAGAAAAGTACATTTATAACATGCAGTGAGTAAGGTTTTAAAAAGTAAATGACAAACAGGAATATAAGGAGTATATCGTCTCTGTCGGGTGGAAACCTCATATGTCCAAAACTGTAACTTCAAAAACAGCGAAAGTTCAAAAACAGAGAAAGTAACAGATCTACAAGCTCAAAACGTGTCGATGTAGTATGATCAAGTAGGGCGTTAATTTACGGGGAAAAAAACACAAAAAGTTAGAATATGGAGATAAGAGCTTTCTGCCTGACAGCAACGATAGGGTCAGATCAGGCGTGAGCAGTGTGAATAGTGAGGACACGCATATTCGGTAAGCCATGCATCATCAGTAGAGATGAGTTATAAAATATAGCACTAATATTGGACAGGTTCAGGAAATTACTGAATAAAACATAATAAAGCACTCAGATGTGGGACTTCCGGCACATAGATCAATAAAGTAGTCTGTGAGCGGATGAAAGAAATGAAGAGACAGAAAGATCAGACACACTTGCTAGCAGTGGCCAGTGGCACATGGGTTATTTTCACAGAATTGGCACGTACTGTACTGTGTTCTACCGCAGTGGTTCCCAACCTGTGGGTTGGGACCCCCAGGGGGTCCTTTATACAAATGGAAAAAAAGGACCATTACTGCATCAAAAGTAACCAACAAACTATACCATTAAAACTGAAAAGGTTGAGAACCACTGTTTTACCATAGTGATATTTGGTATGTTTTAATTTGCTGAAATAGAGCATTTTTTTGTGTGCTACTGTGATAAGCAGCCTACTTCTTAAGCATAACAATGTACAGTAGGTCAGCAATAGCCCAAATTGTGCACCCACATCCCCCTCTCATATTGTTACATATATATTCATGATGTGGGGCAACATGTACTCAAGTCTATCCTCACTACTTGAGAAAAATAAATTACCCTTTAAAGAATGTTTCTAGGGCAAGTATTGCAATTTCTGGAATATTCTCTAAAGAAATCCTGTGTCCTGTTCGTATGTGCTATATTAATGACTGATACATTCATGTCAGAAATTAGACTAAAACACCATATTACAGGTTAATTTGATAGCCTGTGCACATTTACATGATATATGGGTTACTCAGTGTGGGGTAGCGTGCCACTGTAAAGTATACAAAATAAATAAATACAAAATCCATAGTTGATCTATTAAGTTCACTTTGGCATCCATTTACCAAGTGTTGTGTAGTGTAGAACAAACATCTTTCATTTTCTTTAAGCATAAAGTTTTATGCAGTTTTAAGGTTACTGCACACTCATGCCTCAAATCAGCCAGATACAATTAGTATCTACTTAATCATTCATTCATTTCATTGGGATTCATTTATTCAATTATAGCTGTTACATTTTGGCTGAGATACTGTAGTTATGTCTAATGTTCTGCATTAATTCCCTGAACAAGATATTGTGAAAAAGAATTGCTGCAAGCGATGATGATGTAGGCACCCTTTGGGGCAGATTTTACCATACTAAAACAAATTATACTGTTTTGTGGTGAAATCTGACATCTTGCATAACGGAAACTCATAAGTTTTATAACTTTACATCATTAAGGGCTTTTAAATATGCTCAGCAAGTTTGAGGAGGTATCTGGTTAAACTCCTAAAAGGAGTTCATTAAAGTACAGCCCATGTAAGTGGGAGAAAAATAATGTGTCACAATAAATTCAAAATTACTTTGGCTTTAGGCCTATGTAACCTCGCGTCACCAGGCTTTCCACCACGGAGAAAAGCCTGGTATTCATTATAAAACTAAGCCGTGTGATCCGGTTTAGAAAAAAGGAGGGGAAAAAAGTGGTGTTGTTCCGGTTGGCACATTGTTTTTGTTCCCCACAAAATGCGAATCAATTAGTTTAGTCTAGGTAGTCCTGCTACGAGTTAGAATAAAAGACATACCAAACGATTATTATACCAAAAGAAACAAAACAATTACACCAAACTAAACACATTTTAAACTAGGGGAATCATTTTGGAGGTGTACGGCGCTGGTGGGTCCGGTCGTGTGTTCTGGACGCCTGATGGCCTTAAGTTATTTCCGCTCCAGACCGGATCAGAAACCCGATAATGGTATTGATCTCAGGCGAGGCCATATGGCACCTAAGAGGCTAGAAACGTGCCTACACAATTTGGCACAGGTGAAACCCAAATGTGGGACTTCAACTCCAAGATGTTCCACTTCTGATGTGAGTGTCTTAGTGTGCACCTTTAGCCCCTCGAAAATGCAATAATTTGGAAAAAGGATAATTCCTTGCATTAAAGTTTCATGACATTCAGTTTTACAGCACATTAAAAGTCTTGGTCATGGTCCTTCAAACGTGTATAAGAAGTTTTAACTGAAAATTCCACTCCTGTTAGCCATTGCAGGTGTTTGTCTCTCACATTTCTAAAGCCTTTTCAACTGCAATGAAAAAAGAAATCTTTGCCTGCGGGTGTCGCTGTTGAGGGATTTTGCCTGTCAATCAACGCATCAGCCTTTTTATTCAGAAAACCCCAGACCACAGAAAATCCACTGAATGTTAGAAGTTCCGTTTTTTTGGGTGTAATTGAGGTCATAAAACTCCCAAAAAACATAAAAAATAAAAAAAAGTGAAAATTAATGTCATAGAACCTTTAATATGGCCTTTGCAGTTTGCACCGACAATGACACAATGTAATGTTGACTTGGCACACAATTACATGCCACGGTATATTGCCGAATTGCTAATTTGGTTGGTGAAAGGGCCTTTCTGTGTGGAGTTTGCATGTTCTCCCCGTCCCTCTCTATACTGCCTCCCCCTGATGATGGGGGGGAAAGGAACTGGTTGGAATAACGTGTTCCTTCCACGCGCTACATCCAACCGGGAAAACGCCCTCCTGTCAGGTGATAAGAAGGCTTGATAGCTCTCATGCATTGAAGGAGGCATGAGCTCGGCTCTGGGCTCTCCCTAGGCTGGCAGAGGGAGTGTAGCGCCCAGGATTACTTAGACAATTGGCACTGGGTGAAAAAATGGGGTTGCAAAATCGTGTGATAAAAATGTAAGTAAAACCAAAAAAATGAATACTGTTCATTTCTAACTAAGTAAGTATTGGATTGTTTTTCTATAGTATCATGGACTTTGATTATTGCTTTTAAGGTCTAAGAATAGTTTTTGTAAAATCCCTAGCAACTGCAACCGCTGTGGTTTGTCATGTACTGTTACTGTACATGTAAGGTATCGGTGTCTTTGCTATGAGATGGCTTGGATGAGTAATGCCGTGCAATAGGAGTGCAATACAGTACCTTTGCCTGTTTACACTTGTTTTCCCTTATGAGGATGTGGTAGGCACTGGTCGCTGAGGATCTGAGATGCTGTCTTCATTGAATTGAAGTGTCTGTGGTGTAAGAGTGAAAATATAAATATTTGTGTTAGTGCTTACTTCTCTTAGTTTAAAGAGAGAATAAAATCTCTAACAAGCCAACAATTTCACTCAAATGCAACAAGCCGCAGCTGTTCATCTAAATCTTGGTATTATGAATTCCTCTAATTCAGTGTTTTTGAGTGTCACACAGCATTCTGGTGTGAATAATGGTACTGTGTACTGTTCGGATGAATTGTTGTCTTATCATTTGCTATGACCAGAGGCAACGCACAGGTGCAGGGCAGAGGGGGGCCTTTCTTTACTCTGGAAGCCCATATGCTCCTCTCAAGTCGAGCAAATGGGGTCACCCCCTATGTTTTCTCACTGTATTGTTACTTATTTATTTCATACTACTTGGAATGTTTTCCAGGCGACTCTTGCAAAATGAGCAGTGGTGGAAAAAGTACTCAAAATGTTTTACTTAAGTAAAAGTATCAATACTGCAATGTAGAAGTACTCTGTTACAAGTAAAAGTCTGGAATTAGAAATTGACTTGAGTAAAAGTACACGTTCAAAGTATTTGTATCAAAATGTACTTAAAGTACCAAAAGTAAAAGTACTAAAATGTTTGAAAATAGCAGATCTACAAGCTCACAACGCGTCGCACTGAGCTTGTAGATCGGCTATTTTCAAATAGCCTTGGTATAAATTAGGGCTAAAGTGGTTAATGTATGTTTTATAACGTAATAATTTATATCTGCAAAGTAACTAGTAACTAGTTTTCCAATAATTGTAGTGGAGTAAAAGTACAATATTTGCCTCTGAGATGTAGTGGAGTAGAAGTAAAAGTACAGACAATTGGAAATACTCCAGTAAAGTAAAAGTAACTCAAAATTGTTAAGTATAGTACTTGAGTAATTGTACATGGTTACTTTACACCACTGAAAATGAGCTAGTGAATGACACGATGAACAGCCCACTGGACAGAGAGATGATGGTATTTAGGTGGATTAGAATTAGATTGATACAGACAAGTGAGTTTGATAGGTTAAATCAAATGTTCAGCCTTGCCTGTAATGGCGCAATGACTGCAATCACAGCAACGTTGTCAAATCTATACGATGGATAATGAGCTGTTTACGGAGTGGAACACTTAACACAGATTTCCAAAATATCCTGGAAGTAATTTGGCGGTATATATACGTGCCTTGAAGTTAGAGTGACCTACACAATGTTGCGAACGTACAGTAAGGTTCCTTTTTAGCCTTAATACGTAAGAGTGCAATCATTTTTCTCTGGCCTGGCGGAGATAACAAGGAAAATATAAAAAGGAATAATCAAGTAAGAGAATAGTTTGACCGTTTCCCTAGTGACTCACTTTATATCACACCAATAATGTGTATTTCATGTATTTTATTTAAATATTTTAATATATTACATGCTACTTATTGCTTTAAATTAAGTTACAACATTACTTTATGTGTCAAGTAATGCGTTATATTACGTTTGTGTTACTTTCACACACAAAAGGACATGGCTGTAAATGTAAAAGGGTACAGTAGGTTCAATGGAATAGAGAATGCCACAATAAACGTGTTGGTATTTAAATGCAATTTGTGCAGCTTAGATGTCATGATGACACTCTACAGCTGAGTCACCGTCTACTGGCACAGGGCATATATTTGAAAAATCTGATAAAGAGCAGACAAACTGCAGTGTCATTATTGTGCATGAATTCCTTAGAAGCTTAAACAAAACTACAACAATTAGTTTGTGCTTTACTTGACATAGTAATTGTAATATTACCCAATTAACTCCAAATAATGCATTGCTTTGAGACTCATGAAAGTAATATTATGTAATGTGTTACTTATGCAATGCGTTATCCCAACACTTTGTCAGACACAGCAGTGGATAGAGGGAAATTGGAAGAAAGTGGAGAGAGATCAATATTGCATGTCTGTAAAGCATTCTCACCACAGATAAATCAGTGGATGGGATTATCGTTGCAGCCGAGAAGAGAGGCATTTCATCAATTGGAGATCAGGACTCGGTATTGATCGTCCAGCCCATGCATGTTTGACATTATTGAATCCTTTCTGTTTCTGGCAACTCCTTGGGACCACAGTCAACCTCCATCTCCAGGGGCCTGGGACCTGAGGAGTGAGCTTGATTGGGTGGCCCCATGTAGAGCTTAGTGGTCAAGTGGCTCTGTGGCTCCAGAAGGGATATCCCATTCATGCCACCCGGCCAAAACATCTCTTATTACTCTGAATGCCCTCAACAGTTTTATTTTATTTGGGAAGTTTTTGCTTTGTGTAGATCGGAGAGTAGAGACATGCAACACATAGGTGTCTAACCAGAATCGGACCCAACTATTCTTGGTGACCCCACAGCCTTTTGTCTAGCGCCATGTCAGGTGAAAACTTCCACTTGCACACATACTGTATCTCAAAAGCGAATGGGTGGATTCCCATGAAACTGCTTGTGCAGATACATTACATTTGAACCAGAGTTCACAGAGTGATCGCATGACCTTTCCTCTAGTGCTTCTCACAATTTAGTTGTTATGCCAATTTTTGAACCTGAAAATAGATTTTTGGTTATATATCCCAAGTTTGACACTTTTTGATAGTACTACAAACCTAGCCCACTGTGCAGCCTACTTCACCCTGCATACACTTGGAATTGGATGTGACTGGATTCGGGTGCATGATGGAAGCTTTTCCACCAGCTCAGCATTTTTTGCTTATATGAGTTCCCCCCCAAACATAACTATTATCAACACACTGCAGCAATAGTGTATATTTTCTAACATCTCTTTTTCACTTGGGCTGACATGTTGATTCCAAATCTTCAGGAAGATGTCAAGGCAAGGGCTTCTAGCATTCAGACTCACATACTAGACTTGCACACCTTGACTTCTCATCACACTGTTTCAAAACCATACCAGCACACACTCTCTCATGTGCCTGCTTTCACACACACGCACATGCACACACACGCGCACACGCGCACACACACACACACACACACACACACACACACACACACACACACACACACACACACACACACACACACACACACACACACACACACACACACACACACACACACACACACTGGCAAAAACGGTGAGCCTCTGTGGGGTTACAGAGCGTTCAAGGTGTGCATCTTGACAGGCAGTCTGCCAGGCCTCACACATGATTGGTTTATTCTGTTTAAAACAACAGAAACAAGTATGAATAAGTAAATAAAATACATTTTAAATACTGTAGCGTTTGAAGTCGGTCGGCCCCATATACTGTATGCGCATGGCCATGCGCATATATGGGCATAGCGGTCAGATCTGTGGCTCCTGACAACCAGATCTCTATATGTGCCTACAGTACATATGGGCGTATCGGGTTTGTTTATGATTGTATGAGTTATAGTGACAGGCCGCAGTGGTCTTCCTTTATACAGTATGGGCGTATCGAGGTGTTTATGGTTATGTGACGTCTGAGTCATAGGTTCTCACATGAGCAAATTGAGTATTCACCTCCTGTTCACTTCGATTCTATGCAAGTGAATTGGGGTGAACAAAACTTTTGCTTCTGGTGGCAAAGCAGAAGTGAATGTGGCCCTCTATGGGCTCTCTTCCAGTAAGGGGAGAACAGGGCCCTTTTGCTAAACATTACATTTAATTATTTAATTAAGTATCCTTAATTGTAATTATAGCCTATCTTTTGAAGTATGTTTAATTATGTACATACACGAGGTGTGTCTTGCCTTGGAAGCACTCCTTTTATTACGAAACAAGACTCATTGTGCAGAACCCATGTCAACAAGGGTGAGGTGAGATTGTTGGTAACTTGTTGTTAATTGTCCTGGCAGTGAGTCACGTGTCTACCACACTGACTTGTTTCTATTATTTTAAGCCTAGAATTTAACATTTTAATCAACATTTCTGAATAACATAATTGGATATGACATTCAGAGATGTCATCCTACTTGTTCTAATGGGGTGTCATAACCCAGGAATATTTTGGAAAAAACGTTTTGTTTTCATCGGCTCATTCATTTTTATTTGTATGCTACTGTAGGCTACTCTGTCTGATGACGGAGTTGAGGTGGTCTGTATGCAAAGCGTGTAGCCTAGTAGCCATCATTACATTATGTAGCCTACACACCAATCTGCTGGCGAGGCACAGCAGCAGGTACCACCAGATAGCAAACCATTCACTGAGAGAGCGCTGAGAATAGTGAGAGGCTGAGAGCAGCCACTACACAACAGCCAGACTGAAAAGTCAAGGTGAAAATAGTGCCTTGTTTTTGTTTCACCTCTGTTTGCCTTACTACAAAATACACTTTTTGCTACTCCTACAGATTATGTCCCAAACTCACGCAAATCGATATTTAGTACATATCATCTCTGGAGTCATGTGATCAAGATATATTATGTCAGATTTTTCTTAAAAAATCTTAAATTGTAATATTTTTTTAATTGCAGAGGCACAGAGCAGTTGCCAGGGAATGGCTGGGTGTCTGGGGGTTGGGGCTAGTGCTGCAGCCCCCCAAGGACGCTGCTGCTTTCAGACGGCTGGGCTGATAGCCAGCCTCTGCTGCTGCTCCTCTCTAGGGGAGCTTTGCCGTCGTCCCCCGAGGATACTGCTGCTGGTCCCCAGGTAGCCCGGCTGGTAGCCAGACTGCTGGGTCTCGCAGCCGTACTCTGATGCTGCTCCTCGCTAGGGCACGTATACTATTATCCCCAGAGGATGCTGCTGATCCACACAGTGCTGGGGCTAGTAGCTGGGCTCCTAGCCAGATTGTTGCTCCTCGCCAGGGCCGCTTTGCTGCCGTCAATGTTCCCAGCCAATGCGCCGCACTAGGAGGGAACAGATGACAGCAGGATATTTCCATTCAAACTCAGTTATTTCCGTGTTGCTGCATGCCATGCATCAACATTCGCAAATATATTATTAATAACAGTAGCAAAGTAATACAATGGATACAGGAATGTGGGCACCTAGGAAGAGTGGGCAACTCAATGTTAAATTGGCTATTTTTCCTAAAATGTAAAGTATACATGGTTAGAACATGAATGTTGAATATTTTTATTAGACAGAAATGTAAAAACAGCACGAGTACAGTCAAACACTTTTGTCTAAAAGGATAACACCAAAAAAAGTCCTTGCAGTCTTGTTTCCATTGGGGATCAGAACATTCGACAATTAAGGCCTAATATTTCTACAATTACTACAAATTCCTATAAAACCTGTATAGCCAGTCATTTTTGCCATAAACAAGCAGTTGTAAAAGAAGTACCCTATTGCACCTTTAACCATACACATCATTGAAATAGCTGTTTTTTCTGCTTTACAATTACTCTGTGTTTTGTGTTGATATCCAAATAGCTTGGGACTAAAGTTTATTTGACTTGGCTTTACTTCTCCTCTTTTGACCTGAGAAGTGCTTGAGACAGTATGTGACTAATTTACGGTTCAATCGAGGTTAACTTGGTCGCACCTCAATGTACACAAACCCTGCCTGCCGTGGCCATTCATAGACAGTAGACACCATAGAGACTAATGAGCCCTGGTGAGAGTCAAGGCCATGGGGCTAATTATTCATTGTGATTGATAGCAAGGTTGTCCAGACATGCCAAATTAGCAATGCCTTGGGGAAAGATGACAACGGCTAATGAGTCATGAGACAGGAGTGAGGGTTGAAGCTTATAGAATTGCTTTTGGAGTATAGTCACAGCTATTCAAAGTGATGTCGGGTACTGTGATGTTGCCTGGTACAGAAGTGTTTGATATGGGGGCTTAAGCCAGAGCCATACTCCGTTGCACACAGGTGTCATGCACTGAAAATACCAGATCTACAAGCTCACAACGTGTCACGTGTCAAATCAGGCATTGCAGTTCTTGTTGACAGATTTGGTTGAACTTTTTCTTCACTCAAGCACATACAACGGTGCTGTCAAGTTTTTACCTTTTGATGGTAGAATTTTCATTGATTTCCTGTAAATACAATGCATTAATTATAACATTTTTGGTACTATTTCCTATCCTGAATTTTGCACCTTAACTTAAAAGGTGAGAAATTCTTCCATTATTTTACTGCTGATTCTAACTTCATTTGAGCAACTGATTTGTTAAAGAAATGCAATTGGACCACCATGACGATGACCCATCCCTATTATATCCTTGTTGAATGGCTGATTTGCTAAGTATTGTAGATGTGAGCAAAGGCTGGGCAATTTAAAGGATTAGGTAATGTGATTGGCATTTGAGAGCACTGCACTGGGCACCCAGTTCAACTAATAAAGCACAAGTAGCCAATATACTTCAAGTGTTATTGGTTCATCACTATACCTTTCTTCATTCTGTACTGCTTCCAAATGAAGCCAATCGCATTTCCCATCAATTGATTTTTCCCCCTTAGCATTAGGTAATAATCTTATCAGTGTAATCTCACAGGACTGTATGAAGCAAACGCTCTGTCCTTTGCATCGAAGAGCTATTGTGTATCCAATAATTACTGCTACACAACTAGCAATGGGACAAATGAGAATAGAAAGGCTCATGAACCGACCAGAATTTAATTTGCTTTGAGGCAAAATAGAAGTGCTTAAAAGTAACATTTTACAATTAAGAGATTGTCCATCATCATTAAATACTCCACAATAATTACCATGATCTATGAGAAAATGAAATCCTGCCACTATGGTATCATTTGGATCATAAGGGTCCATTTGGTTACACTCAGAATAAAATGAACACTGAGGATTTTACTGTGTTCTCTTTCATTGCTCCTTTGTTTTCATACTAGTTCAGTTTTCCATTTTCATCTGAACATGTCCTGTTAGCCTTCATTGGAGTTCTAAGGGCATGCAATAAACATCTCAGAGGCCCTTGTGTCTAGCGTACATACTAACCATCTCATTGCCCTACAAAATTAGATCTGTGGCTTATCTCAACCAAGGTCCTGTGGGCCTGCCTCTTCCACAATGAGGGAAAAAGGCCACAAGGCTGGCAGAGATCTTCCATGGGCAAGAAGTTCAATTACCTCAGTTGTCATGGAGCAATAAATGACAAATTAAGTGTCTGGCACTGAACACTGCTTGAAGCAGGCTGCATCAGAATACTAATGTCAGCTGTGCCTAACTCTGGAGAGAGAGAGAGGGAGATAGAAAGATAGAGAGACCACAGAAATGGCTCAAGTTTGCTAATGGAAATGAACAACTTTTTTCTCTTGTTTAAAACATATACAGTATGTATGTACGATATGTACTTATTATATATATAATGTGTGTGTGTGTGTATATATATATATATACACACACACACACACACACACACACACACACACACACACACACACACACACACACACACACACACACACACACACAGGAAGAGATGAGAGTGTTTTGTTTTTCTCAAGGGACCTAGTCTTCAAGAGACTCGGCCGCAGGCCTGGGCTGTATGAGAGAGCTTTGTAGGTGTAGTGACAGATACAAATACACATTGCTGCAGTCCCCACTGGCAAGTGGCCAGGGCATTTAATAAACAGAAAATACACGTCAGGAAAAAACTACAAAAAGTCTCTGTCCCTCTCTGGGAGACAAACTAGTCTTCACAGTCATGTAGGGCACTCCTGCTCTGACCAAGGCATCCTCACACACTGACCCTGCCTGCAGTTTACAAACACTCTGCTGCCTTTGATTTAAAACTGAGCCCAGGTGTGTGAAGCCTCTTGGCTGCCTTAGATTGGCAGCAGTTGGAGCCAACGAGAGGGAATGTAGGAGACCTAAAGAATAGGAAGATATATATATATATATACGCACGAACGCTCCCTCCTTCCGGCGGACGCGCTTCGAAAAAAAAGTGGCTGGGCGCGAGGTGGGTTTTTCACTCGAGGCCGGGGGCGTACAGGCCCCAAACGGTCAGCCGTCGGCTTAGCCACCCTCGGATTTCCGCTTCGTCGCCCGACCTCCTGACAGCGTCAAGAGGAAGGTTTTTCTTGTTCTAAACTGTTGCTGTTCAGCAACATTTGCCAAAACTATTTAACTTATTAACTAATTATTTTAATGAGTATTCTTAATCTTCTCTGTCCATGTTCTTTATTAGAGCCAATTAGACCCATGCACGCACATCCTTGTTCTGCTATATCCTACTTGTGAGGACTTTTGACTGATTTTCATTGAATGCATTCATTTAACCATTAACCGTCACCATTACGTGACTAACCTTAACCTTTAGCTAACCTAACCTAACTAATTCTAACCCTAACCCTAAGTCCTAACACTAAATCAGCCAGAAATAAGGATCAGCAATATGGTCTCACTTTATGTAATTCTCATCATCTTTCTCATCCTTGTGAGGTAATTTGGTTCTCACAAAGATAGTAGGCTAGTATATAGATAGTAGTAAAAGCACACGCACGCACGCACTCACTCACTGACACACACACACACACACAAAGGCGCACGCACGCACGCATGCACACAAACAGGTCATTTCTGTCATTCATTTTTCCCACAGTCAAAATGAGTGTAGTACTATCAATCCAGAAGAGCCCTTTCGGTGTAAATTGCTGTGAATGTGATTGCTCAACAAAGGAGATTAATGTTCAACCCTTAATCTGCTTGTGTGGTTTATTCCCCATTGAGAACAGTGCTAAATAATCAAACGGAGGCCAAATCGAACCATTGGGTCTTGTAATGAATAACATTTACTGCCCCAAATCCTGCAGGGCTTTAGGAACAGATGTAGGGTAGTGTTTCACCAACCAAAAGCCAGACAGCCTTCTTATATCACTGTAGAACACGCAGAGCTATGCTGGCATGTTTCACCCCTTTTCTTTCCACATATCTCTTCATATCAGTTGTCTCAAATGGATCTGTTCAGAAGACATCCAGGTTGCTGACCTTGCATGTTCCCTTCCTTCTCTTCGGCCTGTTTATCTCATGTGATTTATAACAGTTATTACATACACAGTGCATCTTGCAGTGCTGCAGAAGTGATGACAGCCAATGGAAAAAACAAACTGAGTCACTGCAGCAGATTTGTCAGACTAACAAAAGGGTTTTTGCTACACATTGACGTGTCCCTCGGATCTTCAAGGTGACCTCTGGAGAGATCCCGTCTACCTGGTAACTACCAGAGTTACCAAGGTGACAGTTAGGCGGGCACCTGCACACACGTGAGGAATATTCTCCGGTTGAATGAGGCAAGAAGTCACATGGATGAGATTCATTCATCTTAATAATGTGGTGTATGTCAAAGTGGTGTGGCTGAAGAGGTGCTAGTTAGGAGGGATGAAATGCAAAGAGAGCATCAGAGAGAAAGCCAGAGTGGAGTGATGAAGGCAGAGTCGCGAGAGATTTCTCAGTGCTCCCCACAGTGTTCCTTTTGCAGGATCAATCCTCGGATTAGAACACTTACTCAGTTACCTGTTGACATCACCTTGGCAGAATTGCTCATTCACACAGAAGTGCTGTTTTAATTCAGCCCCTGCCTGCTTGGCAACACAGCAATCCTTAAAGCGTGTGACACTACCCCCCGAGACAGCAATTTCTCAACTTGGTAAAGAATAGCTATACAGCAACGTCTTTGCCCTTTGTTTTGATGTGGCGGGGAAGATATAGCGTGATAACGTCGTTTTCATGCTACAGCTATTGTATCATGGATTGGAGCTCACGCAGCTTCACTTGAGTTGTGCTTTATCCTGCTGCAATATTCACATCTCATCACTGCAGATGAATCTTTGCAGGGCCTCAGCCTTCATATATCAACCAGAACCTGCGAGTACAGACCCATTCCTCTGTGGTAATATCATAGGAGGCCAACAGCTGGCTGCAGTTCATCTCTTGTCGCCTTACATTTTCGGCTACATCAATATTGGACAAGCCTGTTCACGTTCAGAAGCTGTCTCGACTCTAGACTGTATCACTTAAACAGATGGCCATCCTCTGGCTTCGTTTGAAAGCGACACTGAAATTGAATGGGGATAAACCAAATCTGGCTTTTTTTCCTGTTCCATAGTTCATTGTATTGAATATTCTGCTCTGCCAATCGTTTTCCTGTAGACATTTTGGCTCTCCAACCAAAACACAATGGGATGACAAAAAATTGCTGAAAAGTGTGTGTGTGTGTGTGTGTGTGTGTGTGTGTGTGTGTGTGTGTGTGTGTGTGTGTGTGTGTGTGTGTGTGTGTGTGTGTGTGTGTGTGTGTGTGTGTGTGTGTGTGTGAGAAAGAGAGAGAGCTCATTTAATCTGTAGGCAGTACGATTAGAGTTCACATCAGTATATAAACAAAGGGTTCACAGAACGATAAAGGTGCACAAACCATCTGTCACACACACACACACACACACACACACACACACACACACACACACACACACACACACACACACACACACACACACACACACACACACACAGAAGCATGTAATCCTCCACAGTGTTAAGAGTTAGACATACAGCTCATTCTTTAGAGTTATCACCATGGAAACTGGACAGCAGTGAAAGGCCTGTACTGTGGTTGGATTGAGCAATGGCACCACAACATTCTGGGTGTCAGTATTACATTTCCTGTATATCAGAGGGATTTACTCCATATGCAAACTTTCAAACACCAACTGACTTGTTATGACGTAGACCCCCCCACCCCCCCAGACTGCATTGAAAGGTTCGATATTTCCATAATTATCTCAAAATGGCCTCATGTTGCGTTTTTTTGGGTGGATGTTTTGAATTTGATTGATGACTCTCTTCTGTTTTCTCAGCTGTTAATAGATGATTATTTTCTAGTATTGTAATACCACTTAGATTTGAGTCAGATGTGGTCCATAATGTCCGCCAGGCCGAAGGCGTGGCAGAGACTATGTTTTGCACCCCGTGCGTGCGTGTCTGTGAACAGCTAATCTCCGGCACCGTTGGCCCGATCGCAGCAAAACTTTGTACGCACATTCCCACTAGGCCGAGGAAGACACGCCACCCTTTTCACATTCTCCTGTTATAGTGCCACCAGGAGGTCGATTTTTGCTAAACACATTTTTTGATATTACTCAAACAGATTTTGTCCAAGCATCACACACATCGGTGCACAATATCTCTATAGTCACGTGATCAAGAAGGATCTATCCGATTTTTTTTTTTTCATACTGATTTTCCAACATTGCTGGCCCACAATAATCTTCCTGACCTGGCGGAGACCTATGCTCCGAGGAGCACTTTTTCTAGTTTTAATTTATTTTTTATCACTGTCTAGTATCCATATCTCGGTTTAACATACTCTAGTCTACTAGCCATACTATATCTTTGTCTAATACAGCCTACTAGCCACAAATCTGTCTATCAGTTATCAGGTTTCCTTGAAAAGGACTTTAAAAATGTGTTATGTCTACAAACTATAAATTATACATGAATTATTTATTTTTTTAAATATGAAAACAAACAGAAAATAGCAGTTTCTGGTACTCTACCTACAGTACGAATTGTACATCACACAAAAGATATAATTTATTTGAAGCAGATACGATACAGTCAGCCACACAATTTATGATCATTCAGTCAGAACCCAGGTGATTACTATGCATTAAACACCAGTCTGACACTCTAGTCTTTTACAATATTTTTTTCTAATTTCCATTATCTGTGATTTGCAACATGAGCTTGACATCTCATCTAGAGAACTGACCATCGGTCTACGCTAGCTGCAGTCAACATCCAGTGTGCTCCCCCGCAGCTCTCGCCCTATTTCAGCTCCATGGTGTCTCAGCCAGTGATTGCCCACCTTGGCCTCTAGGCCCGGGAGCCTTCGCCTTTGCTGTTTTTTCTCTGTCTTCTGGCAGCCGTCGTACAATTTCTGTCTGACTCACCTTCACCTTTCCGGGGTGTACAATTACCCCCCCCCCCCCCCCCCCCCCTTCAGCATTCAGTCTTAAACACAACAAGGCTGACCGTCTGGGAAGCCACTCACTCTTCCTTCCTATTCCTTCTTTTAGCCCCCTATGCACCTCTCATCCATTTTAGACTATCGCACCAAGCCTCTCGATTGATTTCTAACTGTCTCTCAACCCAACTGGTCAAAACATGTTCTGTTTGAGGTTTATTTTCCTTAAAAGAGAAGTTGTTCCTTGTCGCCGTCACCAAGTGCTTGCTCATGGGGGAATTTTGGGGTCTTTGTAAATTAATTTGCTCTATATTAGCGATTGAAGAAATTGCTCCACTACTAAAATATATTTGGAGCATTGTTACTGCAGATCACCCCCCCCCCCCCCCCCCCATTTGACATTGATAAGGGAATTAAACTATCAACTCACGGAGCCAGTAACACAATGAAACATTTGCCTGGATAAAGTGACTTATAATGTGGCACGTACAATCATTCAATTGATGCAGCAGCCAAAGTTTATATTATGCACGGATTAATCATACAGTATAGCCGAGCCTATAATAGTCGGGCTACAAATCAACAAATGCGCCTGCAAAGTGCAAAGTCAGTCAAACTTAATTAATCAAGGGACATGTGTTCATACTTTGTAGACTTAACAGTATACAACAACACAATAAACACATTTGTGTCGGAACGTGGAGAGCAAGAGACAGAGAGAAAGAGAGAGACAGACAGACAAACAGACAGACAGATAGACAGAGATCAAATATAATATAGAGATCAAATATAAATATAAAGTTGGCACTTGCTTTATTTGTAGATGAAGCTTGCCCCTCTCCCCCTGGACAAAGATCTCTATGACTTTGTTGTAGAAGTCCTCCTTGCTAGGTGTAGGCTATTACTGAATTTCATAAAGCCATTCTACAATCTCACAACGTGTGCAACAGTCGCATAATCAATCAAAGCACCACGGTAAGAAATAATTATGTCCCCGGACGACATCAGCGGCAGACTACACACAGGACATCTAGATCTGAATGTTGTGTAGGTTAGACTTGCATGATATTCAATGAATGGTTTGGGTGAAATACTTTGTCGTACAAGCTCCCACCATTTGCAGTTTTTTTATGAAAGGGGGAAAATTTGAGAAGAAAACAAGGAAAACAGTTCAGAATTGTCAAATATTCATAATGCTATGCGAGAGTGCGGTCTAGCCAACACCAACTTGGGATTCCTGAATCGCTGCCCTCCACACTCTCCTATCTAACATCAGGGTCTTGAGCTCTACAGTGTTGTTAGCTAAGCTGTCGCATCGCAGTGCATCTATGTAGATGGTGTGCTTCTTGTCTTTCCTGGCTTTGCCCTGGGTTGGCACCCGTGCCAGTTTGCTTGCCACTAGTTCCGGGTGCCTGACGCAGTGCCCTGCCAGCCTCATCCTTCTCTCTCTGACTTTGTCTGTGACCCGTGGTATGTCCCCGTAGACTAGAGGACCACATTTCTGATGTGGTCCTCCCATGTGACACCTAGTACTATTCGTAGCATCCAGGGCCCTTTCCTATTGTGCTGTGAGGGTCCATGTCTGAGCCCAATACAGCAGTACTGAGCACTGACTCCACTAGCTATAGCCTACCAGCAGCCTATTGAGGTCTTCCATGTCTGATTTCCACACTCTACTCATCCCATGCGAGGCATTCCAGGCAAGGGCCCTCCGGACCTTCAGGTCCTGTTCCATTGAAGCAGTCCAGGCCCGAGATATAGATAGAAGTCCTCGACTGCCTCGAGCACCGTCCCGTCCGCAGCGGCGGATGGGACACAGAGGGCAATGGTTTTGTCCTCTGTGTTAACTGTCAGTACTTTTATTTTATTTATTTTTTTTATTCACAATTTGAGTGAGTAAATACTATGTACTTAAGGAGCATGGTTAAAAGAATAACATGGCAATGGAATGAGGCAGTTAAATACATAAGGTGCATAGTATAAAGAGCAATAGTAATAAAATGGCAACAGATACAGTATAGAAACTTAGTCCCTTGTGAATATAGTCACACATGCATGTGAGACATCATTTAACAGCAGATATCAGATATATCAGTGTAAGGGCACCTCACTGTAGGACCTTTAAAGTCATCGGGAGTCATCAGATCGTTATGCATTTCACACTACACGAGTCTCTTCTTGAAATCGGCTGTCATAATATCGTTGTGGTTTTCATACTAAACGATTGATCGCCGACAAAGGATTACACACGGCAAGATCTTTCACAGGAGTCATCGGCGAGAGTATAGCCCTGCATCGGGAACATGATCCCGCGGTACCCGCAGGTTCCAATGCAAATCTTGCGGGCGCGGGCAATATTTAAATACTTGCGGTCGGGAACAGGCGGTCAAAATTAAAACCCTCGGGCCCGGCAAAATCCCGCACCGTCCTGCAATAAACCAGATATAAAGCACCTGGAGCATGTGTGCTCATGCTTTACTTTGCATATTGCAAGATATGAATATTATGTCTACATTCAGAGGAGAACATCATTTCCCCTAATGGGTAGGCTACAGCGGAGCGGAGTCTCTCTCTCTTTCTTTCTCTCTCTCTCTCTCTCTCTCTCTCTCTCTCTCTCTCGTGTGTGTTTGTTCCGTGGGCAGCTCATAGCAAAATAAACACAAGCTCTCTCTCTCTCTCTCTCTGTGCAATTCCTCTCAAATTAACAGCCCTCCCACTCTCTCATTCTGTTCTGTAATGTTTTTGGATCTCAATTGAAATATTGCAGGCTTATACAGGACTGGATGGTAATATTGCGGGACTATTCAATTCAATTCAATTACATTTTATTATAGTGTCAAATCACAACAAGTTGTCTCAAGACACTTTACATGTAGAGAAGAGACCCGACATCCCACCCTGAGCAAGCAATTTTGCGACAGTGGCAACGAAAAACTCCCGCTTAACTGGAAGAAACGTCAGGCAGACCCTAGGCTCTAGGGTGGCGGCCTTCTGCCTCGACCGTGTCGGGGGAAAGAAGAGAGAGAGGGGGAGAGACAGAGGAGAGACAGAAAGAGATACAGTGCAGGTAGTAACAATAACAATAGTAGCACATATAATAGTGTAAGATAGTATTTGATAATATAATATAGTACAGCAATAATGTGTATGCAGTATATAATGGTATAATATAAGAATGTTAAGATACTATACAGTATAGTGTAGTAGAAATCCACGGTCGTGCTCCATGGGCTGGGGGTCCGTAGTGACAGTCCATGGACCTGCGACGTGGGAAATAAAAGAAACTCCGGGAAGCGGGTCCCCGGTTGTAGAATAAATGGCAATACATTATTTGTTGCGGGCAAGAGCAGAAAAGTAGTAGACAAGAGCTGTCATGTCCAGTGACACTCCCCTAGCCACCTGGCTGGTACTGTTCTCTCATTGGCTGTTGCACGGATATGCTCGGGGTAGTGATTGCAACCCCATTCATACTGTGTGATCTCCAGTCGGCGACAAAGCCAAATATCAAACCTGGCAGATATCTAGAAACCCTCGGGGAGGCATCGCCGAACGCTAGAATCGAGGTCGGATCTTCTCGCAGTACTTTTCACACACAGTGAGCAAAACCTCTGCGAGCGAAGCCCGATCTTGCGTCAGATCGAGGGATTTGTCGGCGAGCGCCAAAAAGGTTGGCGACAGCATAATCGGGGCAAATATCTTGCACTGTGTAGTATTCTTAAGCATACAGTAAGTAAGTGGCACTGCCAGTGCAGCAGCAGTAGAGTTCCCCTGCAGTCAGGGCCGGCCGCTGCTATAAGCAATGTAAGCGGTCGCCTAGGTCCACAACCACTAGGGGGGCCCAAACATTTTTTTTTTACTTTCATATTGTAATTATGTCATGTATCTCCTATCCAACAACTAGCGTTATTATTTTAGTATTCAATAAAAAAATGACATGATTTTATAATGGGGGTGTTTGGGGGGGGGGGGCAAAAAGAATCTTGCTTAGGGCCACGAAAATCCTAGGGCTGGCCCTGCCTGCAGTCTTAATGTACACAGAAAAAGTCATCCTGTGTGGGATGAGGTTGAGGCTCAGTGCTCGTTCAACATTCTGATGTTAGCCATTTGGAAACTGTTCAGAAATCTAGTGCTATGACTTTGGACACATCGGTAGTGCCTGGCCGTGGCCGCTCTAGCAGTGTGAGCAGACTGTGTCTGGGGTGGTGAGTGTCCTTGATGATTCGCTCAGCTTTGACTGCACACCACTTCTTGTATATTCACTGGAGGGAAGGAAGCTCTACTCCAGTGATGCGCTGGGACCCTCTGTAGGGCTTTTCGGCCGAGGGCAATGCAATTCCATTGATGCAGCCCGTCAGAATTCTCTCGATGGTGCTGACCAACCTGAGGATGCGGGGACCCAGCCTGAATTAGTTCAGGTGACGGAGACAGCACAGGCACTGCTGAGATGTGGGTGGGTGTTGGTGGGGAAATGTAAGCAGTAAAATTTGTGAAACCTCTGATTTGAATTGATATTCTTATACATTCTCTCACTGGGTTACAGTCCCACTCCACACATCCAATGTGTGGTTTAAATCCTCTGAAAAATCTATCTCTGACTCTGATCAATAAATGTACATGACAAGTACCCCCCCCCCAAAAACAAATCCGTCCCTAAAGTAGCTTTACATTCCCTTTTTCTTTGATCTATGTTTGCACTTTCTTTTTAGTATTCCATTCCATATTCCACCCAATTATGCATACATTTGATTCTCCAGAACAATGGGTAATGCAAGAGTATAATCACCAAATTCACCTACGAAAACAACAAGACAGTCACGTCCTCGTTGATGACTACCTCGTTGGCGCAACGTGCGGAGGTGTCGGGTTACGGGGCAGTCAGTGCTTGTTTTGTATCACTGCATTTGATTCATTGCATTCAGTGAGGCTCTGATTGGTGCATTGCGCTATACCTGTTTTCAGAAAGTGGATATGGAAAACCCAGATTTCGGTAGTTAAAATCCATACTAATATTTTAGAGAGACACAGTTTAAAAAAACACCAGGGTTTTAATTGGGTAAGCTTCAAAGACATATTAACCCGCTGGAACCCCTTCAAGGACCCATGGGGGTCCCCAGACCCTACTTTGAGAACCACTGCCATACACATGGGTGCACATAGCTGGTGCGCAGGTGCACATGCGCACCCAAAATAAATAATGTGCGGCACATCAGACGACGCGAGGCGCTTTTGCATACCAACAGCTGGGACAGGAATTTCCAAGCTTTTATTTTTTAGCAAAAATAAAAAATAAAAGCCTGGAGATCGAGGCTAGGAATTTACTTCCTGAAGCCACACTCACACAATCACGCTAAAGCACGCGTCGGCCCCATGTACAGCCATTAGGCGCAGGGGGAGAGGACGCATGCTGCACGTGATTGTGTGAGTGTTGCCTCGCATCCTGACAGACACGCTGCGAGTCGCATGCATTTCTTTCTTTTTTTTGGGGGGGGGGGTCTTCAGCATCCTTCACCAGCATCTCATGCACAATGGACCCCCAAGCCAAAGTCTTAGGGTCCCAGAGTCACCCCACACCTGTACCCCTGGATTCCCAAGGTTACTTAAACATCATTCCCTTATCTTAGTCCTTCATCCCCTCATCTCTTCAGCCCCTCATCCTATCATTCTGCTGTCATACCTTTATTCCTTCGTCCCTCCATCCTCACCTCCCCTCATTGTTATCCTCACATCCCTTCATCATCACCTCATCTCTTCAGTGCTCCATTCCCTCATCCCACACCACCCACACATGACTTTCTATACTTAAACATCTTGCATCTATATTTGTTTGAAGGTGTGGCCTTTTCTGGTGAACTATGTTTTATTGCACTTCAGAAATGATGTCATTTGCAGCATTAGCTTGACATCTCATTTTGCAATGCTGATAAAAAAAATATATATCCGTAAGTTTCCTAGGGCATTATGGGCATTACTTCCTGTCGACTTGATCAGGTGTCAGGGATCAAATCTACAGGAAGTGATGCCCATTATGCCCTAGGAAAGTTGTGGATATATATATGAAATAGAGTCTGTTCTTGGTGCAAGAAAGGGATCTTAGTCTGGCTCCTAGTATATCTGACAGCCTCTGTCTTCCTAGGGTACTTTTGTTTTTTTATGAGAAAGTGAATAGTAAATTAAGTCAAAGATATCCTTTGTGCTGTCTTATGATCCTATTGAACCTGTGTGTTTCATCTGCTCAATACATGAGGCTGATCATTTTGGCTTTGTTCTGTCATTTCTCTGCTAGCAGAATGACAGAACACAGTTTTCCAAAATAAATGATTCCATACCATGAAAGATTTCTACCTATCCAGCATAACATTACTAAAACATCAAGAACATTCATGTAAAAGTTATGTTAAATGGTTAATTTAAGGGATAATCTCCACAGCCTTGAATTAGTATGTCATGAAAGACCATACTGTGCTAGAGTCTAGTCAATCACATCAAGTACAGTGTTATAAGATATAATGCGAATTCTTTTACACATGCAACAAGGTTTGATTCACTATTTATAGTGCCACACGTTTATGTTACAAACTGTGAGCCATGGCAATTCACCAGCTGGGTTATGATAAAATAAGATCACTGTCAGTCCGCGTTCATATGAAAAATAAAAACAGTGTAGTGAATGTTTTATCATGCACTAAAGATAGTTGGAATTGAAGCAAGATCTGCAGTATTATCCTTCTTGTTTGTTCCATGAATTGACTATGAAGCTATGAATAAATATATACGTACCACTGTGACCTTAGAAATGACATAATTATCAAAAACCTGAGGATCGAGGCATTTAATGAGCGTTTTGGCAGTCAGCACTGCTCTCTCTGTGTGTGTGTGTGTGTGTGTGTGTGTGTGTGTGTGTGTGTGTGTGTGTGTGTGTGTGTGTGTGTGTGTGTGTGTGTGTGTGTGTGTGTGTGTGTGTGTGTGTGTGTGTGTGTGTGTGTGTGTGTGTGTGTGGTGTGTGTGTGTGTGTGTGTGTGTGTGTGTGTGTGTGCGCGTGGCTGTGTGCGTGTGTGCTCAGGGGAGTGTGTGGGTGTGTAAAGGCAGGAAAAACAGTAAGTGAGGGAGAGCTGGGGAGTGAATCGTACAGTTCTGTACATACCACATGTCTTTTCTCTCTGCTCTTGGATCAATCCATAACATGGATTGATCCACGTACAGGAAGAAAAGACGTTCATCCTTCTTGCTTTCTATAATCAAGACTTGCAGTGGTTTGTATCTCTCCATACATCGGAAAAGAGTCTATTATGACGAATAAAAGATCCATCCAGTAAATAAGAAATCTTAGCATGCAGTCCAACATTAGAGAGCAGAAAATAGGATGCGCAGCATTATGGATAGATAAACCTCCCCCAGCTGAAGGATTATGTTATTTTGACGACAAATAAGAGCATCTGAATGGATCTCTAGCACAACATATGGTGTTGTGTACAGCTTTGTCAATCAGAAGGAACAACTTCAATGAGAGCTTGTCTGTCAGTGTGCCATTGCATTATGTAGTATTTTTCCAAATAACATTTCAGCTCTTAACATCTACAAGCGTATGTCCTACAATTTGTTCTAATTGCCATCCACAGCATGTGGTGCTGCATTTGAAAGTATGTTTTAAAACGTTTTAAAAACAACGCTGTTTTTCCCAAAAAACGTATTCTCGCGTCTTTCATGCTCAGTCAAGCCATTCTGCTATTTATCCATGCGAAGCAAAGATCTACATAGAAGTGGTCTTTGCAGCCATTAGCATGCCATTCAGCATCCATGGGTGTGTAGCTTAATAGCCAACGATGATAATAGAGGCCTGTCTGTGCTCTCTCTCACTGCAGTGTTGACCGCTGAGTGAATTATCCAGCTGACAGAGAGCAGCAGCGCAGCCAGGGCCAAGGATGTTTTTTTAAAGGGGCTTTACACACACACGCACACACACACACACACACACACACACACACACACACACACACACACACACACACACACACACACACACACACACACACACACACACACACACACACACACATACATTACTCTGCACATACTGTACTATCACACATGAACTGACTTTTCATCTTGAGTTTAAAATGAGTTTTAAATACAGTAGTTTGAATGCATTCTCTCCATGATATTGTCAAGAGGACACTTCTCCATGTAAAATTAGAATTAGAATTTTGGCATTTTGCAGGTGCTCTTGTCCAGAGCAAGATCAGAGTAAATGACACGAACCCATGCAAAAATACGACAGGGTAAATGGTTACGTTAGTAGAGTGCAAAGGAAAACAGTTGCTAACTAGGATATCAGGTAAACACCACACCTAAACAACATGCTAATTAAATAGCATTCTTAGCATTTGTGGTCAATACATCGAAATAATAGAACAACAATATGTGAACAAGTAACCACAGTAAGCTGTATCAGCATAGTGTTACTCGCATGGATCAAAACACTTTGAACACAGCTCTGCATGTGTCATTACAAAATGCAATGGGGGTAATAATAATAATCGCATGACCTTAGGGTAGTATCGCTGAGGGATACTGCTGGGACTCCATTGAAGAATCATTTACTCTGAAGGCTGTGACAGAATTCAGTTCAGATGTATTATGAGTGAAATGGTCCTTTTAATGTGCCAATCTGAGGCATGCCGGCACAAAGCAGCTGTCTGTCACGTACTGTAAGTCACTGAGAATCCTTTAGGTGCAACTTGACCCAAATTCACAGCAGCCATAAAGAAGAACAACTTAAGTGAATGCTTTTATAAGCAATATAAAAAGGTAATAGCGCAGGAAATTGAGTTAATGGCAGCATGCAGTGTCATAAGTGTCCTATTCAAATCTTCCCTGGGATCCGCAGTTACTGTGTGCAATTAACCAGAGTACTCAAATGTAAAGTCTGCATCTATCCATAAATTCCAGGAATCTCTATATGTCTGTCCTTTGCATAGCTCGAGAACTGTTCATCCGATCCATTTCACACTTGGCGGTTGCATAATTACTGAGGACCCACGGCGTGTCAAGGGTGATGTTGAATGGATGGGCGGTTCTTCAGAACCAGCCCGCTCCAAATGGCCATGTGTTTCTCACGAAGTGCTCATCTTTCTCGACTTCACACATTTACACAGTGTATTGCTGACGGCCCAAGGAAGTGCAGTGCCCAGCTTTGTGTGCTGTACTGTACCTTGTTTACTGATGGGTGCTTCATGGTTCTGTTACTGTGATGCATCTACTAGATCCTTTTCAAAAATAGAAATAAGACATTGCAAGGCACCAGCAGGTGTGGTAAAGCATTAATTTGCGGATTGATTTCATTGGTAAAATTCTGCAAAAAGCAGACCACACAGAATACACATACAGTAAATGATTTTATTTATTAGTATTTAATGAGAGCTATGTGCACTGGAGGAGTAAACCAGTAGATGTAATGCAATTAGTATTAGCCTCAAATCTACAGCACTCGTTTTCAAAAGAGAACTGTATGCCAAGGAGGCTACGACTCATGAGGGACATGCAGATAATAGTGGTTTTAATATATTGCTAATTTGGAAGATGATGCAATCTTGCTACCATAGCACATAAGGTTTAAATATGACTTATTCAATTGGGTCAAATAAAGGATTGCAATGAGCAGTTTGCTGTGTGCATGACACTGAACACAATGACATGTGGACAAAAGATAACTCTTATCTTGCTACCATAATTGACGGCCACAGTCATGGAGTGTACACGAGTGTATGTGCTCAATTGCCAAGCAGACACATGGCCCAACTAACTCCACATTTTCCCCCAAAATTCCTCAATATTCTGCCTGTGACACCAGCTGCTTCGCATCCCATCACTGTACTTGCAGGATGTACAATTAATATCAAACGCATTATGCTCCAATACTTATGCAAATCACTTCGCCAACACAAAATTCACGTCCGGGTGTTTCTTTTCACCAGCCAATCACCTTTCACGTTGCCACGTCCGTTGCCACGTCGCGCTGACGTACGCTAAACAAGCGCTGCCGTGCGCACAATGCAAACGAGCCCAAAGGCGCGCAAAAATAAGCCGACCATTGCTTAGACACAAAGTCAGACCTGGCAACGCAGCCTACGCCAATCATGTGTGAGAGATCTACAAGCTATGGGGCAGAGACGCCACCGTATCTTAGCAACAACTACAGCGCTCACTCTCATTGGTCGTGTCACGCTAAGAGCAGTCTCCAGACAATGGCATCGCAGACAGCTTGCTGTTACTGCTGTAGCCATCACAGGCAGTTCCAGCACGACGGACAGGGCGCTGTGATAGCTGCCATGTCGCTAACGCTAACGTGGTTGTCATGCCTGCAGCGGCTGTGCAATCACTTTGTCAACAATGCACGTTCGTGTGGTGAATGTCAATATTGCTGCTCAGTTCGTCCATTGTAGATGGTGTATGTTTGTGTGTGTCTTCTGGAGAACTATGTAGCTCCACAGCAACTACAGTAACTAACGTAATGGCAGGACCGCCCCGTGCAACGCATGTTAGGCTGTATTATGGTCATGTAGTAATTTCAGATAATTTCGCTCCGATTAGAGCAGTGCTTATCAACCCTTTCACGCCGCCCCCCAAATACACGTACTTGATCTGGGACCCCCCCATTCTGTTTGACTCCGTTCCACAAGTAAATATTGTGAAAATAGCCGATCTACAAGCTCGAAACGCCTCACGTTGAGAGGCGTTGTAAGCTTGTACATCGGCTATTTTCTACATGATTGCCTCTTTCTTACATTCTTTGCCAATGTGGCCCATGTTTTCATAGTATAGTTTGTTGACTACTTCTGTTGCAGAAATGGCCATTTCCTTTACTTTCGTTTTTTTATTGTCTCCGCCAGGCCGAAAGGCATGGCGCAAGACTATGTTTCACCCCCTGTCCGTCCGTCTGTGATAGCTAATCTCTCACATCGTTGACTTGATCGCAGCAAAATAACAGCCCGATGTGGAGAGTCAGTGAGAGCTGGATAAACAAGGTAAAATGTGTCAAAAGGAGTCTGTACGGCTGTCGATAAATGAACACATGACGTCGGTGGGAGAGGAGATATTGTGTCTTTTGGACAAACAGCAGCGTGGTGCTGATGTTTGTTGTGTGAAGCAGCTTAATGTCAGAGTGTTTGTGTTGGAGCGCCTCAGTGCGGCTGCAGAGTTCATGTGCAACCTCTTCCAGAGAGACACAGAGACACTAGAAACTCTGCTGGGGAAAAAAAACACTGCTGGGCATTGAGTTTCATATGGACATTGATCTACACACTGCAGGTATATCTGCTACACACACAACATCAAACTACACACTGCAGGTATGATGCAGCGTTTGCATTACAGCCAGCATGCCAGCGTAGTTCCCATATGGTTTCAAGGTGGGCTAAACCATATGGACCCCATGTCAGCAATGTCAGCGGCATCCACTTCAGTCCCAACTGCGATGCCCATGCAGGCTATAAGTAGCTTCTACCTGGCCCTTAGGTGGGCCCCAACTAGCCATGTTTATGTGGGACCAAGGCGGGTCCTCACTGGGTTTGCCCATGCAGGCTTTAACTGGGTTCTACCTGGGCCCTAGGTGTACCCTAACCAACCACAGTGCAGTGCCCATCGCTCCAATTGTTGTGACGTCAGGGCTCTCAATACTGCACATTGGTGGAGGAGGAGGGGCCGCAGGGCGACCGCACACATCGCTGAACCAATGGTAGCCCACGGATGTTTCCTCTGGGGATTTACAATCTGCCCCTCTATGCCACATATCATCCGCACTACAGGGTCTTCACTGACCGAGCCACGGCCCCACTGACCCTCATGACGCTACGCCACTTATATGAGTTGCCAAGTGGCCGCGGGCGCAACGTGGGCGTGGCCGCGGGCTAGACGCGAGCCCCCGCATAGCGGGGGCGAGCTTCTAGTCTTTTGAATTTTCTTGAGGGTAAATTAGATTCAAACAGAGTTACTTTAAACTGTTAACGTGAAGACAAATGGCATGGCCAAATCCCTATTCCATTACACACTCACAGTAAAATCCAGTGTTCATTTAACTCTGACTGTTCACATGTGACATGTGTACATTCTCAGAGTTACAAATGGATAAATTAGCACTGAGGATTTTGTGTACCTTGGCCAAGAGCCCAAAAGTCAGTAGATACAACAGTCAATAGGAAAAAGGAGACAGGGCTTTTCACAGTAACGTCATTGCAACAAAGATATGTGTTCCTTTTATATCGTTTTGAGTAGTTCAGTAGCACTGTAGATACAGATAGGAGAAGACTTCCTTAGTTTAATGGAAGATGTTGAAGTCGCCACTGTTTGCAGTGTTCAGCCTTAAAGCAGTGCTGTTGGCTGCTATCCAGACTGCACTAGCCAGTGAGTCATCTGCCTTTTAGAGCTTCAACCATAACAGCCAGCTCTTTCCCAATATTCTTGATTAAACCTTGATGCTTGCTTCAATTGTTTGGCCAAAAAAACTTTTATTATTTTATTCTTTACACGGTCAAGAGCCTAATCCTATTTTGAAGAAAAAGTCATATTTAAATTGCCTAGTCTTGCTGAAATAGTCAGAGGATAAGAGCATTCTGCCCAGTGTGAAGGATGCTACCTATGTGGTTAGGGGAAACCTGGTGGCTCAGTCACTCACATTTCTCTCCTTTCTCTCTGCCCTTGGTCTCTACACTCCCTTATCTATAAAATAAAGCATAAAATGATGGGGGGGAGAGGGGGGGGGGGATTCTGGTTAGTTGTGCTGCCAAACATAAATCCCTTTTTGTGTATTTCCTGCATATTTACTGTACATGATGTCTGCTGCTGATGTTTAAATATATGGTTTTAATCCTCCAGTTAAGAGCTTGCAACGCACTCTTAGCCCAATTCCAGATGGGAATTATAAGTGTGGCGCTTACGCACAATGTAACAGCACTTTTAAATGTACAGCTTTTCAACATCCCCATTGTTAGGATTTAAAGTTCAAACTGGAGCCACAAACTACCAGGAGACAAGGTTGCAATCAAATATCCAGTTTATTTAGCCGGATAATGATGTATAGTGTTGACATTGGGTTTCATGATGATTGCCATGGTTCTAAACAAAGAACAAATTATAATATCATGCCAGATAAAATATAAAACATAAATATGGCCTTTAAATCATATTATACATTAAGGTATTGTATATCATCAAAATAATAATTGGCCAACTGTTTGTAATATTATCAAGTATCATTGAATCTTGTTTTACTAATTTTTTGACCCAAATGCGTCAAACAGACAGATGACACAAGGTGGTGTTGTTCTCCCTGTGCAGTCTCTTGTCCAAGAGCTCTTCACACTTGAGCACTGGCAACTGTCCCCTCCTTTATTATGGAGAGTTCTTGATCCAGTCTCTTTTTCTGTCTCCTAATGTTGGTTTTGTTCCTATCTGTTACCATATAATCACCATATATTTATTTATATGTCTCAGAGCTTCCCAGTAACATGTATTTTGTTGTATATCGTTGTTGTATATTTAATATTAAATCTTTTATATTCAATATTTAAGTATGAATAATGACATGATGAAACGTGCATAATTCACTGCCATACTAAAATAGTGTGTTGGCCACTGGTCAGTAATGGGTAATTATCCACCCCACCCATGCTGATGGGTAGATTGAGAACACTCCCATGTAATGAGTACACCTTTGTCCCAGTCCCTATAAGTGATGAGCGCATTCATTCTCTGTTAAACCCTGAGGAAGACTTCATTGTCGAAACATTGGTTTCATTTAAAAATAAACTTTTTGCATCGTGGCTAAGAGCTGTGCGGCCTCATCCTTTGTCAATACTGTCACCTGCCGTGGCCAGCACCTCATCAACACAAGTGTGCGCTCCCTCCTTCTGTGTTTGCCTAAATATCTGTTTTTGACAATTGGTTGAATTCTGGGTTGAATGTTCTTACTTTTAAACCATATGCTGTTTAGAGTGACAGAAATTATAGCAGAGATCATGAGCTGGATTCAAAACCTCCATTTTGCACACATGTGCATTATCCTACAATAAATGCGCAAAATGTCTGTACGTCCGTCTGTAGTTCACGTATTTTGAGAACTGTCCGATTGACCGACTTCAAACTCTACGTGTTGTCGCCGACAACCTGAGGGAGTGCCGTGCCCGCCATCAAGTCGGTCGGTTCGGCGATTGTCCAGAACCAGCGATACGACCGAATATGCACATATATACAGTAGGCATAGCCTATGGAGATCCGGTTGTCCAGAACCACAGATCCGACTGCTATGCCCATATATGGTCATGTGTATAGTATATAGGTATAACTCGGTGCGCGCATCGGCGAGGACTCGAGGGAGTTTGGTGCCTGGCGTGTGGTGTCGTTTGGATAGGCGGGTTGTCCAGAACACCCGATCCGACATGCCCATGTACTGTATTGGCATATATGGAGATCTAGTTGTCCAGAACCGTCGATCGAACCTATATGGCCATGTATGGATACATACTGATGATATCAGGGATCGCCATATATGGGCATAAAATAAAGAAATCACTGACAATTTTGCCTTCAGCCTTGCAAATGGTTGATGATCGATGTAAAGAATTACATTGAGCCGGGCAGTGCAGCTCAATATTGCTAGTGTAATTCAATTGAACTACACCTACCAATGGCAATGGAGACAGGAGACAGATTTATACAAACTTCATCAACCACATCATATTACAATGGAGGTGTCTGTTGGAATAAATGGCTGTCAAAGGAATAAGCAGAGTTCCCAGTAATAACATTCACATTTCTTCTTAGAACATTACACCCCCACCTGAAACAGAGATTCTACTTTAATTCATGGATAGTGTCTTCTATAAGTGCAAAATGAGCATTAGTTTGTGAAGTGAAAGGTGGGAGGACATTGTGCTGGTGACAGTGTTGGCCATGAATGCTTGAGGAGGTGGCAGTAAAAAAACATCAAGCCATGATAAAATATGATCATAGTTAAACCGATTTTATCACCATACTTCCCAGGGACAGATAGTGTGTGTGTGTATGTGTGTGTGTGTGTGTGTGTGTGTGTGTGTGTGTGTGTGTGTGTGTGTGTGTGTGTGTGTGTGTGTGTGTGTGTGTGTGTGTGTGTGTGTGCGCGCGCGCGTGCGTGCGTGCGTGTGCGCCTGTGCGAGTGTGAGTGTGTCTGTGTCTGTGTTCGCGCAATCGCGTACTAGTGTGAACAACCTTTTAAGGAGGGTAGAATCTTAAGCAAGCTGCATAGTGGTAGTGAGTAGGTTGCAAGAGTAGAGAAGGGAATAATATCTGGAGTTTCTAGTTAATTAGACCAGGATTTCCGTTCTCCTTTGAGAATTTTGACAGATGATACTCCCTCACCTAAAACTTGCTTGTCATAACAATGATGATTGTACCACACCTATCAGGGAGATGTATTCAAACATTGTCATAACAGAGACTTAGAAATCACTGAAGCAGACATTAAGCCTTTTTGGTCTCAGTATAGCCTCAATAGAGTTTGGATATGAACAGAGCTAGCCTCATAAGGACCAGAGACATTTTAGTACATTTTATGCATGTGCTGTTTAAGCTGTAGTTCCGCCCTACCAACCACTGTCATTCAAAGAGAGAGAAGGGTTATTTGTTGAACCAACCAGCCTGTGCCATAAGCTAATTTAAAATATTCAGCAATATGTTTGCCTCTCCTTATTTCACTAATTAGAGACAATTTGTTCTCAATGTAGCCTTTTCTACAGGCAATTTGTGCTGCAAGCTTTCAGATGCAGACCTCCTACTGTGCTCATTTTGCATTCAGGGCATTGTTGTTCATGAATAGTGTATTGACTTGCTAAGATGTGAAGTTCAGCTGCTGAATTAGACAGTCAAGTGCCTCCAAGTAAACTTTCTATTAAAGCTGTGAACACTCTGAACGGAACTATTCCTGGAAAATAAAATACGTTTAGCATTTTCGAAGTTATGATCTCAGGTTCAAAGATTAGAATGGTGGCAGCATTGTGAAATTGACCAACCCTGATTCTATAGGCAGACAAATGTACAGTAAAGGCCTCAGATCATCAGCTAGAGTAAATCCTATTGGAATCCAACATTACAGTGGTCTGTGATCTTTCATATGGATGCACTTTGAAGGCATTGCAACTTCCTTAGTGCAGTAGTCTTTTATTAGTTCGTTCATTCAATCTAATACAACAATAATGTAGTAGCCAGGTAGGAGAGCTGAGTCTGAATGCAAATGTCTTTTGCGCCATTATCTGCTATACATACATAACTGTGTGCTCTTCAACATGCATGAGTGCATTCATATTTTACAAATGAAACATTAACATACACCAAGATGGTCCTAACAGTATCACAAAAGTCTAGATGTAGCATTTTCCATTTAATTGACATAATTCAGAGCGCAGTGGCACATAAAACTGGGAGGACCCTTTGAATCAGCAAAGTGCTTGTAATGTAATAAGCACTCTCTACTAAATGGAGTCTTGACTCCATTTAAAAGAGGGCACAAAATATGTTTGCACTCTAGCTTAAGGCTTTCATCTTGCATATGAATCACTTTAGCTGAAAGTGGGCGTTTGAACACTACGGCCGGCTTCCAGGTCTTGAGGGCCTGCCACTGTATCACTGGTCTAGCTTGCATTAATGTCAGTGCTGTTCTACCCTCCCCACATGTGTTTAATTAAAAACAGCTCCGAGTGCTCTGAAACCCTTTTAAAAATGTTGCAAACAGAACCTTTTTGACTGACTTCTATGCCTACGTCGGTTTTCTCTCTCTCTCTCTCTCTCTCTCTCTCTCTCTCTCTCTCTCTCCCTCCTTCCCTTCTACTCTTTTCTTTCTTTATTCCATCCAGATACAACAGCAGCTGAGTGCTCTGACGTTGTACCGGCGGTATGAGCAGTCAGTTCCAGACTACTGCCCTGCCCACCTGTCACTGCACCTCCACTTGGGCGTAGAACCCCCTACCACTCCGGCTCCTGGGAGGTGCCAGGCCAGCGGGATGCCCCTACACCACAGGCCTCATGGCCACCCTTCCCTCTGAGCCCACACTGCCTTGCACCCAGACCCACCAGTCCATCCAATGGTGAGCTGTGTACAGAGCACACAGCGAGGCTTGGAGAAGCACCTCTGTCTCAACCAGTGTCTGTGGGCTGGACTTAACGGTCTTAAGCCTCGGATATGTTGTGCCATACAGTATGCCCCTTATTAAGGTTTATTTATTATTTTATTATATACATATATATATATATATATTATATATATTTTTTAGCATCTTAAATTTTCCCTTCCCAGATATTATTCAGCACAGATTGAAACGAAGATTATGTTGATACTAGGGTGATGTGGTATTTAGTCTGAAGACAAGAGCACATAGTTCATAGTCTCTCGACACTCGCATAGCAGCTCTGAGCCTGTCACGGCGGGTATGCGGCGAGAACTGGGAACATACTCAAACATTATTGTTAAATACTGTTCTTATTTGAATTGTTTTACATGAGCTAACGTACTATGCTACTGCTAATGTTAGCTAGCTGGTAATTGATTTAATACATGATGTTGCAGGCATACATTGTTATTTTTATTTTTTGCTTGTAATGTCATGTCACTTGTGGTCTGTTGTTATTTGTTTACTCATTCTGTTAAAATATATGGGTTATTTGTGACTTCTTTCTAGATCCATGGTTATTTAAGAAGCCTATTGATCACTGGTCCCATTCAGCTAGCTATAAATGTATTACTGTTGCATTGCTTACAGAGTAGGTGAAAATAGGACTAGTAGAAAACTCATTGCTGGAGCTAGACCCCCAAATTCCGAAGTTTGGTGAAGGAGATACATTATTCACTATATTTTCTGATGTATGAACTGCAGAGAAAATATTGTCATTCTTTAAGAAGACTGATGTTGCCAGTCAGTCAGGAGGTTGAAGGCTTTAGAGGAATGGTTATACTGTAGCTACAGGTAAACATACATGACATCGTATGACTTTATGATATATGCAGACATATATTTGCGAAAAATCTGACTGATCTTGAATACATGACTCTAGAGATAATGTGTACTGATTTGTGTTGAGTTTTGAATGAAACCTAAAACTTTGTTTCAAACTTGGCCTATGCTGGGAGTGTGCGTGCAAAGTTTCATGCCGATCGGTCCCGCAATACCTGAGATTAGCTGTTCACAGACGCACACACACAGACAGACGGACGGACGGACGGATCGATGGACTGGGCGAAAACATAATCTCCACCTCCTGCCCATACCAGTCTGACGGCAATAACAATGCTCGAAACGCCCTGGTCTCCACTGCTAAGCCAAACGTTGCTGCATTGAAGACTGGGCAGAGGGAGTTAAGGGAATATACAAATCCAGTCCTGAAAGGAGACTGGATACCCTCTGATGGAGTGCGAGGAGACAATTAATCCACAACATAGTAGCCTGCAGCAAGGGTCAGGTTAATGAAAATTAAAATGTTTCTCAATGGAAATGGGAGGGGTGTGAGTGGTGGGTGTGGGTGAAGGTATATTGATTGGTGAGCTCATGTCCTAACTGACCCTTGATATCTCCTTTAGCAGAAGAGGTCCAGTAGCAGTGTGTCTTTCCATTTTCCAATAAAACATTCCCATGCCTCCTGAAGAGTAATGGAGGACTATAACTGGACTATCCCTCGCACTCGTTAAACATTTTTACTTCAGCTCCTCATCATTCTGCTAGTAATTAAATGCAAAAATGCAGTAAACAGATCAGGGAAGCAGCATGGTGTACAACGGAATAGCAGATCAAATTAAAGTTCAACCAAGCTAAAAAAGGTTTTGTGCTTTTTCTAATCATGCTGCCAGTCAGAGGTCTTTCTCTCCCTCAACTCCCTAGCGTTTTCATCTCAAGGAATGAGCCACTCAAATTAAATTACTCAAGATTAGAGAGACAAGTTGGAGAATAACAGGCAGAGTAATCGTCATGTAAAATGTACAGCCCACACATCCTGCCGGCAGTGCATATATTTTTGATGAAGACTTTTGATTACTTTAATGATTTTGATGTTGATTGTAATTGATTTTATCAAGCAGAGAATTAAACACAAATGGAAAATAAACTCACTCCCAAGTACAACGCTTGGTGCATTATTCATCAGAGAAGTTTGTTTTTGTTTTTCCTGTTAGATGTGATATATATATATATATATATATATATATATATATATATATATATATATATATATATATATATATATATATATATATATTACATCTAGTAACCTAATTGCATATTTTAGTCATCATGCATGCTCATTTGTGTGTACATTTCAGATTTAAACCCTGTTTAGCATAAAAATAAGCCAAGATAAATGTCTTACCATGTGAATTATCCAAATCAGTTACAATTTACAATTTAGGCATTTAGCAGACACTCTTATCCAGAGCAAGGAGTAAGTGGCATGAACCCTCTAGTCAGCAAACAACATGGTCAAGTAAATAGACGGCAAAGTAAACAAGTGCCACAAAGTAACTGGGATACCAGACAAACATGACACCTACTGCATATGTGGACAAGCACAGTATACAATACTAGAGTTGCGGGGGGCTACGCCCCCCTCAACCCCAGCCGCGCACGGGGTCCAGCGTGGGCGTGTGTATATTGGGGTACCCAAATCGCCGCAGTAAAACTGTGGAAAAGTGAAAAAAAAAAAAAAAAAATTAGAAGAAATTATATTTGTTATGTTGCAGGGGGTCCGCAGGGGGTCCGCGGATCCTGTGGAGTGTTGGGACGCGCGGGGACCCCCCTGGAACATGGCGGACCCCTTCAGTGTTTTTTTTTTCTTTCATGAAGGTGGTTGCTTGTTTCTGCCGCTTGTTTTTAGAGAACCTGGCATGCCAACCTGAACCTGGCAACCCTGATGTTTACCCTTAGCAGATGCCGTAACGGTGCGCGCTGTAGCGTGCTGTGCTGTGGCCGTCGCTGTTTGTTTTTGTGTTTGGGATGAACATGGCACGTGAAGGACGGACATATTGTGATCGAGACATGAGTGAAGTGAAAGTAACGGCCTGGGTGGAACAAAGGAGGTACGTAAGAAGGGGGGGGGTTGAAGCAAAGGAGCTGCGTGTGTGTTGTTGTGGAGGAGATGGGCAGAGTGCAATGGCGGCCGCTCGTGTTGTTTCGGCGAAATCCGTCGCCGTTCGGTGTCGGTGGTGTGCACGGTAAACGGTACGAAAGTGATTCACCTTCCGTTTTGTCCGAAATGTCGTGAGTGGAATAAATTATGTTGCGACGTGGAAACAGTGAAGTGAGCAATGATAGGTGCCCTACGCCACCCGTAAATTGTGAAAGTCGGCCGTGGCTATTGTGTTGGCGACATGTGCTATGTCGGCGTTGTGTTTACTCGATTACAGAGCTGTGGCTATAGCGTCAGCGGCGCGCGGAAGTAACTTGTCGTTTATATAATTAGATGTAGCTAAATAACATGCATATCATATTTGAACAAATACCCAACATACATGTGCACTAGCATCTATCAGTATAGGCCACAAGAAGTGATATAAAGTATAAGGAGTCTGAAGTGGTGAGTTTTCAGACAGTACAATGGGAAGCGAGTCTGCTGTCCTGACCGATGGGGGCCAGGATGGAGAAGATTCTAGGATGCTTGGAGCGTTGGCCCGGGGTGTTACAGGGAAGGGAGGGACAAATGTAAGCTGATCTTAGCTGATCAAAATATGTGGGAAAGGGTGTTGGGCTGGATCGTGTTCTGGAGGTAAGAGGGTACCTTGCCCTTGATCGCCTTGTAGGTGATCGCCAGTGTTTTAATTGGATGCATGCAGCAACCGGAAGCCAGTGAAGGGATCACGGAAGTGGAGGGACGTGGAAATTTAGGGAGGTTGAAAACCAGGCATGTCACCGCATTCTGGATCAGTTGTACTGTAGGGTTATTTGTCAGCATGCTTGTTGGTAGACCAGCAAGGAGGAAGTTGCAAGGAGGGAGTTGCAATAATCGAGTGCGATGATTGAGGCTTAGGTAAGGAGTTGAGCGGGGACTTCTTTGTGAGGAAGAGTCTGATCCTCCAGATGTTGTGCAGTGCACACCTACAGGATCTAGTTATCGCTTGAAGGACAGATGACGTTAGAACAGGAACCACCAGAGTGTTGTCGATGGATATGTAAATATCCTGCAGGTGCAAAGACTTTCCAGGGAAGAAGAGAAGCTCCTGTCTACATTGAGTTTGAGGTGGTGGAAAGATATCCGCTTTGAGATGTCAACCAGGCATGCAGTGATGCATACATCGAAGAAGAAAAACTGTTGAGTATCATCAGGGTAACTGATAGGAGAACTTATGAGTGGAGATAACAGAGCCAATGGGACCTGGTGTAAAGCCAAAAACGGATGGGTCCAAATTGAAAGCAAACCTTCTCATGAAATCTGTCATGTAGGTCAGAAAGGGGGTTCAGGAGAAGCTGGTGTGGTTGACTGTGTTAAATGCTGCAGATAGGTCAAGAAGGATGAGGACTGCAGAGTGGGAGGCAGCCTGCAGCATGGAGTGCCAGTGACTAAGACAAGTGCTGTTTCAGTAGAATGGGCATGTTTGAATCCTGACTGGTTGGGATCCAAAAGGTTGTTCTGTGAGAGATGGGAGAGGGGCTGGTTAGAAACAACATGTTCCAGGGTTATGGAAAGAAAGGAAAGGAGTGATAGCGGTCTGTAGTTCTTGACGTTGGAGGGGTCAAGAGTCGGTTTCTTGAGGAGCGGAGGAGTGGATTTGCAAGACAAAGTGATCCTCTCAGACAGCTGCCTACTCTTACACAACTCCTCGGGTGGCAGAAGCTCAAGAGCACAGTGCTGAATATAACAGACTGTCTCATAATGATGTGTGTCTGCTCTTCTCCCTACTCACCTGCACCTTGCAGCTTTCACATGCTACTTTTCCCCCCGAGTGACTAAATGTGTGACTGTTTATTGAGCTCAATGCGATAAACAAGCCGCCTCTTTGAACATTAGCTCTTGGTATCTTTGTAGCTTTTAATGTTTTTCTGAAATGGAAAATACTACAGTATATTTGTGGGTGGAAAACAATACCCAATTAAGTTATGAGCTATAAAAAGGGGTAAAAATCTGCTACCTTTACTTCTCAAACAAATGATGTGCCATTAAAATCATATCTAACTGAAGTAAATGTGGAATAATTGGGTATTGTGTTGTATTGGGAATGTATGTGGTTGACTTTGAAGAAGGGCCTGCAATATTGATTTGGTATTTTGAGTGAATTGTTTTTGTACATAATGATGTTGAGTGATCGCTAGAGAATAATATATATATTTCATTTAGTTTCCCCAACTTTATTTTTATACTATAACTTTTTTCTTCCCTGGGTATTTAACTGTTTGTGGACATAACCTTTTATAAGAATGTACAGTATTGTGTCATATTGCAGAGCTCATTGTGGAAAAAAAGAAGAAGAGCCTGTTTGTATTTAGTTGATTTGCTTTTTGAATCTGAAATAATTGTCAAAAGAATCTATATGAATTGTTATCATCTATCCCTCAGGTTTTGAGTGACTTGTCAATAACAAACATTTGTAAATGTTGGTATTGTGTTCATCTGTTTAAGAACATGTGTTGGAGACGTATCTACCTCTAGCATCATATTCAGTGACAAATATGTGCTGCTAGAGGGAGATTTACCACTGCAGAGCTGTACAGATGGAACAGTTTAATGACATTGATTGATTGCTCACTCCACTCCGCCTGTAGTGCTTTATTGGGTTTTATTTTGGATGCTGTGCAGTGTACACAGCAAACTCCTGAGTGTTGATTTAGCTCCGAGAGTGTAAAAATGGACCCATGTGAGTTAAATTGAAAACTCAGGATTTTTATGTGAGTTCAGTTGATGCTCGGTGGAGAAAGAGCCAACAACGTGGCACTGGCCTGTTTTAAAAACCTGTGCTGTTGAGCTGCCAATCAATTCTGAAGTATTGTTTGCCAGTATATAAATGACAGAACATGCAGACATACAGACTTGCGCTCAAACTGAAGAACTATTTTCATGATGACATAGGTCTGTCATCGCCTGATCTACCCTGCACGTTTTTCTTCTATCTATACTCCAGACCTACACAGTACAATCCTTTGTTAATTCTACTCTGAGAGTATAAAAATGGACTCAAATGGCATTTTTACAGTCTCAGAGTTAAATTAACACTGCTGATTTTCTTGTGTAATGTTGATTGATTCTTGACAATGCAGCATCAGGGAAAGTTTGTTGTTATTCAGCCGGCATTTTATCTGTTTGCACAACTCATTGGTCCTGCTGACACTTTGTTGGCACTTGGAGAGCAGACGCTATAGACTTATTTACTTTCTCTTCGGCGCTGTCAAAGTAAGCCAGATTACATAGTACCTTTATATTAGGCTTAAGTCCTTCCCTGCTCTCATTCTGTTTTATTGATTTTACTTTCTGTATGATTCTGGACTTCCCTCAGTAAAGCTGCAATTCCCAACTTATTCTATCTATAAAACATTATTTCAAGCTTAATACAACATAACTTGGCATATCTACAGTGTTTGGAGATGGTCTCCCTTCTTTCGTATTGAGAAAGTGTGACCCTGGTTGATATACCGGATTGGACACACGGATATGCCACCATCTTTCGGGAGGGGGAGACAACAGACAGAATGTAAGGATGGATAGTTAGCAAAGCATAATAACGATAGACGAAGGCTACAGAGATTTTAAAAGCCATGAAAGGTCTTTAGTGTAGCACTACTTGAGTACATTTAGATGTGATACAATTAACTACAACAACTTTTTCTGGAAAGCTGGCTGAGCTGTAACAACCGTCTAGAATTTAATTTTTCTTTTCTTTTTATTATTTTTGCACAGTGTAACTTATATTCCACCCTGCCTGGATATAGAACAGTTGACATGCTGCAAAATGTGTGTAATGCTGCGAAAATAGCCAATTTGCAAGCTCACAATGTGTCGTATTACGACTGTAGAGTTTTGCTAGTTTTGAATTATATTTAACATTTTTATCTTATTAACTTTTTTTCCCCTATTTTTTTATTATGGCATTCCTAAAATAGGGTCGCCACATTGAAAGTTAAGTGGTTGAAGCTACAGTGCATAAATGGTCCATGATCAGCTGGTTCACACATTCACCTTGAACTATGTGGCTTTGACTCATCTATAGATGATATGGCGCAGTTGATCTAGTTTTTCTGTAGCAATTCGGCCCCAAGTTCCTGCCTGACTTTGTCCCCAAGTACTCTGCCTTGTCATTTTAGAGTTGTGTTGCAACTCCAGGCAGGCAGGGCAGCTGTGAAAGCTCCTGATTTCCCTGGGGAGTTATGGTGGCACTGTGCCAACACTTCCAGATTACCTTCACCATCTTACAGACCCAGTATGGCACTGGTCCTGCTAGTAGTACAGTATATTTTTAAACTCCCCGCACTTCACGGCAGGCTGTCTCTCTAATCAACCGGCGGTCCACGACTTTGATCGCAGCTTTCAGGGTCAAAGACTTTACACCCCACTTTTCTAATATTGCCACAGACTGAGGTCTCTGTTGGTATCATGCACAGTTGCCTCAAGCAAGGATTTTTCCAGGTATAATTAACCCTCATCCAATTTAAACATCCAATCATCCAATTTTGCAGTATAGGTAGATGTGATGGGCAACATAGCTCATCATAAATATGCTGTAAATATTTTACATCTACAAACTCATCAAGTGTTTATCCATTACTTGTTACAGTAAAATACAGGTGAACATAATAAAAATGTATCTTTGTGTCTTGTAATTATAAACAACTAACATGAGCAAGTCTGCATTATTGAATGAATACGTTATCGTTTAATGGCATATGAAACCTAGATTTCTTTATTATTTTATTTTTTTACATTTTGCCTTGATTTTGCATATTCAGAGGGCATCACAAAGAGTGGAAAAGAAGACGCTATAAAATCAACAATGGTTTCATTATAACAAAAGTTCATTATGCATTACTGAAGAATAGCATTGGATGTTTGGCAGCATTGGTGACTAGTTGTAATGCATGGCTACCATTCTAAAGCCCCGAGTCATCAATTAAATTAAATGTAAAATCACTGTCTGTGGCCGCAGCTGTTTCAGCTACTATTTTTACACACTAGGCTGACACTTTGAAGCTGGTGTGCTGCATAGTTAATGTTGGTATTTAAATTGTTTCAGAATCCATCTTCCCCAATGCCAGTATTTAATGCTCAAAATACAAATCAATTATTGTACACATGTCTTTTAGTTAAACCAGCAATGCAATTCATATTAACACACAAACAGATGCTGTTTTCAGGATTATGGTAGATGGCTGGATGCAGTATGTGTTATATAAAATATAAGTATTTTCCATCAGTCCATTTCCCATAAAGGCGCTTAATTCAATTTCGCAGTTAGCTGGAGTTGAGATGAAATGTAAAATAGAGGTAGCTCACTTCCAGGATTTCCCCCCCCGATAATCCCCCCAAAGCAGTATTCTCTGAGCTGAATCACCATACGACTGGTGAAAGGTGTTGATTGACATATTGGATATTGCTTATTAATTCATACTACATCATACGATGGTGCTGCAACGAAAATAGTAGATCTACAAGCTCACAATGCGTTGCATAATAATGGTGCATTATGGAGCATGACACCGGTGCGCAACAAAGTCGGGCTTCAGCATCCTGCAAATCAAACAGCAGTTCACCTCCATCTCCAGAATAAGCTTTTATCTCTCAAAAGGCAATGCAAAAGCACAAAAAAATATACACAGTTGCCAAAATGAACAACTTACGGTACTGATTTTTATCGGCATATTGAATATGCATACTGCAACAAGCATATGTCAAACAGTTTCTTTCATCCTGGTTGTAGGCTATATTGTCCTTCAGATCATAATGGAGCTAGTAAATCCTCCTTGCATAACACTTGTAGGACTATTGTTTTCTCAGGGTGATATTTGTATAAAAAAAAAAAAGAAGAAAGGTTTCTAAAGCATGCAGTCTATTGATATCTAACAATAGAGCAGGGACGGATTAAGACTCAATGGAGTCCCCTGGGCCAATTATCTTTCAGGGCCCCCCCACGCGATACCCAGAACAGGCAGTCGGGTGGGCACGCAAACACACCACTCGAGTTGTAAGACATGTGTGGGTCAAGAAAGCACCTGTAGACATTTTATTAGACATGATATACAATGTATAACCTACAGTATTTATATGTAGAAAAAAACAAAAGCTTATTTGTAACAGTCGTGACCAACCATGGTTCAAGCATGGATTGTGACTTTAAGATACAGTAATTGTTTGGATCATTTATATGCCTACTTGTGTATAACTGCGATGCTCTCAGAAAAAAACAGATTTTCACCTGAATTTTAATTACATTAGGCTTAAGCATCCCCAGTGATATCTCTGTTTTTGACATCTCCTGCGACATATTGTAAAACATAATTTTTGCACACTCAGCTTGGCATTTGGCGGCAGGCTCTTCACGTTCTTTGAACACGAATGAAGAAGCTAATTTATTAAACTGAGTTTGGTGAGTCACACACGCACACGCACACACACACACACACACACACACACACACACACACACTTTACCATTACAATTTAGGCATTTAGCAGACGCTCTTATCCAGAGCGAAGTACAATAAGCAAGGAAATCACATACATATAATGCAGAGAGACAGTGTAGTGCCTCAGGAAAGTAGGATCACAGGTAAACCAAAATAATAATCTGTTTATTAGGATACAATGTATCACATTGTATCCTAATAAACTGTAGGATACAATGTGCCTAACAGTAAGATTGTGGTCAGTCGCTAGCATCAATCGAGCAGGAGGTGACGGGGTGTGCACACACACACACACACACACACACACACACACACACACACACACACACACACACACACACACACACACACACACACACACACACACACACACACACACTTCCTACCCCACTCTTCTATCAAGGGACGGAAAATAAAAAACATGCCGAATAAATAACACTGTCGATGAAACAGCAAAAGTGTGTTGGCCCGCCAGTACAAGTTCACCCACTGTCAGGTCCAGATGGAGGAGATTGAATTCAGCTGTCTCTCAACTTAATTCACAGGTGTGGTCGTATGCCCTGCAGAGTGTGGGGGGATTTATGGAGGGGAAGACTGTAGCTGTCATGTCCCTGCAGCAGCAGCAGCAGCAGCAGCACCAATGCACAGCATCTCTGCCAAGTCGCAGTTTACTCTGCCAGTGCTGCCCTTGCATCCCAATGAGCTGCATGCAGGGAACTCAGAATGTTACTGCATCACGCCAGGTACCCTGAGACATGAGCTCAATTAACTCAACATAAACACTGTCAATGGAGATCAAAATGGATACAGGCCTCTTGATTCACCACCGGTATGTATAATTACAGTCGGCTTGTGGGTGACATGAGCAGAGATAAACGAAACAAAACGAAACAAAAAAAGCATAAAATGGCATCGGTGTGACAGAAACTTTGACATAAGCTCTTTTATTTGAAACATCATTTTTGGCCTACAGTATAATACAGCGTTTGGCATCCACTTTCCCTGGAGCACTGAGGCTGCTCCCCAGAAGCCTCAAGTCATAAAACCACACACAGCTAGAAGATGCTCCATCAGTTTAAGCTTGCTACATTGATTTACAGTGCATTTCCCTGACAGAAGGCAATTCATGACTTACGGAAATCCAGGACTTTTTTCTTTTTTTCTTTTTTTTACTTCTCCTCTATATTTCCTCATGGGTACGGAGCTACCATGGTGGATTTAATCAGAGAAAGGAAAAGCTTCTAGAAACGGGGTGGGAAGGATCTTTACTGATCATCTTTAATCAGCATGCTGTTAACGTTTAATCAAGTATTAATTCGCACACTGAACCAATAAATATCTGTACCCCCAAGTTGGCCGAACCTACACACATGGATTTATACACGTACAGATACTGTACATATATTCATTCACGAGTGCATGCACACATACACACACGCATGCATACATGAGTGCAACTCCTAATATCATGGCTGTTCATTGGGGAAATGAAAGGAGCCAAGATACGACAGTGGCTGAAGTAAAATGCATGTTGTGCAGGGCTGTGCTTGATGAATGAGGGTCAGAGATTCTCCAGCAATGACACTGCTGGTAACTGGCAGGTTTTGTCTCATGTGCTTTCTCTACGGGTCACAAGCAAACACCTGCCACAAGAGAAATCCATTAGTGGGATTTGGCAGTGGACAAAGATCATTTCTGTGTTTAGTGTAATTGCCAAGATATGTGTTTCTTCCTTTGTGGTCCTTTGCAGTCCTCATTCAAGCAAGCATTATGATTGTGTCAATATTGCTTTTTGAATACAGTACACCCTTCATAACAGCCCCATGATACATTTCATGACTCATTCATCAATGAGAAATCTACTAAATGTGTTTCATTACATATTTACGTAACATTATGGTAAATGGGCACATTTAAAAAAAATAGCAAGAATAGCTGATCTACAAGCTCAAAACATGTCAATGCATTGTGAGCTTGTAGATTGGCTTTTTTTTGTCATTTGTTGTACGACATACTACGGCTTAAGTGGTTAATGGCAAAAAGGAATCGGTTTCAAACCTGGGTCTTCGCAACTCACCATGCACTCACCATGTCATATACTGGCTGAGCCACCAGGCACTCTGGCAAATAACTGATTGTTAACTGAAAATTGCATTGATCTCTGCGCCTCTTATAAGTCGATTAGGAAAACATGTAAGGTTTAATGAAGCCGTCATAAATAGTATAGCATAATATTAGATACTGGTATTAATATGGATGAATATAGTCAATAAGCATTTAATGAGACTTTTATGAATGTGTAGTGTGTATGTTGTACTCTGTACTGTATAGACACAATTCAATTTAGAAGCATTTTCATCTAAACATGTGTCTCTGCTTCTCTCATTCTGATTGCATATGTGCACTAAATTAATCTGCAGCTTATCTTCAGTAACTCTATTATGTTGATCAGAGTAGGGTAATTCATTTATATGCAGTTAAATATATTAAAAAAGGATTTTAATGGAGAAATGAATTTAGAGAGAATTCTTTTTTTCCTGATGAATGCTAGTTGAGGGCGCGCTCCCACCGCACTTTTATTTTACCTCTGGGGCAGAATCTGCCAATGCTTTGTCAATGCAAATGCGTGGATTCTTGGAAAAAATCCGCAAGGCCGCCAGGCGGTGGCGGCCTTGCCACCGCAGGAACCGCCAGGCGGTGGGAGGGGCGTGCTCCCACCGGCCTTTTATTTTACCTCTGGGGCGGAATCTGCCAATGCTTTGTCAATGCAAATGCGTGGATTCCTGGCCTTGCGGATTTTTTCCAAGAATCCACGCATTTGCATTGACAAAGCATTGGCAGATTCTGCCCCAGAGGTAAAATAAAAGTGCGGTGGGAGCGCGCCCTGAGGCCATTTGAGCTATTGGTCCACATTTTCCCTACAACACAGGAATACACATGTTTGTATGTTGTGTTTTGGAGAGTCTGTAGTTTATTATGAGTTGTTTTCTCAATAAAATATTTGTCTCCGCCAGTATGGTGGAGAGTATGTTTTCGTCTCCGTCCGTCCGTGTGTGTGTCCGTCTCAGCCAAGCTAACATTGGTCAAGCTTCACGTGACACGTGACAATATGTTGTCACCAATGCTTTGATTGGCTAGCGAGACGCATGATGAAATAAAAACCTATAAATACCACCACGCACTTCAAAAACTCATGTATATTTTTTTAAGTGAGCTTCCATCACTGTGATGACCACTGTTGTTTCTAAATATGAATGGGGTGTGATTTTTTTGTCTCCGCCAGGAGAGTTTTACCCTGTGTGTCCGTCTCAGCCAAGCTAACATTGGTCAAGTGACACGTGACAATATGTAATATAAATAGGTAAGACAGGATTATTCAGGAACAGTACTGGCGGAGAGACCTGTGCTCCGAGGAGCACATTTTCTAGTTTATAATGTTTAGATGCTGCAGTGCAATGTGTTGATGTGTACCCTTCCGTCACATTAAATGTGTCAAATTTGTTGTCTCCCAATGGAAAGCAATTAATTTCAAATAAGATTTGTTGCCCTACCGCCACCACATTACATGCATTTAAAATGCATTGTATTTCAATAAAGGTGCTTCATGCATTGGATTTATGCAACTCATGCATTGATAATGAGTACTGAAGCCAATGTTATTTTGCCACTGCTTTTGCTAGTTTTCTTAATGAAAACATCTAATCTGTGGATTAAAATTGCAATTAAAATTCATGTTACAGAATAGAGAATGAATACCCCTAATTAGTTTAATCTCTTTGTGTTTAAGGGATTATATTGTGCAAAACTGCAAATAGTTTGCACCAACATGAGTTAAGTATTAACTGTGATCACAGGTGGCTCGGGGGTGTTCCGTGTACTGCCTTAAACTGATTTATTTGTTGCTCCCTCACAGCAGCAACAAATATAACTCATATTAAAGGGGGATTTGAGATTGTCGACTTGAGGATTAGGGCCACCAAGTGATAAATTACATCAAGAACAGTCAACGAGATCTTGCCTGATATTTAAATGTGTGTTTCATCTGCTTTAGATTTAATCAATTTGATCAAATCTTCCATGTACAAGCAAAACCTCAATGACTCTTTCTATCCAAAGCATTTCAATTCTGACACCACAGCTTTATCCTGTTGCTCCACCCGCCGCACCCCCGGCCCTCCCCCTTGGCAGTCTGTTCAGGACATTAAAAACTGGCAGGAAGGATGTACACAAGGCTTGCCAGCACCCTGATCACCTAGTTTCATGATTTTTGTTGTTGGCCTTTCTGCCCATATTTCAATAGAACAGTGTAGATTGACAGGAAAAGCAAAGGTCTGTTGGGCTCGGGAATCAAACCCAGTACTCGCCGTCAGGCTGCATTGTGGTATGCGCCTTAGCCACTCGCCCCATTCATTCCTGTTTTTTACCGTAACCTTCACTGTGACCTTTACAACTGAAAAAAAGTTAATCATGTCTTGTGTTTGGCCCACTGATCATTCCTGGCAAGTGTCATGAGTGTGACCTTCACTGTGACCTTGACCTTTGACAAATTAGACCCAAAAGTTAATAATCTCTTTGTGGCAACCTACTGATCATTCCCACCACGTTGTGTGAATATCAGCCCATCTGTTCTTGAGTTGTTTAGCTCACACACCTCACACACACACACACACAAATGGCCACTAGTCTACGGTAGGAAATAATAAATGTGTTTTTGTCTCAATTGTTTGGAATCACAGAGTTTTGATACTGTCTGTTTGCTACAAGGATGTTCATTAGAGTAGAATAGATCTTTCTATTCAAGCTGTACTGTGGCTCTCACACATGTCAACTCTAGGGAACATGGTGACAATTTCGATGTCTGTCAGTTCTGAGTAATAGCTCATCAGTTGAGCATCTCTGCGGGCAACTACCTCACCAAACATACACACGCACACGCTTGAACGCATGCACGCACACAAGCACGCACGCACACACAGGTACGCAAGCTGTACCTGAACTCACTCACACACACATACACACACACACACGCACACGCACACACGCGCACGCAAACACGCAAGCACACACACGCACAAACACAGGTACAGGGTTAGGGTATGCCTACACATGCGTATATGTATATGTGTGTGAGCACATGTAAGTGTGTGTGTGCAACTGTGCATGCACGCACACACATACACGCTCGCACATGAACAAACACACAATCACGTCCTCCACTGCCACTGCTGCCACACAGGCCTATGCACATCCATCACAATTAAGCCCAATTTATGCTCTGATGCACGACAGTGTCGCGTGCCAAAAATAGCCGACCCACAAGCTCACAACGCTCACGGATGCAACGCTTTGTGAGCTTGTACGTCTGCTATTTTTGGCGTGCCACGGCGTCGTGTGGTGCATAAATTAGGCATTTGTGCAATAGCAGGAATTTGAACAGCTCAGCGTTTTGAGTTGGAGAACATCACGTCAACTGTCTGATACATCAGTGGTTCTCACATGGGGACCCCCACGGGTCCATGAGATGGTTCTACGGGTTCCCCAGCAAAATTGGTTATTATTGCATTAAAATCAGTTTAACCACTTTGACCTTTTCAAAGTAGCATTAGTCATCATCACAAGTTGCGGTGCGACATGTTGTGAGCTTGTAGATCTGCAATTTTAGAAATAAATAATAAATAAATAATTTTCATCAACGATGATGAAAACATGTGTTAATAATTGTCCTTACTGACTGGTTTCTACTGTTTATTTGCTGTGCCAACAGGAAGGCATCGAAACATGTTGATTGTTCAGTATACTGTCTTTATACTGTATTGATCTCCTGCACAGCAGTACACTGCAAAGTCCTGACTGTTAATTGAAGTGTTAGAGAGTAGTTTAGAGAGTTGAAATGGAGAGTTAAATTAACACTCAGGATTTTGCAGTTAGTAGCAGTATGTTAGTTTAACTATGAGAGTGTAGAAATGGACCTTTATATAGGTCCAATTGAATGAATACTGGGAATTGTGTATGTGTCTGTGCATATAATAACCTTTGTGGTTTAGGAACCTTTCTGTGACATTTCTCACCCATCTAAACAGCAGCTTCAAGCAACACCTCTGTGCCAAGCAAGGTCAGTATACCTGCTGGTATCGTTGAAGTCCATCAGAGATACACAACACCACATTCTACTCTACCCTTCTTATTTCTCTCTTTTCCCCTTTTCAATTCCCCTGCCAGGGGGTTGGGTGCAGGTTGCGTGCATGGGTGCATTTGTGTGTGGAGTGGGGCGTATATGCCAGTGCTACTGTACAAAAAATGACTACATTGACCTATGCACAGTTTACATTTATCTTTGTTGGAATATTTCACAGGTTTGCCTGTTCTATTTTCGCCTGGAAGGAGAAGGTAAGTAAACATGGGTTGTGAAACAGGGAGGAGAAGGAGGCAGTGCAGAAGACCGCCTGCATTGTCACTGAGACCAGCCATATTCTATTTCTGTTCAGCAAGAAGCCATTCCCTTAATTAGAGTCCCTTGAAGCAATATAATTTGGAAATATACAAGTGATTTGATTAATGGGTTTTACCGACTTCTATCTTCAGCTGTTAAAGGAGCCCAGTGGTGTGTGTGTGTGTGTGTGTGTGTGTGTGTGTGTGTGTGTGTGTGTGTGTGTGTGTGTGTGTGTGTGTGTGTGTGTGCGTGCGTGCGTGCGTGCGTGCGTGCGTGCGTGCGTGCGTGCGCGTGTTTATATTATTTTAGATTATATTTTGACAGTGCTGTTCATATTTTATATTTTGCATAAGTTTGTATGTATACTAAATGCACAGACGAGTGAGCGTCAGAAAGAGAGAGGTAGACAGAGTAAAGCACAGTAATATACCAGTATACTGTATGTATATATATATACACACACACCCTGTATACAGTAGTTATTCATCACTGTGTCATGCAGTATATTAGGGGGCTCAGTTAAGGTTAGATGAGTTCAACCCAGCTCCCTAAAATATAAATCACTTGGAGTCATGCTATTTATGAACAGAGTTAGACAGAGTTACTGTAGGTCCTGGACAATTCAACTCGGGTTGCCATCTACAGGTTTGCAGTGTTTCATAATATCACAAATCACGATTACAGCAACATAGTCACTCACCGTCAGCATTGCACAAAATGTCTATTAATCGGAGTGAACAACTATTTGCAACTATTGTTTACGTTTACATTTTCAGCGTAACCCTCAACATACAGCATAACACTACATGACATGAGACATTTTCTGTCAAACTGCATCTTTAGTCGCGTAAATTACGATGAGTCATAACATAAGGAAGACCATGAACTAGATGTCATTGTGTGAAGATAAGGATCAGGGGGGGAACGATGGGATCATAAATTTGAATCACAAATCTAAAAAACTTTTAAGTCCTCAAAAGAGGAGGTTGGATGAAACTTGCGGGAGATTAAGTGAGATTAAAAATGCTTAATACTTGGCAGCTCATCGTTGGGCAGCTTTCCTTGAAGCAGTGACACGAAAGGTGACTTTGAGGCTTTAGCTGTGCATGACTCTGTCATGTGGATGCAGTTTCCCTCAAACCCCACACCCCACAAATGCAGCAACACAATAATAGGCCATTATCGATCTGTGAAATTGTCCACAAAATGCCTTCATTGAGACAGTTTGTAAATAAAGGACATACACTGTTTGTGCCGCCTGTTATTCATTTCAGCATACAGTCCTTTGATCGAAAGTGGCACTTTTCAAATACACCACGCTTCCAAATCTACTTCTAACTAAATATGACTCTATCCAATCTCTTCCATTTTGAATGGTAATGACTGGGCCTGTCTGCAGGTTCATACATCATTCCCATTACAAAGAATCCTATTACAAATCCCATTTGATTTTTTATACTGTATGAAATAACATTTATCAAAAGGACAATCATACCACGTGAACCAAGACATCCTTTATTTATGATTCTCTTATGATGATTCATTGAATACCTATACAGTAGATAATGCAGTGTATTCATCAAAGTCTCATAGATCACAGTGGGTTGCACAATATCTCTGCACAAAGGTTGGCCCTAGCTTTTCATGAGTTGGCCGCAGTCATTCCATGTTCAATTTCTCCCTCAGTAATGTTCCCTGGAATTCAATGGGATTTGTGCACTGGAGAAAATAGGATACACATATTTTTTTGAACTAAAATTATTTTGATGCAGCAAAGCGTATATCCACTTATAAATGATTTCAGTGAAGAAGAAAATCAATAGCTCTCTAGTTGTGTTTCTGCCAGGCTGATGGAGGTAGTTGGCGTTCAGGTACAAAGACAGATCTAGTTATTAGTTAGAAAGCAATCAAATCCCAAACATTCTATTTGAGAAGTGTCAAATGTAGGGCAGCAAACTGGGGAACAGTCCAATGCCAAGCACTGGGGTTCAGTCATGTTGGAACCGAGTAAGCCACACCAGATGGCACAGTAAAGACGCACACTAAAATGTAATTGAAAAAAGGTTACACGATATATATCCATTACAGTAGCCTGTAAATTGATTACTGTTTTATGTAATGAGTAACAGCATTTAGCATTCTAGCATTTAACTGTAATGAAAATGCATTTCAAAATGTTATTCTTAGATCTTACGTCCTTTGCAACAAGGGGAGTGAAATAAATATCACCAATTAAACAAATGATAAGGTTCTGCTGTAGTTTTAATTTGAATTATTTCTTATTAGATCTTGTTGCTCTATAATTATGAATTTTGCATTACAAATATATGTATAATCAGTCTTATCTCATTGATTTTATAGTTTTTCCTATAATAAGAAAAGGGGGGGGGGGCAACAATTAGGTTACTATGAAATGTCAGAAAAACATGTCCGAATTGTGTTTTGGTCTGTAATCAAGCATAGAATGAGTATCTCCTGGCAGACTAATGATTGATGCAAATATAGTGCTACTGAACTCAAAATGCACTTTGTGATCTACAGTATGACTAACAATTACTGTATGTCTCAGCCAGGAGGACACTGTCTCGCTTAAATACCTGGTCTGTGAGAGTTTCTGATCCCACCGTAGTGCGAGGTCTCAACCATTGTCTAACTAGTGAGGTCACACAAATTAAGTCACCATAATGACAAGTATGAATAGCTGTTTGTGGGAGTTGCTATAATTGCGCCGATAGGAACCATTACCTGTCCTTGCCAACTGCTCAGCTCCTTAGCGACAGACAGTGTCTTTGAGGTGAATCACCATTTAGCTTTTCTTCCAGGTTCTGGGAGGATTTGTTAAAAATCATTAGCGCCGATGCATTATGATGTTCCTGCATCTTACTTCTCTGAAAGCTCCCACAGCATATGAAATTGTTTAAGTTATTGCTATTCATAACACTGGTGGGTGAAGTCAAGGTTGAATACCTACTTTGTTTCATCAGCCATGTAGAGTAGCCTAATGGTGAACTTTGACCTATTGCACAACTGTACATTCCCACTTCTTCCCACTCACAGGGAATTGAAGAAATAATAATATGAAGTCAGAGTTCAGCTATAAGCCTAATGGACCTGTGCAACTTTATTGTCACATCACAGGTTCTCAGGTGTAAAACAGTGGGTGAAATTTGGTTTTGTCATTTCCATAAAACTATAAGAGAAAGGTTTTGCTGTTTTAATGGTGACAAGCCAAAGGGACATGAAAATTATAAGCTAACTCTGGTACAGTACATCAAATAAAACATTTACGTTTAACACTGTGCATAATCTTTACATAAATGAAAGAAGAAATAGGCCTATAATATATTTTTGCGCCGTCCACATTTCAACAATCCTAGATATCGCTGTGTACTCCACTTTCAGTGTGGTCAAACAAAACATTCATCTGAACACACTAGTAATGGTGCTGGCTTGGTGGTTTAAATTAGATATCATTAGACAATGATACGAATAACGAACAGCATTTGTGTCTGATGTGGTTTCTATGGCAGCACATCTGACCGCCTAAAAATAAGAAAGCGATAATCTCACACCAGCTGTCTGCTTTTTTTCCACCAAGTACATTCTGCAGATCTTGAACACTGACAGATAGGCAGACACACACACGTCTCCCACGCACGCACGCACGCACGCACGCACGCACGCACGCACGCACGCACGCACGCACGCACACACACACACACACACACACACACACACACACACACACACACAGGCTACCAGCTTGCATCAAAACATCTGAGTCTTAACATCTGGAACTAATGCTCAAGATGAGTGTGATTTTATTTTGTTACATTTCTTCCCAGCAGAACTCTATTTAGAAGACTCTTTTGAGAGGGAGGAGTCGACTGTAGTACATCGCCTCAGAGCTGCAGCACAAAGGGAAGTGGAGCTGTCCTGTTTTTTGAGGCCCTCAATTTAATATTGTATTTCCAAGGCAATCCTGTTAGCACCTCCTAATCTGACTCTGAGTGACAGACTTGAAGATGGGCCCCAGAGGCAGCATGAGGATTATACACAATGGTCTCCCATACAGTACATTTGCTTGCCTAAACATTTCGGGATATAAACAAAAAGTCAGTCTGTATGGGGAAGGCATAAATAGAGTGAAAACAGGTCTTTGAGATCCACACATAAAATGCCAGTCCCAGGCACAGTGGATTGATGAAGGAAATACGAGGAGGGATAAAAGTGAGTGAGAACTCAATACACCACAAGCAGCTTGTGTCATCCAATTGTAGTTGGCACTCAGGGGGGTTTTGAGTCTCACAAGGCTGCTGCAGGCTGTCAGTGTTTGATATTTACCACAGCTGTTCCTCTTGTCTTTGTGGTTATTGGAAGTTCATTTTCATGTGGCTCTGCTGATCCAGTTTTCATCTTCTCAGCTTTGCTGGCACGTCATTCTCTCATGCCTTCCATATCCCTCTCCCTAGAGGTGATAGTGAAAGCCTTTGCAGACGAGAATCTATCACGTGTCCCTGGCTTGCGTTGGCGCAAAATGAAAAAGGCTCAGTTTTCACATTATCAAACATCTCAGAGAAGATTAAACAATGGCCCAGTTGTAATGTTGCATTGCAACTTTATATAAAAAACAAATAGGTAGGGCAATGCATAATGGAGTAAAAATCATTTTTTTCTTATTTCACTTGCACAGCATTCATCAGAGAGTATAGAATACATTAAAGCTAATTGAGCATATTTGCCATTTGGGCTGTATTAATTGAAAAGCCATCACTGCCAGCCATGCACTAAATGACCACATTAACTGTCAGCATTATGTTTGACATCCTACTAGATGGAACTGTGCTTGGGGAGCTCTCAGAGGGCTCTTAGATGCAACAGAAGCAGAGTGAAGAGCCATACTAGATGGTCAGGCCTAAAGTCAAAGTACGATCTGTCCTCAGCTAATCACAGTGGATTAATTTACCACATCGTTCAGAAACTGTCCTGCTGGAGAAAAACAGCACAGACTGTAGATAAGCAGTACATGGAAATGAAATGGCAAGTGGCAAACAGCCTCTTTAGTCTATTTAGAGGGGAGTTTGCCATGTTGTTTGCGCACCATTCTTGTTCATAGCACATCTATCATGTTGCCCCTTCCTCCTGCAAGATATTTTCACCCTCGTTGCTCCCCCGGTCTCATCTTGTTCGAGTATCTCAGCTTTGTGTTGCAGCACAGGTAGCCCAGGGAGCAAAACACTGATTTCTGTCTCCTTTGGTACATTATACACTCACTCAAGTGCTGCTAGTGCGCAGTGTGGCGCTTGGAAGATGACAGCGGTGCTTAATTTGAACATAAAGGTATCTGAGAGATGCCTCCGGTGTGATGGAGTTCAGAGCGAACCCAAACACAAAATGCAGACACCGGAGATAAGATGAGGTTTAAGGTTTATTTGTAGAGGGTGGCTGAGTTAAGGGGTGATGGTGAATGGTGTGGACAGGCTGGAATAGCAAGATGACTGACAGGCAAGCAAGCAGGTAAGCAGTGAAGAAAGCAGGCAGGCAAGCAGACAAGGAATTATCCTGTGTGAGCACAAGGAAAGACTGTTAGTACAATGTTTGTAATAAACATGTAAAACTGTAAAACTCAAAACCAATCTAACTCGGGAGGTCTGAAGCATGTCACTAACGCTGGAGCTATAGGCTCTATGCACAGCAGCCATATTGGAAATAAATTGGGCCTCTTCCTTACTTCCTTCACAGGTTTTACAAATGATACTAATTAAGACTCTGTTACATTTAGTGTAGCACAGTGGACCCCCATAACTCTGAGAGTGTACAAATGGAGCCAAATGGACCCTTACGGGTCCATTTGGTTCCATTTGTACACTCTCAGAGTCACACACCCGTAAGGGGCAATTTGAAACCCCCTCAAGGAACCATGAGGGTCCCTGGACCACACTTTGAGACCGGTGTTCACTCTCCATTCCGACATCTCACCACTCCGACTAGTGGCTTCCGCGTGCGGTTAGGGTTAGGGTGAGGGTTAGGTATAGGGTTCGTCAACGTCGGAAAGGCGACATGTCGGAAAGGAGAAATGCACCCTTTGAGACCCACTGGTGTAGCAGAGTGTTTCCAGTGAGCCAGCATGCACAATATCAGCACCCTGACTCTGTTTGACCAGAATGGAACAGAGCCTTCATTAGTATCATTGGTAACACCTGTGAAAGAAGTAAGAAGAGGCCCAATTTCTTTCCAATATGGCTGCTGTAAATAGAGCCTATTTCATTTTCGTCAACCTGTTTTTTTCAGTGGGTAAACCAGGGTTATATGCCAGAGAGTTGATGAGGTGATGGATGGCAGGTGTGTTGGCTCTGAGGGAGGTGAGAAGCTGCAGGTGTGCAGGATTCAGGTGAGTCAGCGCCAGGACAGGAACTCATGGACACACACACACACACACACACACACACAGACACAGACCAACAGGGGACACAGAAGGAGAAGGAAAACACACAGAAACACAAGGTAAGATACAGGTGCATGGCCATGGCTGCTGTGACAAGACTCCCGCTCAACGGGTGCCTCCAGGCAACCCACCAGGCTTGCAGGGATGCTCTTCTTGGTGAAAGTCTTTGACGAGGGAAGAATCCAGGATGAGACGGTGTAACATCCACCTGCTAACCTGGTAGCTACAGGTACCCACAGCCTCAATGGTGTATGCCAGATGGTGGTCGATGATGCAGGGGGGTGGAGGGGGCGATGGCCGGGCTGGAGGACACAGATTTCAACAGGGAATCGAGGAAGGCCGGGCGAATCCTCATTGAACCGGTAGCTTGAGTTTAACAAAGGAAGGGTTAATCGCTTTCAACTTGGTGTTCCTATTTTTTGAGCATGTCATATAGGCAAACATTAAAATATATTTCTAGAAACATAAATATTTAGAAGTCTAGATCTATGCTATTTTCGTATTCTTGCATGACACTGTTGTACGGCGAAGTACTGTATAAAACAGGGCATAGGCGGTTAATGATGCAGTCTATTATGTGTGGATCAATATACCACTAGGATGCAGGTGTTCTTGGAGCCAAACCCTCTGACCTGGTTGGTAGTTGGATGCTGGGGGTCCGGTGGCAGTTGCAGATGGCTGACATTCAGATAATTCAATCACTACTGCATTTGCTCAGGCAGATGTTACATTTTGCTAATAAGATCCAGTTGTCAGAGTTGAGGAGAGAGTTGAGGAGAGGGAAAGCTTAATTGATTTAGATGGATAGGCTGAGACAGGTATTTAGAGTGATGTGAATATAATTACACATCAATCTGTGTTATGCGTTACATGAGAGGCAGCGATCATAGTTAGCATGTGATGAATGAGTTGGAAAACAAATTAAATCAAGTCACCTTTTTTTTTGTAAATTACATTTGGTGAAATCCATATCAGGGAGCAAAATAACATCTTACATGGTTATCATTTTCCTGGTCCTCACAAGAGAAATGGTTGTTGTATGGTTTACAGTTAGGACACGATTCGGGTTGGGGTTAGGGTTAGGATTTGATAATTTAGAGGTTATGTTTAAGGGTTGGAATCAAGGTTGAGAAGAACACTTGATGATGATGTCACACACAGCAAATCAGCTATTTTAAATGCCGTCCTTGATGTCCTCACGAGTATAGTAATACGCGTGTGTGTGTGTGTGTGTGTGTGTGTGTGTGTGTGTGTGTGTGTGTGTGTGTGTGTGTGTGTGTGTGTGTGTGTGTGTGTGTGTGTGTGTGTGTGTGTGTGTGTGTGTGTGTGTGTGTGTGTGTGTGTGTGTGTGTGTGTGTGTGTGTGTGTGTGTGTGTGACTGTGACTGTGACTCACCCGACTGTATTTGGGTGTGTGTGGGGGTGGGTGGGGTTGGGGGTTGTAGTCCGGCGGATGTAGCCCTGGTGTGAGACAGCTTTTCCTCAATCCCACCTGGAGGACATTCCTGAAGCTGCCAAGCTTCTGCAGGGAATGAATGCCTCAGAATGCTTTGGAGACAGGGACTAATGCAGCCCATGCTAAATCCCTGTTCTAGAGAAATTCATTTTCAAGTTGGCTTTGTGCTGAGGACATTGAAACCATTTCCAGTATAGCCTCTCTTCATGGTTGCACTGGTGAGGTGGGTTTATACACTGTAAATATGGGTCAAAGACTTATACGATTTTCAAAAAAGATTAACAGCAATTTAAATACCCTAAAGAGGTTTTTATGTTCATTTGAGTATAAAGCCAATAATGATATGTTATATGTTTCATAATCACAAGGATATATATGTGTGTGTGTGTGTGTGTGTGTGTGTGTGTGTGTGTGTGTGTGTGTGTGTGTGTGTGTGTGTGTGTGTGTGTGTGTGTGTGTGTGTGTGTGTGTGTGTGTGTGTGTGTGTGGGTGCGCGTGTGTGCGCGCGCGCGCGTGTGTGTGTGTGTGTGTGTGTGTGTATATATATATATATATATATATATATATATATATTATGCATCTGATGAGTTATTATTATATATTATATATAGGCGTATAGGCGTATACATAATGTCATCCCAACTTGACTTTCTCCATGTTTATCAGTTCTTGGTCAACTTTTAATTATCACAATATGCTTTGTGTTGATTCAATCTCACTCAAGAACAAGAGGTCAGTTACTTTATCTGACCGCTATCATCCTAGAGACCTTGGAAGTAAACATTGAATTCATGCCAATAAGTTAACTATCAGATAAGAAACAAAGCGTTTGCAGCCAAATGGAGCTTTTCAACCCAAGATGGACATAGAGCAAGAGACCATGTGGATGATGCGATAGCTCTGGGGTCAAACAAACCCACTCAAAAAATACACCGATTTTTCCAACAGCCAGGTTGTAATCCTATTAAATCAGGCACAAATGAAATAATCTGCTACAACTGGAGGGAGGCCAAGTTTACATAAATAAATTAAGATACAGATTCTCTTCCACCCCCTTCAGTGATTGCACCTGTATTCACTGAACAGGAAAAGGGCATGATTGAACTGATAAAGGCCTGTAAATGAATTGCACTCACATGGCATTTGATTCAGCTGGCCACTCATGTTTTTAGCCCTTTGTAATTTATAATGTTTCGGTGCATGATATGCAATGGTATTTTCCGAATTCCAGGAACGGCATACACATTCACGGGAAGCATATTGGCTGTGAACCTTTCTTAATCATTAGCCTTGTTTTTGATATCTCATTTTACATATTCTGAAACATATTGTTTGCACACAGAGCATGGCATTTTGTGGCTGACTCGTTTCGTTGTTTGAACCCGAATAAAGAAGCTCATTTATGAAATACAGTCGCGCGCGCATGTGCGCACACACACACACACACACACACACACACACACACACACACACACACACACACACACACACACACACACACACACACACACACACACACACACACACACACACACACACACACACACTTCACACACACTTTGCCATCAAAGGGTAGCCTACTTGAAGGCTGGAGGAGCTTCAACATATTCCAATAGTAACCACAGAACTGCATGGAGCTGTTTGATCACTTGTTAACTATAGGAGTTCTGCTCCAAGTTCACTGTGTTATTTCCTCTCTCCTAATTGTGTAAAGAACAAGAACAAAAAATCTTTTCATAGTTCCATTCATTGGGCTTGGCAGGACTGCCCACCCATCTGCTAACAAAGTCATCCAACCTTTGAAAACACCAGCGCCTTGTCAAGTCCACTATCCCTGTGAACTGGTTAAGAATTTTACAGGGGCCTTGGAAGACACTGACGATCTCTTGATGCTATATCTAAATTTGTCCAGCTTTAGGTGACAAAACGTTTTATGTAATCCAACTGAACCCAAAATCTAATGGATTTGCACTATATGAAGTTGCTCAACCCTAACCAATTGTGTTATTGTATTATCCAGCAACAAACATGATTTGATTAGCAAAGATTGCTTGCATTGTTTGGATAAGGTGGTTGTGTACTCATTAAAGGAATTCGGTATAGGTCTGATGCTTGACTATTGTTTTATTCCAGGGAGTATGCAGGTGTGCATACTCAACAGCATTTTGTTCTCTGAAACAGTCTCCTTCATTTCCTCCTGAGCAAGTTAAGATGAATGGGTTTAATTTCCATTTGAAATCCCTGAAAATAGGATGAATATTTTGGCAAACATTCCATTATTCTATCCCCTGAAGAAATTATATGATGAATTAAAACAATTGAAACGAGGGCTTTGTTGTCATTGGGAGAATTTCCATTAGAAGGCCAAGAAAATGAAATATGTTTCCTCAAACCCTGATATGACAGCAGTGCATCATTCACCCTTGGCAGCTTAATGCTGCTTTTTATGCTTGAACCATGGATTAACCCATTAAGACCTCAGGCCAATTCTACAAATGTCTTCTAAATCCTGAGAAAAACGTATGTTGCTATATCAGTGGTGCTCAAGCCTTTTTTACGTCAAGGACCCCCAAAATTATATGTATTTGGTCGCGGACCCACATCTCAAAAGATTTTGTTCCCGGGACCCCAGAAGCAAAGATTTGAATTAAAAATGCTCGCTTTAAAAAAAATATCCATTCAAAGATTTGCACAAATTTGCACACATTTTTGAAAATAGCAGATCTACAAGCTCATAGTGGCATTTTGTGCCGCGCTATGAGCTTGTATATCTACTATTTTTTAATAGCCAAAGTATTAAATAACGGCTAAAGTGGTTAAAATGACACAGATATCTTTAGTTTTACAACACAATTTTCAGGTGTCCTCCTGTCCTTAATTCGCTTAGTTTGAGTCCATGGAGAGCACTGAGGAAGAAGGACAGAAAACCACCTAATTCCAATGATAGAGATCTTAGCTGATTTGGGAAAGTGAAATTATTTTTTGTTACAGTGAAAAAGAAGGAGAGAAAAGTCCTTTATTAATCCCATGGTGTTGTAACTGAAGCACTTGCTTCCTTACTTTGTCCTGGAAACCACAAAAAAACTGCAGCAATGATCCATAGGGTATTACATTTTAATGGCATTATTACAGCAGGCGACTACAATTAGTTCATCAGCAGAATGGAGAGATAATTTTCAATGGCTCAGCTCCATTTAATGACAGTCCCAGGGATGCTGGCACAGCAAGGGACTATGAAACCGGAACACTCAAACACACAGTGGCATTTAGAAGCATAAACAATTGCACACAAGTCTTAACGACAGAGTTAATTTACCTGAAAAGCCACAATACTTTGGCTAGCGAAACCTGTGTTGACCTGGCTCTGCTCATGTGCCTAATCTTTGTTTATCTAACTATATAAATGGCGACCGACTTCCGCACCCTCGGTGAGGACACCCCACAGCTCTGTTATCGAATAAACAACGCACCGCCAGACCACATGTCGCCAACTGACTCGCCACGGCGGCCGCGCTGAATTTACGCGTCGCGTAGGGGACATCTCATTGCTCACTACACCTTTTCCACCGCGCAACATAATTAATTCTACTCACCAAATGTCGGACAAAACGGAAGGTGAATCACTTTCGTACCGTTTACCGTGCACACCACCGACACCGAACGCCGACGGGTTTCGCCGAAACAACACGAGCGGCCGCCATTGCACTCTGCCCATCTCCTCCACAACACCACACACGCAGCTCCTTTGCTTCAACCCCCCCCCCCTTCTTACGTACCTCCTTTGTTCCACCCAGGCCGTTACTTTCACTTCACTCATGTCTCGATCACAATATGTCCGTCCTTCACGTGCCATGTTCATCCCAAACACACAAACAAACAGCGACGGCCACAGCACAGCACGTTGCCCAGGCTAATGTGGTAAACAAACCGTTCTAGGTTCATGACACCAAAGGACTCGACAGTGATGTCATCATTATGCAACCCGGAAGTACAAATACCAAGGATACGTCAGTGATGTCAGTCGGGTTGCCAGGCATGCCAGGTTCTCTAAAAACAAGCGCCAGAAACAAGCAACCACCTTCATGACAAAAAAAAAAACACCGTAGGGGTCCGCAATGTTCCAGGGGTGTCCCCGCGCGTCCCAACACTCCACAGGGGGTCAGTGGACCAGCAGGGGGTCCGCGGACCCCCTGTGGACCCCCTGAAACATAAAAAATATTATTTCTTCTAATTTTTTCCTTTTTCAAAACAACTTTTCCACAGTTTTACTCCGGCGATTTGGGTCCCCCAATATACACGCGGCCACGCTGGGCCCCGTGCGCGGCTGGGGTTGAGGGGGGCGTAGCCCCCCGAAACTCTAGTAACTTATATATAACCTTGTTCCTATAATGACTTGCCCAAAATAGGGATGGTTGAAAGTGATTTCAAAGACCCTTCCATATTGGGTTATTCTTTTATATTCCCCTTCAATTAAAATACAGACGGAAATCTCAAATTCACTCATCAGAATCAGTTTAACTTGAATCAGTTCATATAAAAGAAGTTATCACCCTCTGTAACCCTTTGGAGGGCAAATGGGAACTATAACGAGAGTCAAATGTTACCATCACAGCAAGGCATGCGACCGTTTTGCTCATTGATTACTGATTTGCAAGTGAAAAACAATGAGCGACACATTCATCCAGTAAAATTGTGTATTGTCAGACTTAAAGATGTACCAGTTATACGAACCTCAGATTTTGCTGTGTAGCTGCTTAACATATAGACCTATACTTCAATGTTCTGTAACGATACAAGCAGAAAGAAAGGCAAGTTGGAGGAGATGGGATGATGTAAAACCACCATTCTTACTGCCATTCCATGGCATCAATCATTCTTTGACAGTTTCACTATTGTCAGGTAATGATATTCAATGGGTGAAGTAGAGATTGGATGAGTAAAATGGTGTCATCCTGATGTGAGGACGAGAGCGAGAAACACCTGTGTATGTGTTAATGACTTGATATAGAACTTTCACATTTTCAGCAGCCCTGTATTTTATTTCACCATAATTCATCTCAATAAATTCTATGTGCAATATGGAGGAACAATTTTCCCTGGTGTTTGTTGCTTACAAATAGTGATGATTGCATGCTATAACTTTTGACTAATGTCTAAGTAAGGCGTTCAAGATTACTACTTCAATCACATTCAACAGTGACTTTTACTTTCATGCCAGCAATCATTTTTGATTCCTTTTGATGATTGGCATTATATTCTTCAAGTGTGGACAAGGTTCAGCCAGATGATATACCTTTTTCAGAGTTGCTGTTATATTTTATAAATGTGAATGTTGCTCAGGTGAATTTCTTCTTTCTAAAAAGAAATATCCCAAATAACTTTTCTTGTGAAAGGTAGTACAATCTACTGCAAAATATCAAAGATAATGCAAGGCTTTCAATTCAATTCTTCACAGATTGAGGTAACTCCCAGCTGCACGAAGCGTGACAAGGCTTCAGCAATTTTGAAAACAGCCGCACACATTGTTGAAAGAGTTTATTGTCAGTGTGTGAGTTGCCATGACTGCAATGGTGGGAATCCCTGGTGTTGTGTTTTTTTTTCCCCACTCCCACTTTTTAGCTGCAAGACAGGAGATGCTAATCAGTCTCAAAGCAGTTTCATTACCATAAAGAATCATGCAGTCTTTGCTACTGCTTTGTTCTTGTCAGTCCTTTAAAAATGATAAATGGTTTGCACAGTATAAAATCCATTACTTTGAGTATAGTGAGACAAGGAGAGGCACAACAGTGCAGATCTGTGGGTGGGAGCTGGAGAAAGGTGTCCTTGAGGTTTTTAATTCAAGAAAGATGCACAATGGAGCAACACAAAGTAGACCATTAAAAATAGCCCTCTTTTATGGCGCTCAGCAAGCTTTGCCATGCACAAAGCTTTGCCTGTGCTGTTCTTTATTGCACAAATACTCCAACTCATACTGAGACACAAAGCTTTGCCATGTGTCTGCAAATGATGCCATATAGTACATGCGTTCTGAAGTACATTTAATAGAAATTAGTACGTTATTAATTATCACATATTAAAAAATATGTTTTACTTGTTTCTTACATTAATAAGCAGCTGGCAGACTGCAACATCGTGTTTGCCCACAAGTATGTTGGCCTATATATAACTCATGATTGCTTCTATTTGCCATCATTTTTCAGGTCTGCTTTACAATACCATTATGTGGAAAAACTCAGATTGAAAATTGGAAAATGGAAATTCTAAAAGGTAGATAATACATCATTGTAAGACATTTCGGTCCAACTCACACATTTTTGGAACACTGTCGGTGGCATAGGAGAAAAATGTCATGTTGCACAAGTTCTATATTTAAGAGACCCACAGTGGGAGTTACAGCCTTGTGTAAGATCATGTATTCATTTTTGTCTCACAGGCAGCCCTACTGAGTATTCTGTATGCTGATTATCTCGGAGGATTCTGAATATTTATTGTTTGTTTGTATGTTCATTTCATGTTCTCGAGCAGTTGCAAAGATATCTTGGTACACACACACACACGCACACGCACACGCACACGCACACGCACACGCACACACACAGTAAAGCCAAAAGATCTCTGTGACAAACAGGGAAACACAAATATACAGAAATAATGAATAGGAATTATAAAACCTGGCTGGGACACAGACTTCTCTGTGTTTCTTTCAATCTAGTGCCTACAACACACCTCATCTCAGCACCATGGACAGAGTAAGGCAATGAAGTGCTCAAACTTCATTCAAGTAGATTAAATCCATGCAAATAGTCTCAAAGGTAGCCTCAAATAGTCTTACAGTATTATAGTGGCATTATTATATGCTGGCCAATGTTGTGGGTCTTCTTATCTAACCACTTATACTTTACCTCATTGACTGGAGTCCCCAGGGGTCTATACTAGGCCTCCTCCTTTTTTCACTCTACACACCAATATCTTAGCCAATAGCTGATCTACAAGCCCACAATGTGTTGTGTTGCGCCACGTTCTGAGTTTGTAGATTGGCTATTCTTACCAAATGTTTGTCCGAGAATACACTAGGATTCTGGTCTGGTTTTGTCGCACTTTTACCAAAACCATCAAGTCCCAAAGAGTCACCACTCCTGTTTTCTCAATATCTCAGCTTCATCTGGCTAAATATTAGCGAATTTAAATCTACATTAAATAATTGTTTCATCACGTAATATTTTCTAGACTAAAATGCCTCCACTTCAGATATGTTGTGTACATGTCATGGCATGTTACAGTTTGTTATGGGTGCCCCTAGAATATATGTATACCCTCTCAACTCTGAGACCACTCTGTGTATTATAAATGTACAACAGAAACACCCTCACGGAATCATGGCAGGCACATCCCTCATACCTTATGATAGAAAGGAGAGAGAAAGTCGTAATGAAAGTCGAAGTCGAATTGAAGTAAATAAATCCCTGTGATACTGTTTGGCAGGAGGTTGCTTGATATACCTTGGGCTGGATATTAAAAACCTCAAATGGGCCATCTAACTGACAACTTATTCCATTTACAGTCATGACTAAGCAGCAGGGAGCTGAGTCAGGGTCAATCTGTCATCTCACACAGGCACAATAAGTTTGTCTGTGGCAATCAATTATACAATGAAACGCTAGCAAGAGTGCAATCGTCCTATTTTGGTATCATGATGAATAGCAGCAGGCATGGAGTGAAAGCTTACCCAGGTATAGAAATACAGTTTACCTTGAAATTAACATTTTCCGAGCAAACTGAGAGACTGCAAGGACATCACTGACTTGATTTGGAAATATCAGTTATGCAAAAGCCTTGGCCAGTGAAGGGGAGACAAAATGACCCTTTGAAAACAGCAGCTCAGTATGTTAATTAATAAGGACATATTCCAAGGTAGCGTGAGATTGGCTGGGGGCAGAGGAGTTGAGGTGACTTTCATTATCGCTCACTCAATAAGATGAAATCTGTTGAAATGCGATAGATTGTAATATACTGTACTTTTAGATGGTTGGCTAGTGCAACAGTGTCAGTTGCCAAAAGGACAGATTTTCATCAAGCTATAAATTAGGCTTCATATACCGAAAAAGCAACAGAGAATGCTATTTTATTGCTTAAATTTGAATATAGCTAACTAATTGGATGTCAAAAGGTTACGTGTTTAATTGAAGAAGAAGAAGAAGAAGAAGAAGAAGATCAGTTTAGTATTACTTTATTGTCTTTTTGCATATCCCAGACATACAGTATACATTGTAAAATGGTGCATTTATATAGTGCCTTTATCCAAAGCACTTTACAATGTACATTCATTTACCCATTAACAGTTCACACACCGATGGCGGAGGAAACCATGCAAGACACCAACCTGCTTGTTGGAAGCAGTTGGGTTCAGTCAGTGTCTTGGTCAAGGACACTTGGGGAGTCAGGGATTGAACCAGGAGACTCCAGATTCCCAAGTATGCATGCACGCACTCACTCACTCACTCACTCACTCACTCACTCACTCACTCACTCATCCATCCGATCCCATGGCCTAGGGGGCCGTAGAGGTGTCCTGGTGGATGTTTCGGCAGACAGGGATCTCTGCAGCTCTTGATCTTCTGCTTTGTGAAGCAGGGTTGGGAAGCTGCAGCCAGTCCATTCCTAGGGGAGTCCCTTTTTTCCGAAGGTTTCGCCCCAGGACCGCCCCTAATGTGCCTATGCCTAGCCTTAACTCTAACCTTAACCTCACCCTGCGTTTTAACAGCGGGCAACTCTCGGGCGATGCCGGGCAACATCGCCCAAAATATAATGAAAGTCTATGAGAGCCGGCGATCGGGCGAAGTGGGCGGGGGGGCGATGAAAGATGGATTTTCTTTATCTTTTTGGGCGATATCGCCCGGCATCGCCCAGAGTTGCCCGCTGTTAAAACGCACCGTAAGTAACCCAGGCGAAACCCTCGGAAAAGAGGGAGACTCCCATCCCTTGATGTTGTCCAGCCAGGACTTTCTCTGTCCGCCTCTTCCTCACGTGCCCTCTACTGTCCCCTGCAGGATGCTCTTTGACAGGGAGGTTTGTCGTGTGATGTGACTATACCAGGTACAGTAAGTTTGTGGCATTTGACTGTTATGAGTAGTGATTCTGGTTCTCCAGCACGGGTGGTAACTAGATGCCTGAGGCTACATTGTTCCTTAATCACCTACAGTATATACTTGTTCTTGTTGTATGACAAATAGCAAAACATAGCCACTGCTGTTTTTGTTATTTTTGAATATATAAAGGCACTTAGCCACATAGTTGGTGGGCTCTGTGGATATTACAACTGTATACCCTCTTGGGAACCCACAGACTGTTGTGTCAATGCATACTATATTGTTGTTTATAGTGTGAGAGTGTAGTGGTTACACTCTCAGTTAATTCATTTCACTATTGTATTTTGAAAACACATATGGACAAACAAACTGCATCAGTGCTCTGCTGTATGCAGCAGGTTTTCAAATAATCAAGAAATCCAGGGATATAATAGTTAGTCATATCTTTGGGCTTATGCGATTATTGCATGGACTGCAGATTTGAATTTGCTGTTGAAAATGCTCGCTCATTTTCTTATCTATCGATGGCATACAGTTCAGTTGTAAAGTTCTCAATCAAACCTAATTGACCATTGATATTCAATTTTATTCTCAGCCTCTCACACAAACAGACAGGCATGCAGTCACATATACACACACACACACACACACACACACACACACACACACACACACACACACACACACACACACACACACACACACACACACACACACACACACACACACACACACACACAGAGAGAGAGAGAGAGAGAGAGAGAGAGAGAGAGAGAGAGAGAGAGAGAGAGAGAGAGAGAGAGAGAGAGAGAGAGAGAGAGAGAGAGAGAGAGAGAGAGAGAGAGAGAGAGAGAGAGAGAGAGAGAGAGAGAGAGAGAGAGAGAGGGGTTCTGTACAGCTGTACAGGTCAGTGCTATAGAGCAGGGGTGGGCAGCATTCCTTTCCAGAGAGCCAGAGTGACTTGTATAAAGTGACCGAAGGGCCACTCATTGGACAATTGAAATGAAACTTGAAACACATAGTGACAAATAATGTTAAACTTTCATGAATTTGGTAGACATGACAGACTACTTTACAAAAGTTTTTGTTTTAACAGCTGTACTGTATCACTGAAATTATGTTATAAATATGGGCCCAAGGCAGACTGTTTCACTGTTACATTATAAACATGTAACATTTGAGTGTATACAGATGGAATATGAAATGCAGGCTATGTACTCAAGGGTAAATTTTAATTACTTTAATGTTCCCCTCAGAAAGGGAATCATAGGGTTCAAGTGGTTAATGTAAAAAAAACTAAATCCTATCACGCAAAGATTTGGCGGACCCCCTATAGTAGCTCTGAGGACCCCCTAGGGGTCCCGGACCCCCTGTTGAAGACCCCTGCTATAGAGTGTTTGTTCAGTACAGTGGTCTCCCTTCTCTCCACCTCTTTAGTAAACAGAAAATGCATTTTCAGGTCGGTTATTCAATTTTATTCAATCAGGAGAGAGAACTCATAGAGGATACAGGACAAGCAAGTTAAATTGGAAGTGATGACACACAGAAATGAGCAGGCACATTTGAAAATGGAACACTATAAAATTGAAGCTGATAAATGGGTACTCTGTCCTGATTGGCTGAAATTGGCAATCCACCTAAAAAAAGAAATCTGTTTATTAAAAGCGATGGAGAGAAAGGAAGACCTCAGTTATTGAACAAGCACTCTATAGCAATGATTACAATCTGAATATAAGAGCTGTAACTTTATTGATTTAGCTAACAAATATCAATTACATTACATTTAAATCTTAAATTAGTGTTAAATGCTGACAAGACTTTTAACTAAGATGTTTTGGATGAAACTTGGTTTCTTATACTGAAACAGAAGAGGCTAAATTAGGTACTTTTCCTTTCTGCTTTGGATTATGGGGACATCATTTACAAAAATTCATCAGCTACCACACTTAAAACTTTGGATTCAGTTTATCACTCGACACTCAGATTAATAACAAAGAATGGTTATTATAGTACCCACCATTGCATCCTCAGGGTTGGTTGGCCCTCCCTTGCTATTAGGAGAAATCAGCACTGGTTTGTATTTATTTACAAAGAGTTTACCTCCTACTTAAATTCTCTTTCACATTGGAATACTGGAGCCTATCATATACGCTCCCAGGACTGTCTGACGCTTGAGATCCTAAGACTTTTAAATTGTGTGCCCCCGCATACTTGAAACAATTTACAGGGTCTGCTCAAGGGAGTTGTAACTCCCCTTTTTACACTTGTAAATCTGTAATGTGACAATAAAGTTGAAGTTGAGAAAACATAAAAGCATTAAAACAAACTGCAAAATAAACACATTAAAAAAGGCATTTAGATACAATTCATAAAATAAAATACAAGAATAAAGTTTCAGGTTGAAAAGCCTCAATAAAGTACAGTGACAAACACAAACCTTTAGGTTTGATTTAAAATAACTGAGAGTTGTAGCAAACCTGCAGTTTTCTGTGCGTTTGTTACAGGTATGTGGTGCATGAACGCTGCTTCTCCTCATTTAGTTTTGAATCTGGGAACAGAAAGCAGACCTGTCCTAGACAACCTGACAAGTCTTGGTGGTAGGCTACATAATGTAGCAGATCATAAATGTGCTTTGGCCCAAAGCAATTCAGTGCTTTATAAAACAACAAATCAATAATTTGACAGACAGGAAGCCAAGGATCTGAGAACTAGTCTGGTCTGAACTGTACTTGCACCTCTGTTGTGCTTGACTCCCTGAGAAGAAGGTAAAACATTTGCACACTGTGGATGTTTTTACCTTCTTCTCTTTGATCCTTGCCTTGATGTCCAGCACCTGGCCTATACAGATACAACTTGTGCACACAATCTCCTCTGTGGTTGACTGCCTACCATGCCAGTTCAATAAGGAGATCTGAGTTCCTATTCCAGTGCAATGGAATATGAACCCCTAAACCAGACCACATAGGCTGCTACAGTAGTAGGCTAATTCAATATTGCCATCTTGTGGTCATTCATAAAATACTAAATATTCTGTCATATTCTTTTTTTTTTTTTGCAAAAAAGGATGGTCCGGGTCCTGGGACAGTTCTGTGATGAAGCAATGTGTCCTGAATCTGATATTATCCTTAAAAAAAAGAAGAAGGGGGAAAAAAGGATATTACGGATATTACCCAGTTTTCTCCAAATGAGCATCTACAGAAGCTGATTTTGGGGGACTTGTTTGTCATGTTTGTTTCTTATATGCCCATCCATTATACTCTCATTTATACAGTGAAATAGGCTCTTTTGCAGCATATGTAGGCTACATTTTTAAACAACATTTAGTTTTAATGTATCAGACCAAATATTGAGACACTACCATTGATTGATTGTCACGCTATCAGCATTACAATATTATTATTTTTTGTTATCAAACAAACAAACAATTGTCCGTCATCTATTATATTTGAACCATTGTGTACTGCTGATCTTTAAACATTGAAGTAACATAAGAGGTATTTTTATAAACCAAAAGGATTTATATTTTATATTATGCACAGTTAGGGATGAAACCTAAAATGATTAAAATATGTAATATTTAAGATGAAATGTTTTAATCCTCAATATTTTATAGCGGAATTTAGGCTAACAGTTATGTCAGTTTAGAGGTCTTTCACAGAATATACATTATACTGCGCACACACACACACACACACACACACACACACACACACACACACACACACACACACACACACACACACACACACACACACACACACACACACACACAAGGTTAAGAAATTAAGATTATTTCTAGATTGTAACAATGCTTTTACCCCTGTTTATTTCACTTTTAAATGGTGCCGCAATTTTAAGGAACATGCATTTGTGGGACGAGCAGCACAGTATGTGGATTGCACCCATGAAATATTTGCCAAATATTCTCTGCCAATGCCAAAAAGCTTATTCTGCTGTTGCTAATGACATTTTTTGTTTTGTTTGGTGGATTGGATGAATGAAGTCTATCAGAAACTAGGAAGAAACAAGACATATTGGCAATTTTACAATTTATTCATTTAACAAACTGTCAGGAGCCTCAGTCAGTAGTGTGTGAACAAACCATATACACAGCCACAACAGCCTGCATGCTGATCACTCATGCTGATCACCAGCGGTCACACACTGCTGTGGGAGTAGGATGGCATTCCACTCCTCAACCAGGATTTGTCGCAAGTCAGTAAACGTGATCATATTGGTCACTTTAGCACGAACAGCACGCAAGCTGATCCCACAAATGTTCAATTGGGTTGTGGTCAGCCCAACTCTTTATCCAGGCCTCAATCATCTCACAGCTTAACTCCCTCCTCACTGGCCTCCGGGCATGCTCACTTAAGCTCCTCCAAATGATCCAGAATGCCGCAGCAAGCCTGGTCTTCAATCAGCCAAAATGTTCACTTGTCTCCCCCTTGTGCACTTGCTCTTTGGCTCCCAGTTGCTGCCCACACCAAGTACAAAACACTAATGTTGTTGGCCTACAGGTAACCAAAGGCACGCTAACCCCCATACCTTCAAGGCTTGATCCAACCCTACAACCCCTCCCGCTCACTCAGATCAGCTAACACAGGACAGCAGTCTGAACCAACGCTCCAATGTCCTAGACCAGGGGTCTTCAACAGGGGGTCTGTCTGGGACCCCTAGGGGGTCCTCAGAGGTACTACAGCGGGGCCGCCAAATCTTTGTGTGATAGGATCCATTTAATGTTTTTACGTTAACCACTTCAACCCTAGCATCCCTATTCTGAGGCAAAGAGGTTTGGTGTAGGGAAAACAGAGCCACACCAACAGAGCAAAAGGTCAAGTTTACTAAGTATTGACGGTTTAAGTATAGTCACTCGTTCTCATGTTTTGTTTCTTAGGTTTGTTTTTCTTGACCACAAATATTACGAATGTGACTGTCATTTAGATGCATGTTATTTAGACAGATGCCAGGTTCATTATTTACCTGGTATCCTAGTTTCTAGAGGTAGGCCTACTACACTGCTCTCTCTGCATTCTATATATGTGATTATTTACATTACTTATTGTCAGTCAGTCAGTCAGTCAGTCTGGATAAGAGCGTCTGCTAAATACCTAAGTTGTAATTGATTATAAATTCAGGACTGTTGGCACTTAATTGGCAGGCCATTCCATTCTCATAGGTATAGGAGTCATTCCACGAATTCGGTACACTTTGCAGTCCCCTCTGACCTTTTTAAGTGTATTGTATCCATCGGGTCACCAAAATCAAATTTTAAAAGCTTTTTAGAATCAATTGACATGTTCCCTTTACTATTGTGTAAAAATATTATATATTTTATCTTTATATCTGAAATTATCTGCCTTTTCTACAGTAGACACCGCCTAAATTTGCCCATTTTTCATGTCCCCAATGGCCGATAGAGAGATTGGCCTTCAGATATGACTACTAAAAGTGTAGAATAATCCATAACTTATATTATTCACATAAAACCAGCAATGTACTCTATTGCTAGTCATGTTTCGTTTTTTAATAAATAGTTGATTTATCATTAAAATCATGTTATATAGCTCTGTCCCACAGTCACACTCAACCCCGTTACACAAGTCATTCTCCTCTCTGTAAAAAGTATAAACTGACCCTTTAGTGGCATCAACAACATGTGATGGCATTCTACAAGTCTTCTGAGCAAGATGCTGCAGAAAGAGGAACATTTCGAACTTCTTATACAGCTATTTAGGGTCATTTATACTTTCAAAGCGTGGTCGTAAAGCATAATTAACTCAACCCCGTTACATGAAATAAAGACAGAAAACTATTATTATTTTAAATTGTCTTTGTCATTTCAGCAATATATGTGATTGACTAATGTCATGCATGCCATGTGGTCTCCTCTTAATCATCACAGGTAGAGTTATGGCCATTTTGAGTAAAAAATCTCAACCCCGTTATGAATTTCAACCCTGTTACATATATTATTCCATATAAAAATATTAATTTAATGCCTGAGATGGGAAAATATGTTTTTCTGCATGTTAAATATGTCCTTAATGGTGTGGGCTATTCAAAAAAGTAATTCGTTTCCATCGATTTTTCAACAAAAAAAAAGTGCAAAGTGTACCGAATTCGTGGAATGACTCGTAGTCTCTGTATGTCTCTGATAACCCCCACTGTGTTCTCTCTAATACTGATGAACTTCAATCATCCAATCCACCAATCTACATCTCATGTGATGATGTGCACAACCCACATACTGAGCTGTGCTTGCTGCTCATCCCACAAATAGGCCTACATGTTCCTTACAACCATTTAAAAGTGAAATAAACAGACTTTCCAAATGTATTTCCAAGAAGCATTACAGCATTACAGAGAAATAATATTCAATTTCTGAACCTTTCGTTTTGTTTATATTACAGCATGTGTGTGTGTGTGTGTGTGTGTGTGTGTGTGTGTGTGTGTGTGTGTGTGTGTGTGTGTGTGTGTGTGTGTGTGTGTGTGTGTGTGTGTGTGTTATTACAGGAAAAGTGGCAATTGAAACCATCAATTAATTAATCGCCGAGTTTGTCGCGCATGCCTAAAACTACATCTCAATCAATTGTCGCCGCATGGGGCGTTGATCACTTGTAGATCTGTTCCTTTAGGCACGCGACACCGTCGTACTCCGGAGGCCCTAGTCTATTGGTCGATACGAGGCTACGATCATCCCTGTTCCAGCGTTGCCATTATCCGCTTATTACAAGCGACCTTGGGCTTGTTTTTCTGTGAAGTTGCTTGTAAATATTGGTAGTTGCGGGTTGCGTTTTTTTGGGGCTTGTTTCTGAGTGTAGTTGCTTATTTTTTGTTTCCTATTGTTCTTTAAAAACAGTGGTTCTCAAACATTTTCATGCCAAAAAGGACCCCCAAATGAATATGTATTTGTCTGACAGACCCATAGTTAAAAATAAGGACAAACCCCCATCTGAAAACATGTTATACCAGGGACCCCATATAAGATTTGTGTTGTTAAAATCATTATTTCTTTTTATTCACATTTTCTTAAAGTTTTTTTTTTTTAAATAGCAGATCTACAAGCGACGCGTTGTGAGCTTCTAGATCGGCTATGTGGCCTTCTTTTGGGCTTGTTTTCCTAGACTGATGCTTATTTCTTGATGCTTACTGGTTGCTTATTTCTCTCACAAAACATGGCAACACTGCCCTGTTCGCTGGTCGCTGAACGCCTCCCGCGTTGCGCCATTTTGAAAGTGTATGCAGGGGAGAGGCTGAGGCAGGGAGACGAGGCGAGGGGAAGAGAAACCTCAAAGTGCAGTTCAAAGTCTGGGGGAAAAAAGCCATACGGAGGATTCGCCGTTGACTTTCTCTTTGCTTGCGAACTGTTTTGGAGCTATTTAATCATCCTTTGTGACTCGTGTGCGAGAAAGAGGAGCCGTAAGGTGTTCCGGTTACAGGTTCGCTGCTAACGCCTCCTCTTATCATAGCCTCCTAGCTTAGCTTCGTCCACTGGTCTACGGGCAGTGTTGCCATGTCGGCTTATTATAAGCGACTTTAGGCTTCTTTTTCTGCAAAGTTGCTTTAAAAATTGCTAGTTGCGAGTTGTGGTTTTTGAGGCTCATTTCTAAAGTCCAGTTGCTTATTTATACTAGCTTTAAATTAAAAATATTACAATTATTATATTTTTTTAAACCAGTGGATCTCAAATATTTTCATAAATGTTTTGTACTTGCTTACTTGGGAGCATTTGTGTTAGAATGTTTCCACAAAAATAAATTCCACATTTTATTCCAAGAGTTTTTGAAAATAGCAGATCTACAAGCCTTTGTGCTTGTAGATCGACTATTTTCAATTAGCCGATGCACGTAGGTTTAAAAGTGCTCATGTGGCCTATAAAGCAAGGTGCATCTTTTGGGCTTGTTTTCCTAGTTGCTTGTTTCTCTCGCAGAACCTGGCAACGCTGCTGCTCTCCGGTCAGTCAGAAGGAGCAGAACCCACCCAGCCAACCCGAACAACAGGGCCCCAAACCCGCAACAAACATCCCTCCCTCGCTCACCATGGCAGGTAAAAAAAATACATGGATATTGAGCAAACCTTGCTTTTAAAATGCCGGAAATAAAGGTTTATTATTCTGTATAACAACTAAGTTCCACGTTGTTGAGCATACAGGTGATATATATTTGTTTTAATGCTACCGATGCTAACGCTAGTTAGCCTGATAGGATACTTGTAGTTGCAAGATGCTGTGGTTGTGATGGATGTCTGTCTCTACGCCTCCCACAACTCAGCTGTTTCCACACATGCAAAACAATGTTGTAGATTACGGGGATGAATCACTATATCCACGAACACTTAATAATAAGGTTAAAGAAGTACATTTTGTGGCCTCCCCTCCTCATCGATGATGACTTGGAAGCCAGTTAGCAGCTGCAAGCTAACGCGTGCTAAAGTTGTCAGATCATGTTTGAGTGTCTGTGTGTGTGATTTGGGTGTGATTTGTTTTGTGATTTGTGTTTAATGTGCAGGAGCCGGTGGTGGGAGCAACGATGTGCAATGGTGCTTCTCCCAAGTTAAAGGAGCTATCGATGACGACGTCGCTGAAGGTAGGTGTCCATGTGATCGATGGTTAATAATAGCTCGCAGGAGGAGCACCTGCCTTGTTCGAATTGCATTCTGGCTTAGCTTGCCTGAAGGTAATACTATGGGTTTCAGTAAAAAAAAAGAAAAAAATACATGGCGTTTTGCGCTTCTGTACTTGTAAAGCCAAGGTGTTTTGCCTCACACATAGTAATGCTGTCTCATTATGAAGGAGGATTCAGTCTCCAAAGCAATCAATGTGGTGGTTTGGACTTGTTGCAGACAAAGGGCATCTTATCGTTCACCCAAACGCGACAGTTGTTAAGCTAACCCTTTGGATAGTTCAAATCACTTTGCTTTGTGACATGTGTGTAACACGTAGCATCTGTGTCCTGTATTGACAGTGACAATTGGGGTAAGTGTGATTCCAGGTTTCAACTAGTGGCTGAGATGAGAATCAATCTGCCTTGCAGTTCTCGATGCACTGCTTTGATCTCAGTGGTCTTTAATTTGAGGCATATTTGCTCAAAACAAATGTATACCCTTGGTAACATTTTTGATGGTGCATGATCAAGTTTAATGCAAAATCTTTTCCCTATACAAAGGGAAAAATATACAGAATGTTTGCTAATAAGGTGGTGGTAGTTCCCTTGTCCTTGTATCCAGTGAGTATTAGTGATGCACAAGATTCTGAAATGCATCTGTTTATAGTATGTGATGGATTCGTATATGTGACGTACACTGCATGGTTGTTTACAGTAAATTGTGCCTGAGAACAAGGGTAACTGTTAGCCTGTCCTTATTGTGTCAATACACAAAGCAATACGAAGGCTTAATCGCAAGACTCGACACTAGGCTTGTGCAAGTTTTCCTTGTTGCCCTAAAAAAAACATTCCTTCATTCTCCACTCTTTCACGCCCATTGTCTGTCTCGTATGCAAGTGCATGGAGTCAAGTTGTACAGGCCATTTGTGTGAAGCATTAGAAGCAGAGCAACTTGTGCGATTGTCTATTTTAAGGATACAGCTGAGATTTGTGCCAGGCCGAGATAAAGGATTGATTGTTGTATTGTGGGATTGATGAGAATACTCATCTTGATTCAGTAGCTGCAGATGGCAAGTCATTTCTTTTCTCCTATTAAAGGCCAATTAGTAAACAATACTTTTCAGATTGCACAAGATTATAATATATCATGTGAACATGCTATCAGATTATATCATATAATTAAGAAAAATTGGAACACGGTTGCTATATTTGGAATCACTTTGTAACATGCTCTGCTTTGACATGCCAAATTCCAGTAAACAAGTCAATGGGTTCCGTTGCCATCTCTGGTAGCCGGGCTCTTTGTCCCGTCTTTCAAAATCAATGACTGCAAACTGGGGGGAAAATCTTTTGAAAATATGACCGTACACACGGAAAGAAATATGTCTCTGTTGGGCTTATATATGTGGTTGAATGATTTGTATAAAAAGACATCTGAAATGGCAGGAAACAAAAGGCTATTGATTAGCCATCTAATTACTGGTCCCATTTAGAGCTAGAGAGCATCAGCATTTGCTGTAGAATATGTCGGCACATATGGCAAAATGAGGATGTGGGGGGTGGTTTGAATAATCGTCAGTAATTGCAATACCTTTCTGACAGCTGACATCATATCTACTGTTGAATTCAACCACTCTGGAGAGCTACTAGCCACTGGGGACAAAGGCGGTCGAGTTGTCATCTTTCAGCAGGAGCCAGAGGTAAGTTGCTGTGACTCATCTGGGTTGATGTGAATCTGTGGTCTCCTGAAGCTTTGTCTTCATGTAGACAATACCAGATTTTTGTTATGTCATGTAGAGCCCTACCGATGCCAGATTTGTAGGTCCGGTCCCGATTTCTGAGTGTTCTAGAGTCTAGACCACCGATTACTGATGTTTTGACTCACATTTTTGTAGAAAGTGAAAAATAATTGAATCAATTATTTTGTAGATCTACTATTTTTTCAACAATGGAAAATGTTAACCTATAATGAAATGCCCCAAATTGGGATGCCAGGGTGAAAGTTGTAAAACAAAAAAATTAGTACACATCAACTGCATAATTGAAGATACCAATGTTGTAAAAAAACTCAAATAATGGCTGATATATCAGTCTGGCTCTAGCGTTAAGCAAATGATGGATCTGTACTTAAGATAACTGGCGCTAGTTGGACAGATGTGGTGTGGGGGGGGGGGGACACCGGAAAGATTTCACTTGAGCTTGACCTTGAATATATTATTGGGTGTGTGTTTATTTTAGGTGTGATCTTAGTAATCAAATAACCGGTTCAGTGATGTAACCTATCATATAAAAATGTCTTGTGCAATTTACAACTTCAACCAAAATGCCAACACTCATCTTTGTTCCATATGAAATTAAACGTGGTGTTCCTGGCTGCTGTGTAAAGATATTAAGCAATTTCAAGATGGCTTGGCATAAATAAATGAGCATTTATCACGATTTTGTAGTTTTAAAAGTCGATGTGAAGTCTATAAAAGTCGATGATTAATCAACGTCTCGTTGTAGTTCTGTGATGTGACTTGGGAACTCACTGTGGTGTTGTTGTGTGTCATTGTTTAGAGTAAAAATCAGCCACAGTGCCGTGGAGAGTACAATGTTTACAGCACCTTCCAGAGTCACGAGCCTGAGTTCGACTACCTGAAAAGCCTTGAGATAGAGGAGAAAATCAACAAGATCCGGTGGTTGCCTCAGAAGAATGCAGCACAGTTCCTCTTGTCCACCAATGGTTAGTAAGAGAGTCATAACGCTGTAATAAAATCCTGACTGTTAAGGCAGGGGGGGGGGGGGGGGGGGATTGAGCAAGTGAAGACGGTGTGCAGGTGTTTCTGATTCCTTTATTTGAATTTATCTACTTCATGTGTGCACATGTAGTCTTAGTTTCCCGTAAAACCTGTCTGCCAGCATTCTGAGCAGCTGCTAAGTGAAGACTTTCTCAGAATTATTTTTTTATTGCCAAGTATGTTTGGACAGTAGGAATTTGACTCGGTGAGGTTGGTGTATTACACTGAAGGAAAATGCTATATACAATGTGTAGACTATAGACCAAGGGTTCTCAACCTTTTTGTCCAACTGGGTACTAATACTTGTACATACAGGGAGGGGCATTATGACCTAGTACAAACTATTGCTGTGTTGCTGCAATGATTTAATTAAATATTCTACTTAAATGACTCTTCTAAGATTAAGGAAACACACAGAAGCCGGCCAACATTGAAGACATTTCGATCTATAAGGCCAAACCTCATGTGACAGGCCCACAAATCGCCATTGTTGTTAATACTTAATTGGCAGGTATTTTTGTGCCAGAGAGTAATTTGTCTGCAAAATCTAAATGTGAAAAACAAAATGTAGATGTTAGGGGGGAAAAACTCTTTTAATTAATAGTTTAAAATATTTTGTCAGTTTCCACGGCCCACTGTGTGGAGCTCTTGAGGACCACTGGCTGCTATGAGTGTGCACAAAGGGTAGTAACATAATTTACATACCACAATGTACTTGATTAAATTGACCATGTTATGTTTCAATGCCACTTGGCTCTGAAATGACCTGGCTGAGGAGCTCAGACTGGGTAAATCAGTTTTGCTTCTTAAAACTTAATTTTATTGAAAGGCCTTTCCATAAATTTAACTTGATGTGTTTATTATTCACTGCACTTTATATTTTAGACACGTCATCATGTTTTTGTTTTTATTCTGTTGCTGAATTTTATTTTTGTTTTTATTCAGTTTTATGTGAAGCACTTGGTAACTTTGGTTTGATAGGTGCTTTATAAATAAAGTTTATTATAGTAAGTAGTGAATTATGGCACTTGTGTTCACCGTCACCTGTCACTGAAATTAATCTTTCCTGTTTTATGTCTCTATGTTTGCAGACAAAACCATAAAGCTGTGGAAAATTAGCGAGCGAGACAAGAGACCAGAGGGCTACAACTTGAAGGAAGAAGATGGACGTTACAGAGATCCCCATACTGTCACATCACTACGGGTGTGTAGGCTGGCAACTATCATGACTGATCATGTTTGGAATTTACGGCAAAGCTCTGATGTACATAGTTTAAAAAAATATCCAAATCCGTACTTAACAAAATGAAAGGCGTTATTTAAAGGAAATGTGTTTACTTGCATATTCCTAGTAATGGCTGTTAATCTATTTATAAATTCACATGCGTGTCTGTCTCGGGCATAACTCGGGCACCATTCGCCCTCAACCTTTTGTGTGTCACAGATGACCCGGGGATGTGCACTGCCAAGTGGCAATTCGTTCGCACCAACAGTTATCGAGAAACAAAAAAACGGGGGGGGCTGATTGGCCTACCCAACCTGGGCTTCACGGATTGGTGGAGTGTCACATTTGTGCCAATATAATGGGTGGCGTGCACAATGGAACTCCCATTTGTGTATGCCCTTGTACGTCAGCAGTAGGATCAGGGTTCCCGTAGCTCCATATTTAGTCAATTGGTCCTATGCGAATCAGTACCACACTGGGTACTCTTGAAAACAGCCGCAGCAGGTATTGCACAACCGGGTGGGGCATGCATTCCCAATTTGCATCGTTCCCGGCTTGTGTGTGTTTTGGTACATCCCCAATCTAATTTGTGTCTGTTTCGATGCGGTTCGAATTATTAATAATTGCAATCCGCCCTGTAATATTATTATATGCAATGACACATGGATGAGACAAGTGCTACAGTTTATTTTCTGACTTCTGTGCCAGTGTGGAAGACAGCTACAGGGAGCGCTAAGGGACAATGCAAACGGCAGGCACAGAGGCTCAATACAAAATGCAAAGAAATATGTTACACAGCCAAATATACTTACCCCGTTTTCACATAGCCAAAGTGCCGGAAAATATAGTAGAGGATTCATCTCTGTGAAAACGGGCACTGATCTTGTGTGGCTGAAGTTTTTGACCAGAAGACTTGCACAGCCACACTCGGTTTCCTCTCCTGTTTGGAAAACGCACTATAGTATTTTATTTTGAATTGGAAACTTTTTTGTAAACTGTTTTAAATAGGCTGTAAAAAAGTAATAAAGGAAATAAATTATATCCTTTACACACACGAATAGTATAGATAGATAAATGCATATTTAATTAGTATTTAAAAAATCTATTGGAACAGTATTTGAAAGTCGAATCGAAACTCTATTTTATGTCAGACCTCTGACTGAAAGTACAATGACACTTTGGTAGAGGTTTGGGTTGTGTATAGTTATCTTGTCATGATGTAACTCAAAATATTGGAGCGATATCTACAATAGTTGGTCCATTGATTAGAAATGGATATTCCAAAATCGTGTAGCACAAATTAATGCAAACAAAGAAGATTCTGCTAATAACACTACAAAACAGGTTCTGCATTATTCATTTCTTTAAATAAGATCTAAATGTTGCACCTCTCCCTTTTGGCTTCAGGTACCAGTGTTTCGGCCCATGGACTTGATGGTGGAGGCCAGCCCTAGGCGGGTGTTTGCTAATGCTCACACCTACCATATCAACTCAATCTCTGTCAATAGTGATTGTGAGACCTACCTGTCTGCAGATGACCTGCGTATAAACCTCTGGCACTTGGAGATCACTGATCGTAGCTTTAGTATCCTTTTTCCTTGTAAAGATCTCTGGTTCAATGTGAAAACCGGGAAAGAATCTGTAATTTTAGATTTTTGTGTTGTCTATTAAAAAAATTGCAGATGTACAAGCTCGCAGCGTGGCACGAAGTAACACATCTGCTATTGTTGAACATTTCTGAAAAATCTTGAAAGTGTGATAACTACTGATTTTAGAAGGCATTTGTAGAATTGGCTGTTAGGTTTTCTTTATTTTGGGGGTGCAAGCAACTACCTAGGTTCCACTTGTATTTAATTTGTTAATTCCTACGGTTCCTCATCTGGAACGCTGGAAACGCTAGTTTGGTCCCTTGACCTTTTTTCAGACATTGTTGACATAAAGCCAGCAAACATGGAGGAGTTGACTGAAGTGATCACAGCAGCGGAATTCCACCCCAACCAGTGCAACACTTTCGTCTACAGCAGCAGCAAAGGCACAATCCGGCTGTGTGACATGAGGGCATCAGCACTGTGTGATCAGCACTCCAAAAGTAAGCAACATTTTCTGTGTGTTCCATGCGTGAGATGTTGAAAGCTGTGACAGAACGAATGTTGAAGTCCGGCAAAAGGGATCATATTATGGGATTAGACGCTGCCAACATGAATGCAGATGCAGCATTCCTTATGCTACAAAGTGGTCTTTTTATGGGCACACATTGAAATTGCTAATGTCTCTTTAAATCTGCTAACGGCTCCTTTAACTGTTCTAGATTCTGAATACAATGTTAATTGGATAGCTGTGGCAAGGCTAGCTAATACAGGCCAGTAAGGACTGACCTCTGGGGATGCACCCATTTATCAGATGATCTTAATGGAGAGAGTTGTGCCTGATTATGGCTATGGGCTTACTACCCATTAGTACCTCTTTCTTTTGTTCGAGTTCTGCCGTATCCCTGCAGACATTGTTCATTCAAATGAAATGGTGCTGAACAATTCCGGCCAATTATTTTAAGACTGTCCATGGTGTGTTAAACTGACAACCATGCCCATCTTTTATCAGTGTTTGAGGAGCCAGAGGATCCAAACAACCGCTCGTTCTTCTCTGAAATTATCTCCTCCATCTCGGATGTGAAGTTCAGCCACAGTGGACGCTACATGATGACCCGTGACTACTTGTCTGTCAAAATCTGGGATCTCAACATGGAGACTCGGCCAGTAGAGACGTATCAGGTCGGTGTATGCTGCATAATTGAAATGTAAATGTTTTACTACAAGCTGAAATGCACTGTCCTTGACATGTTCCACACTACTGCTCCAGAAGGGAAGTGTTTATCTTCATATTTTGACATGGGGATGAACATTTCACAAATGCATAATTGATAGTCATTAAGGTTCATTTCATGTAGTGCACCAATAAAATTATGAGTGACACAAGAAAATGCAACAGTGAAAATGCAACAAAGAAAATTCACCAAAATGTGAAAATTGATAAATCTACTGGCTTAGAGAATTTAATATCACTTCCCCCTGCATGTTTTGCAAGGAATGACTTGAAGGATTTTGTTTAGTGTAGGTTTAGATTTCCTATGTCATTTTGCAATGACACTTTGGTAGAGGTTTAGGTTGGGTAGTTACGTTGCCATGATGTAACTCTAGATATTGGCAATATCTTCAATAGTTGCTCTGTAGATTAGAAATGGATATTCGAAATATAGCTGACTTAAATTGCACTTGAAACAGCTCTCAAAGTCACTCTTTCAGCACATAAACAAACACAGATCTGTATTTCAATAGTAAAATCAACAGGAAGTTGATATTTATATTTAACAATAATGCGGTACCGTGTTGGATTCAAATCTTATTTTTTATAGTTAAACCTTTTATTTTTAATGTTCGAATACATATTTGAATATTCAACATTAACAGCTCTAATACGCTGTATGCCAACATACAAAAATGGGAAATACAACCCGACCAATTTCGAACGGTCAGCAGTTGATTATAGAGAGCTCTCGTAACCATGGCAAATGTGTCAGTTTTGTGTTGCCATACTCCGCCATCCTACTATCCTACTATCCTACTATAATTCTAGTAACCTCTGTGCGTTTGTAGTGGTGGTGGTGAAGACACCCGGTTCTCCTCACTGGCTGGACCAATTGCTCTGATTTAGCACACAGCCATTGACCATTACCATCTGAACGCAACTGTGAAGCCCGTTTTTCGATTTCATCAAATCTCAGCTTCTTATTAGCGTTTTTGTGTCAAACACTGTCGCCATGGTTACGGGGCTGCCCAGCTATGGGACGAACTGCCTCCCGGGTTGCCAGATCATGTGCGCATATCCCCCCACGGATGCGCTGCGCCGACCGGGTATGGTCTAGTACAGATAAATGAAGTAACATTTATTAAATTAGAATATGTCCAGGATGGTACCAGTCAAATGGAACAGCTGCAAAAGAGAGAAATTGCAGTTGGGGCTTAAATGAAATGAAAATCACCATATTCTTCAGTAGGGCCTGGAATATGAGTCTATGCATTTATGTTGAATTTGGTTTGACAATTGTACCCTGGATATCCTCTCACTATACCGCTCCACCTGGTGGACGATTTAAATTATTACGCTTTATTCAGAAATTTGGTGAGCCAAGATAAAATTAGTAATTTCTGTCAAGCTTGCCTGACATGAATGTGAATGAATAATGAACAGCCATCAATTCATTGTTTACATCCTTACTTTGATGACATTTTCATCGTAGTATGGCTTTCACTGTATCACTCAATGGCTTTCTTCTAACAGGTGCATGAATATCTCAGGAGTAAGTTGTGCTCACTCTATGAAAACGACTGCATCTTTGACAAGTTCGAGTGCTGTTGGAACGGGAACGACAGGTGAGAACCTCTTATTTTCCTATGTGTTTGGTGTTCAGTTCAACCAGGGATTAAAGCTATGATTGTTAGGAAAAAGTAACCAAATGTGCAGTTGTGACTGATCTTTTTTCTTAATTTTTTCCTTAATACTTAATCTTCCGCTGGCAATATCCAAGGCATATAATGTGCATGACTTACATTTTCTGGGTGGTTCGCTTATTCAAACATGCTTTAAAACCAGCAGCTTTACAGGCCTTCGAAAGCACTGTCTGTCTGCTCCATACAGAGCATATGGCTGTCCTTGCTTTATGCTGGCTAGTAAAACAAAATCCTTATTTTGGGCATGTCATTAAATGCAAAATGTTAACCAAAATAGCAAAAATAATAGATCTACAAGCTCACGATGTTGTGAGCTTGTTGATCATCTTATTATTGCTATTTGTCGTATGATGACGTGTATCGGACTTAAGTGGTTAAGACTGATGCTATTCCTGCCCCACTGCTTACGCGGCTGCCTCACCCTTTTATTCTCCCCGTCTTCATTCCTTTGCAGTGTGGTGATGACCGGCTCCTACAACAACTTCTTCAGGATGTTCGACCGAGGCTACCGGCAGGACATGACCCTGGAGGCATCGCGGGAGAACAGCAAGCCGCGGTCCGTCCTGAAACCTCGCAAAGTGTGCACAGGAGGGAAGCGCAAGAAGGATGAAATCAGTGTGGACAGCCTGGACTTTAACAAGAAGATCCTCCACACCGCCTGGCACCCTCTGGACAACATCATTGCTGTGGCCACCACCAACAACTTGTATATATTCCAGGACAAACTGAACTAGCATTTGATGAACCAGTCAGATCCCAGTTTCTGCTTAAGCCCCACTGCTCTGAACCACCACCTACCCCCACCCCTCTAAAGAACATTATCTGTTTTGATGGCTATTTGAGGCTGAGTCCCCACATCTAGACTGCAGAATCAGATTTTTCTTTTTCTTTTCTTTTTTTGAATTGTATATGATGGTTATGGGTATATGTCAATGACAAACTCATTTTCTATCACGCAATATGCCAGAGCAGGCCAACACTGGTGCATTTCAAAGTGTGACCCAAATTGGTGCAAACAGGATCCATAGTCATTTGTCCGGACCTGGGGATTCAGCCTTAATGGGATTCCTCTACTAGGAGCACTCCATCCATACCCCTGTACCATATTTTAACTCTTGTTCACTACATCCCAAACCAAAGGGAAATGTTTCCTGAGTAAACTTATTTGGCTCTGTCACCATTACTGCAATGTTATTTTGTGCCATCATGACATGATTTTGTATGTCATAACTACCAAGTTATTATTTTGTCTATGTTGTAGCTACCAAGTGTCTTTTGTTTGGATAGTTTTGCTTTACTCATCTTTCCGTCACAAGTTTGTTTTGTGTAGGCCTAGAACACTGCAAATGCACGCTGTTAGCACTCCATATTTGCCCCAAATTATGTGTCAAGTTGCCAATTTCACTTGCCTCCCCCTATTCCCTTATGTACAGTACGATGATATCCCTGACATGGACAGACTAGAGTCTGGCAAATAATGTCATATCTAGATTTTAATACAGTATGAGGGTAGGCTATTTCTGCTAAGCATGGTGTCCTTCCGCAAAAGAAACTTAAATCAAAGTGATTGAAGGCACTCGGGCTCGGTCCTTTGTGAGATTGACAGGCTGCTGTCCTTGACCTTTTTTTAATCCAGAGGCGCTCAAGAAGTGAGCTCATATTCACCCATGCTACAATACTACAAAGTCAGGGAATGTTATCACTGAAACGGTCAAACCTGGAATAAATTCCTTGCCAAGAAATCTTTGTAAAGGTGTTTGTAAAGGTGTCTAATAGTCATTTCACAAAGGTTTAATTCTTCCTTAAGTTGCATGTGAGAGGTCAAACTACGGGTTTTTCACAATTCTAAATTCCATTTCAATTTATTTTGTACCAAAACCACTCTTTGGCACAAAGACATCAGGTATCTGCAGAAGATGGGCTCCTCAATGGAGAGACATGGACCCTTATGGGTCTGGAGAAGGGGTGGAGGTCAGTGAGGAGCTGTCGGAACCCAAGTGTTCTGGATGTCTTGGCAGGGACTCCCTGGGCTCCCCCCTACCTCCTGAGGCATTTAACAATGTGAAGCAGTATCACTGTATTTGAGAAATTTAAATAAACTAATGAAGCTACTCTTTAATTTATATGCACCCAGAAATATATATCTTCACACAAACTGTAAAAGAGGGCTTCTGCTGTTATTCCACCAAGGACTGGTTTAGGTGCAAAACAAATGATTGCAATGAATGCAGAACCCTAGTTTGACCCCTCACATGCTACTTGAGGCAGAATTAAACATTTTCATTTTCCCTGCATAATGTTGCAGGTACCCCAACTTTAAAGAGACGTCATGTATTCCACTATGACCGTTGAATTTCAGCCTTTGTGAAATGTGTTACTATATACACCTTTACAAACGCATTGGTGAATACATTTCTTGGTATGGAATTTATTCCATGTTTTTTGTAATATCCCCTGACTATACAGGTGGGGTCACTACCTAATGGAAAGTCATTGTAGCGTGGTGTGGCCTATTCCCCATTAGTCTGGCACTTCTGCACCAATCTTGTAGTGGTGAATGCTTATTGATCGCTTTACCATATGGATTTATTTTCTTTCTTTTTTATGATTTATTTTTTATGATGTTTTGTATTGTACCTGTCAAAAGAAAAAAAGAATCACTATAGCTGGTTTATTTTTGTATGAATTAAGGCAATAGGATTACAGTCTGATCACTGTAGTTTCTTTAGCTGTACGTCTTGGACTGATCTGTAGATGGAGAGAGGGTTGCCTGAGTTGGTAATCGTTTGTGTCACGTCTTTGGAAGCAGTTTGTTCATTCCGCTGCGTGGTTGGAGGAAAGCTAGAGAACATTTTTGTGAAATCAAGGGAGTCTGGTGGTTTCGATTGTTGGCTGTCCAAAGAAAAGTATTTTCAGGTGTCCGTACCTCTGTAGTCATAAGCACTATAACATTTTAATTTGGCTTACTGTAACTACTTTGGAACTGATTTGGATGCTTCCGAGTTTGGTTGGATCTTAATTTGGATCCTTTGAAGTTCCCTTTTGTGTGCCATGGTTGTGAATCATTCGCTCGCTGTGAAAGGAATTAATCAAAAATAGGCCCTTGTGGGTCTAAATGGGAATGGCATTTTTATCATGTCAAGCAGTTAAATCTAGCTCAGTCTAAAGCTAGTCAAGTTATTTGGCTAGACAGAAGTTACTGATTATTGTATGAAGTTATTCGGTTCTTAAGTCTGACGTAATTTTGTAGTCCGATGTCACGTCCGGGTCCAAAAGGCACCAGCGCCGTCCACTCTTCATTGTAAACAACATGTTGGAACCCGTAAATCTTTTTACAATAACCTCCTTTTTCAGAAATGAACCATTGAGGGTTAATAAGGGTCTTAATGCTAATATCATAGAAGTACAAAGTATTTATTTATTATTATGATTTAACATTATTATTATTAACATTAAAACACTTGGACCCGGAAGTTATTCTAGCGGGGCGCAACGTCACGTCTTAACAATCGAATTCTCTCATGCTGGGCTAGTTCTTATGCGAGGGGATTGAAAAAGATCTTGTGAAGCACATTTGCAGACAATTATGTTGAATTGATCGTTGGTGCTAGCTCATAACAGAGGGGAGAGTAAAGCCTAATTTATATTTCGCTGTACGACCATGTCACTCAGAATCACTTATTTGTGGCAAGTGACACGGTTATACAAAGTATATAAATTAGTCGTAAAACACAGCAATGCTGCTGTTTCTAAATCACCCTGTGGTTCATGTGCTGCCAGTTGTTTTCTGGAGCAAGCAGGTAGATTATAGCACAAGTATTTTCTTTTTGTAGAACACTTGGATGACAAAATAGCCATTGAATCAGGGCATGAAAGTTGTTTTGTTCGTTTTTTTCCCACTGGATCATATTTATATTGGGTTAACGTGTTTCACTCCTCTAGAGAATTGATTCCCACTCACTAGCAATGCCACCATTAACCACCAGTGCTTATGGCTGCTATGTGTGGTTTTATGCTAATGTTGTGAGTGTCACTTCCTCAGGGCTCTGGGTAATGTGCGTGTGTCATGAGACACTTTGCAAACCCTTTTTTTTTGTTTTTTTTGTTCCGCAAAATGATTGCTTTTTTTCTTTGCTCACAGATGTGAAAACATGAGGGTCAGTAAAGTTATTAGCCTCATGTCATTTGCACATAAATCTGCCTGAACGCCGTACCCTTATCCCATTCCATTGTCACATCACATACATTGCATCAGAATGATTCAACCTGCCATTCAGAAGTGTTTTTGTCTAATGATCAGCCACCAATTGATAGGTATTCATTTTAATGAGGTCGGTTTTCAGCTTAGTCCAATCTAGTGATATTCACTGATTAAATGTCTTTCTTTTTTCTTATCTGAAATGCCAATTTAAATCAAGTCATTTTACTGTTCAAAGGGTTCTACAGTTGAGTTAACCCAAATACGACTGCTTTTACAGGAAAATTCTGATATACTCCAAAAACAATGTTTCAAACTACATACTGTACATCCCAATCTGCACGTTTCATCCAACTAACATATAAAATGGTTATCACGGCTAAATCGGGATGTTCTCTATATATCATACTGTATACCACTTTCCCCAAACATCTTCATAGATATTGTGCAAGGCTATGGTGCGAGACCACAAAAAATGTAATTCAATAGAACCCTATTGCCTTTGTCATAGCATTTGAGGAAAAAACAAAACAGATAATCAAGTATGTTTCTTGAATTTACTGGCATGCCAGACAGGAGACTGCTCAGGGGAATTTAACCGCTGCTGTCCAATTAAAACCTTGTCTCTTCAACACATCAACTTTTTAGGAATTCAGGAAAAAACAGCCTTATTTTCAGATAGTCAAAACTTGCGTTTCTGTAAAACATTTTCAATGGGTCGTGAATGGGATTCATGGGCCCTGGGGTCATGAAACTTGCTCTACCTATAAAGGACCATGTAAACCTTCAATTAAAATAAAGGAAAAAGAACACCAAAATTGGAGTTATGAGGTTTTTCCAAGACGGCAGCGCTACATACATGTATAATGTATCACAGGAGTCGAAACAAAATGCACTTTTATTTTTGTGAATTTCATTAATTTGTATGTTTTTATTTCTTTCAAGGGGCTCTTGAATAAAGATTGTAGGAGATTTTTGGTGATCTGTTGCAAAAAGAAATCAATACAAAAGGTTCACTGTATAGCTCTGTTTGTCTTTGTCAAATGGAATAAAGTACAATTTAGATCAAAAGTAATGCAGAATTTCAAACATGGATTCTGAATAAAAAGAAAACCTGAGTCATTATTTGCGTTCTTTAGAAAATGTAGTTTTATACTTGGAAAAATAATGATAAAAAACATTAAAGAGTATTGCAGGACATTGAATTACAAACCCAACTCAAAGGATAATTGGGTAGTTGGCACACTGAAACAACTATGTGGTAGTGTAATTTATATAGTGAAGCAGAGTTAGTCATTTTTGCAATCCCCTGCAGGGATGACCAATAATGCTGAGAGTCAAGTACCCTTTCTGTCATAAGATCCCTAAAGACACATTAAACATTCCCTTGCCCACTATTCTTCCACTTTGAAACATCCTCACAGCCAATTCTAAGTTATATTATATTGAGGTACCGCACAATGCCAGGAGCAGATATAGTTTTGTAAAATACAATAGATCTCCAAGAAAGTAAATATGAGACTTTAAATGCAAAACAGGGGTAACACTCTAAACAAGAACACACAAAGACCTGACAAAATATCAGTGTGAATACTGATCACTAATGTTCTTTTATTTTACAAGTTTATGATGGAACCCATTCTTAAAAGCTTCTATGACATGTAGCAATATCCTACATTATTTACTACTACAGAGATAGATAGGAGGGGGGAGGATGGGTGAAGGGACAGCCCCAGATGCAGAAAGACAAGAGAGACAGACTGTGCCACTGCCATCCACCCTCCCATCGCTGATCCAGGGTCAGTTTGAGACACTCACTCCAGTGGTGGAAAAAGTACTCAATCTTTTTTACTTAAGTAAAAGTATCAATACTGCAATGTAGAAATACTCTGTTAAGTCAAAGTCTGGAATTCAACATTTACTTGAGTAAAAGTACAAAAGTATTGGTATCAATATGTACTTAAATTACAAAAGTAAAAGTACTCATTATGCAGGATGTCCCATTTCACAAGTTTTCAAATGTATAAATGGTATTAAAATCTTTTGAAAATAGCAGATCTACAAACTTACAATGCGTCGCATTGCGACGCATTGTAAGCTTATAAATTGGCTATTTTTAAATGGCTGAAATGTATATAGAGTTGAAGTGGTTACTGTATGTATTGTAATAATAATCAAAATATACAAAGTAACTAACTAAAGTTTTCAAATAATTATAGTGGAGTAAAAGTATAATATTTGCCTCTGAGATGTAGTGGAGTTGATGTAAAAGTACTGAAAATGAAAATACTCAAGTAAAGTAAAAATGACTCAAAATTGTACCTAAGTACAGTACTCGAGTAAATGTACTTAGTTACTTTACACCACTGTCACTCTCTGTCTGGACATGTCTGGACTTTGGATCGATTGTGCGCCTGCGCACAACGTAGTTCGTCTGCGTGTCATGTTGATGAATGCTAGAACTGGGTAGTCAACATGTCTACCGCTGCTGCTCAACACAACAATAACGAGGAAACGGGACTCCACGGTACGTTCTTCCGCACACTTTAATCCGCGCGTTTGGTATCAAAAAGTGTTATTTGAATATGTGTTCGTGATTGTACGTGCATTGCCTGGGACCATGTTGTAATTAAGATGTTATTGTTGGAAAAGTTAAATCGCGTATAGAATGTCCTCTTCTTCTGGGCGGGGCGGAGAGCGGTGTTGCCAGGTTTTGTGAGTAAAACAAGAAACCATGTCCCAAAAGAAGGAGCCCTTTAAACCTATGTACTTCGGCTATTTTCAAAGAAATCTTGGAAGAAAATGTGAAAAATGTCTGAAAATGTTTGAGAACCACTGGTTTAAACAACACTACACAGCAAGCCCAAAATGAGCAACTGCACTTTAGAAACAAGGCCAAAAAACCGCAACCCACAACTACCAATATTTACAAGCAACTTAACAGAAAAACAAGCCCAAAGTCGCTTATAATAAATGGACATGGCAACCGTAACGGAGAGTGATGTTAATATACGTCATCGTAAATCCTCCAATGGAGTTGCGCTGAATGTTTGATTGATTGGGATGTCAACCAACCACAGCTATACGAATCTGCGGTGGGAGGGGCTTTAGTCAGAGTAATAATAAAAAAAAAACAAGTTTCAGACAAAAGAAATATTGCCAGTCGTGGAATTACTGTCAATGATTAGTGAGTAAGCGTTTTTATTGTAAGAATTGATATGCATTTTACATTAAGTAATGATCTCCATGATCAAAATGTGTCGAAGAAAAGTAACGTAAATAATATTAGAATATTTTGGCTAACCAGATGACTCGCCCCAAAACACGCTCGCCCCATTATTTTTCGCAGACCAGCGGTTCTTGTATTCAATTATTGTTTTAAGTTTAGAAATAAGTTTAGGGTTAGGCATAGTTTTACCTTGGTTAAGTTTAGGAATAATGTTAGGGTTGACACCGTTTTACGGAGGTTACGTTTATGAATAAGTTTAGGTTTAGGCATAGTTTACTGAGGTTACGTTTAGGAATACCAGGTGAATACCGACGGATTTGCCCCGGGGCGACTGTGTTTTGGGGTGAGCGTTTTGGTATTCATACTGCACTGGCCAAACCCATAGAAAAAACCCAAAGTGGGACATGGTCTTTCTTTCGTGTATGTCCTTGCATGCACCCAATAGTATTTGTGCACGACCTTTATTTAATTAGAAGAGAAGTTTAGAAGGCATCGAGCAACACTCAAACTAAGTAATATCTATAACTCGAAATGTTTCGGACAGATTTGTTTGTCCAGCGAATCGCGATTGTCCGAAACGCAACGAAGCGAGAGGTTTGTTTACATGTTCTACTTCCACTCAAGGAACAGTGACTCGCAGCTCATTCTCTCTGTGTTATGCAATAGCTCACACAAGGGAATGGACCTCGTACGTGACTAATACTATCACAGTGGAATCATCATACTGCATAGCCGAATCACTGTATTTAGGATCAATCATATTTTTGTGTGCTCCAAAAATGACACAAGGTTTACATTCTCTCTGAGGATTGCATAACTCCCCTCCCTCCACCCTGTCTGGAAATAGGAAATGTGCAACCCGTTTCTGGGGCAGTGGCACAAAGAGAAGAGATCTATGCTACCTTGAATGCAGTGCTAGCCTAGTAAGCCTACACATGCAAAAATGAACGAAACAATAATATGTTCATTTGATCTCTTGGGTGATTTTATTGTTGTCCCAAAAAAAAATCCCTTTTGCACAGTGTTTTATGTATGTTAGCCTTGGACCAAGACTATCATATTTTATTGAGTCTGACTTTAGCTTTCATATCATAGATGTGATATCAAAATCAAAATTGATAAAATATACATCTATGATAGTCTTGTTCCAAGGCTAATGTATTGTCAATATTTGCAAAAAAATGAACCCTGGCCTGTGCTTGTGCATATAGGGTCCTGGGTGGAGCTAGAGATGAATGGGAACAACACAGGGACACAGGGTGTTCAGCCCAACCCTTCTGTTGGAGCCACCATAGACCCACTGAATGGCAATACAGGGGAGAGTCAAACCCCACAGACCGTGGACCAAGTGGTATCTGAAGAGATTGACGAGAGCTTGGTCGGTGGATTGGAGCATGTGCCATCGTCGTCCTCCATCCACAACGGAGACATGGAGAAGATCCTGCTGGATGCACAGGCTGAGTCTAGCCGGAGCAGCTCTGCCTGTAATAGGTAAGGATGAAAGGCAGAGAAAGTGTTTTTGTCTTCCCAATAGAGCATTCTTTTCTGTCTATTCTTTATTTGTTTTTAATTTGTTGTGTATTTTTTTTTCTTCTATAATGCCTCAGTCCCCACAGACCACCCAGTCCAGAAGATCAAGATGAGGGTCAAATCATGTTTGATGTAGAGATGTCAAGTGCAAGGGGAAGCCAGGTAAAACACAACAGAAGTCAACTTTTTATTAATTCATTAATTTATTATTATTCTTTTGTCTGCCCTAACCTTGAATTTAGCTCACTATTACACTGTTAGATTAGACACACTGCCATTATGTTACTCTTTATCTGTAGTCAGAGGATGAAGGACCAGATAAAGAGGCAGATGAAGATATCCTGATGGAGAAGGGGATAGACTGGGTGGCAGATTGGTCCAGCAGACCAGAAAACATTCCTCCAAAGTAAGTCAAATTTAAAGTACTGTACACAATACACATGGAACAAACATAATAACTACTCGCCTTTGGTTGAAGTGGTAAATAGCAGTATTTACTTCATACATCACTAAACCGATTATTCCGAATTTGATAGATTTGTATTTTGGATCGATTAATCAATGATTTGGTTTAATTGTTTCAGCTATACTATTACACTCACCGACCATTCACTGAACAAATATTGCTTGTAGTGGCCAATTGTTAGAAGAACAATTCCATCGTCGATGCAAAGTTTCTTATGGTTTGTTATCAAAAAACATTGAATTGTGGTTCCCTCTCCCACTCTTGCTCTGATAAAAATTCCATAGACACACCCAGGTGCATGCTGGTCCTCTACCTGCCTACCTACTGTATATAAACTCAGGTGTTACCCAATTAACAAACAAAACAAAAAACTAAATATGCAAAACAAGAAAATTATTAAACTAAACAAATAGGTCAAATAAAACAAATAAATGAAAAGAAAATACTTGTTTCACATCTAATTAAATAAAGCTAAAATCTAGAATATTCTAACAATATGATGTATTATTAGTAAAACAACAATTAAAAACGTACAACAAATAAATAGCCCCTACATTGCTTTTATCGATTGTTTAGCTAACTCTTTAATTCTTTCAGGGAGTTCCATTTTAAGCATCCCCGACATTCATCATCTCTGAGTATGAGAAAGAGCGGGGTTATGAAGAAAGGTGGTGTCTTCTCTGCAGAATTCCTCAAAGTCTTCATTCCTTCCCTGCTCATCTCTCACATTATTGCTCTTGGCCTTGGGTGAGTCCGATTTTATACACACCACAGAGAATGAGAAGAATCTGTGTGCATTGTAATATAATCATTTTAACCCATTAAGACCTGAAGCCGATTCTACAAATGTCTTCTAAATCCCAACAGTTTTCTGAAAAATGTATGTTTCTATATCAGTGGTGCTCAAACCTTTTCATGTCAAGGACCCCCAAAATGATATGTATTTGGCCAAGGACCCCCATCTCAAAATATTTTGTTCCAGGGACCCCCAGAAGCAAAGATTTAGTTAAAAATGTGGCAGAGGGAAGGTTGGCAGAGGGAAGGTAGTTCCCAGGATTACATAGACAATTGGCACCAGGTGTAAAAAAAGGGGGTTACAAAATCGTGGGGTAAAAAAATGTTTGCTTTAAAACAATACATATTCAAAGATTTGCACACATTTTCACGAAAAAAAAGCTCATAGCGCGGCACTCGGTGCCGCGCTATGAGCTTGTAGATCTGCTGTTTTTGAATAGCCAAAGTGTAAAATACTGCTTTTTAGCTCAAATCAAAAAATGACGTTCCAGGTCTTAATGGGTTTATAATAATTGCATGGTTTGATTTGTGGATTGGTTAGATTTCATGCATTTTGTGTATTTGTGTTTTTTCACAGGGTTTACATTGGAAAGAGAATTGCCACACCCTCCACCATTTCGTACTAAATAGGAAAAAACAAAGCAGTGCCTGTGTGTGGTGTCAGAGTTGTCCTATCTACAAGTTGTTGAAACAACCTCATGTGGTCAAGTCCTCTCTCTCCCTCTGACTCTATACACCTACATTTCTCTTCATGTTTGCATTTAGTTCTGTCACAGTCTAGATTTGGTTCTAGGACACATTGCAAAATGTTGTTGCACTGCTTCCCATTCTGGCACTGGATGGAAAATATCACTATGAAATATTTTGCATTTACTCAAATTCAGTCACTATCAATATCAGAGTCCAAAAGTTAACAGACCCTTCCTGCATGAGAGAATATTACTGATCCTGTCAAACAAAACCTAATTTGATGTCAGATGGCCTGGGAGTTTGGGATTTGCTAACTTCCATGCTGATGTTTTTGGTGGACTTATTGGAAATCTGGCAGCCTAATCCCAGTGCAATTTTTGTGAAAAGGAGGCCAGCTGCATCTCTGCCTTTAGTGTCCCAGTGGGCAGAGTGCTTGAACCAAAAAGATGCGGACATGTCACAGAAGATAATTCAGTTGGGTTTGAGGGTAGCAGGGAGCTTATTGCATTGACCTTTTTATGCTCAATATTCATGGAAGTTATAGGGAGCAAAGATTGTGCTGCACAGTGGGATTAGTTTTTCAATTCCACACCTTTTTCCTAACAGAAGTTGTATAATGATGGTGGTCAAGGGTTGATTTAGAAGCTTTATGTTTCTTTGTTGAATGTTGGGAAACTTAGACACTCTGATCCAGTGTGTAGGCCCAAAGGTTTCTGGTGGGGAGTATAGATGGATGAATATTTTAATGGAAATCACTGGCTGGATGATAATTTAAAAAGCTAAGTATATATATCTTTTGTTTTATTTTATTTTGCCTACATATCTTTTTCAATAACACGCAATACCACAACCGTGGCAACGTGCCAAATTTGTATGTCATTCACCTCTGCACATGGGTGATATACTTTTTTCTCCTAAAATGTTGAAATATTTAAATATATGTGAAAATAATTCAAGCTGTGACCTTCCCCTAAGAAACTACACCTCTGTTTTACATTGTATAATTTGTGTATTCATTATCATATTACTTACATGTGTAGCATATCTTAAACATTGTGGCAATGTATTTGTTGCTAATGTCTGTTTTTTGTTGTCTTGTTGTTTAACAATCGCCATTTTGATAATTGCTCAACTGGCAGTGGTAGGTATGAAAACATTTTGGGGGCCTCGTTTATGAAAGTGTTTTTTGACTTTATCCTAGAAGCCATCATATGATAATTTCGAAGGACATGGTGGAAAACATGACAATTATTATAGCAGTCATGTCTAGAATTAGATTTGTTTATAATGTAAAATCTATTCAATCTGATTTTGACATCAAGACAACTTTGGCATCGGTCACAACTGGCTTGGATTTGGTCATGAGCACAACATTTGCACATTACCAACTTTTATGAATGAGGTGCCACCTCTCCTGTTGAACTTAACTGCTTTCTGCTTTTAAAGGAGAAGAGGAACATAATTGGTGTGTTGAAGATTTGCTTGCCTCTAATCCAGATTGTTGCATGCCTTCATCTTGATACTAGCACATTTATAGCGTAGATCCTAGATTCATTGGGTTGTAAGCGAGATCAGTTTTATCATTTTAATTTTATATGCATTGTTATTGCTACTTTTTATACAGCACAATATACTGACTATTGCTTGTATCCAGGGCAGGGCCCTCAGAAATTCCAAGTATTATTCAAGCAGTGATAACGGGTAGCAAGAATTGAGGGTTGTGTTAATATCATATAGGTACAACTACATTGTAATCTTGTTCGAAAACTAACATTAAAATGTAAAATTCCTCATAATGTTCTACAGTACTGTCTTCCTTATTCTCCCAAGTAATTAATGATGTACGTTTTTAGTAGTAGCATGGGGCATCGTTTGACCAAACCTAAGTTACTGTACGACCCATCATTTTGTTGTTTGATGCATGGAGCCAAGCCTAGGGACAATCGGGCCCTTTTCCACAATCTATACTGCTGTAGCCTACAAGGAAATTGTCAGCATGAGATGCATAGAGCCTACTACTGAATATGGACAAATTAATGTCATTAACAAGCTGGGCTCACACATAAGAGCATAAGATTTTGAGCCCAGCTTAAAGTCACTTCACAATTCTTGATGAATTGAATACATAGGACCACAATGGAAACAAGCCCTTAGGGCTTTTTGAGTTATACTTTTAGCATCATTGTATAGTCGAACCACTGTACTTTTTGCAAACTGTTAATAAAGTAGGCTATTCAATCAATCAATCAAATTGCATGTAGTGTAGACTGCAGAAAACAGTAAAGGAACAACATTACTGTAGGCTAAATTTACTAGATTTCCCCCAAATCGAATGGTTATTTTCATCCATATAAGACCTGCTATGGCGAATTAACTCAGTTCCCATTGGTCTGACTGATTGACTGTAAAATTGGCAGAGCAGAGAACCTGTCAGAAACAAACAGATGGCATCATGTAAGATCAAAATAAAGCATGGGTTGATTCTCTGTCAGAAACAGATGACATGTGAAAAAAATAAAAAAAATAAGCATGATTTATTCTCTGAAACAGATGACATGTGAAATAAATAAAAAAATAAGCAAGGATTTATTCTCTGAAACAGATGACATGTATTAAAAGATCAAAAATAAAATCATGCATTTTATATTGAGCACTGGGGCGGGGCACTGCGCATGCCTGGTGGCTTTTGTGGCTCTCGTCTCGTGCTGTTGGTACCCAGTGTTGCCATGTCTACTTATTATAAGCCTTGGGCTTGTTTCTAAAGTTTAGTTGCTTGTTTGAATGTTTAAACAAGTGGTTGTCTCAAACATTTTCATGTATTTTTCCGTGGGCCCCACATCTAAGAATATGTTGTGCCAGGGACCCCCGTATGAGATTTTATGGTGTTAAAAAAGTTAAAATTCTTGCTTATTTCTCTCGCGAAATCTGGCAACACTGTTGGTACCTCTGCCTTTCTGGTCTTGAGAGACCTGGTAATTCATAAATAATACTAATAGCAATCATAGATAATAACGCCTATAGCCTTGCAGCGTTAGCAAAAAAACGTATGTTCGCTGACGTTTTTGATAAGACAATAGTACAGTAATATAAGGTGTATATAGCCTATACTGCAGTGGTGTGTGGATTCGCCCTGGGCGTCGACTGGCCATCCATCCAAGTAGTGTTGCCATGTCTGCTTATTATAAGCGAAGTTGGGCTTCTTTTTCTGTGAAGTTGCTTTTAAATATTGGTAGTTAGTTAGTTAGTTGTGGTTGTGTTTTTTTGGAATTTGTTTCTTATTTCGGGCTTGCTTCCTAAATGTTGTAAAACAGTGGGGTTTCAAACATTCTCTTGTCAAGGACCCCCAAATTAATGTTTTTGTCCCTTAGCCTACCCATCTAAGTATTTTGGATTGTGACCCCTGTACCAGATTAGTGTTCAAATGTTTCCCAAAAGAATACTCTCAATGTGTCACTTTTTTAAAAATATTTATTTGGAAAAAGCAGATCTACAAGTTTTGTACATCGGCTATTTTGAAATATCCGACGCTCATGTGGCCTAATGTGGCCTAAGGACGCTTCCTGGGGGCTTGTTTTCATAGACCAATAGTTGCTTATTTCTCTCGCAATATCTGGCAACACTGCATCATCCAGGCAGCAGAGCATCCATTGCTTTCACTGGTACTGTAGCTAACCGTTAGCATCCATCAGGAGGCAATAAGGCACAGCTGTGTGTGTCGTCAAAATGTCGGGTTACCAGGGAAAGAAGAACATTCCACGCATTACAGTGAGTATTGTATGATTTTATATATCTTTTTCCTTTGCACTGACGATGTTTTAAACAAAATATGCTGCAAAATATCACGCCATGGTTGTTGCTACTATAACGCTAGCCAAGTCTGTACGGATACAGGATAGGTGGGCACCAAGGAAGAGTGGGCACCTCGGTGTTAAATTGGCTTTTCTTTTCCAAAATGTCTAAAAATAAAATATTTGGAAAATGTTTTTAAGTAAGGTAAAGTATACATGATTAGAACATGCTTAAACATTCGACAATTAAGGTCTAATATTTCTACAATTCCTACAAATTGCTACAAAACCTGTATATCCAGTCATTTTGGGCCATAAACAAGAAGTTGAAGGATACATTTATGTCTGATAATGATGTAGGCCTACCATGCATGTTCACATCATGCATACCTTTTTCAAATATTTTAGACAAAATAGACAATTTTACATCGAGGTGCCCAGATGTTCATAGTGCCCACCTATCCTGTATCCGTCTGTACCATCCACCCACCCATCCACCCATCCATCCATTCATCCATTCATTCATTCATTCATTCATTCATTCATTCATTCATTGATGCTGTCATCATCAGCATAGCTGTCACATCGCTGCCACGATATCACTGGTTTGCACAATGATCCGACTTAATTGGTAACACAAGTAATGCAGGTTTCTGTTGTCATTGTTCATGTAATGCAACGTCCGACTAGCTGGCTTTCTCTTTTTTTTATCGCATCTAATTTCGACGGCCTGGTTTACCCTGCTATCCAGCCTGCGTCTTCAATTTGTAGCATTGGATGAACAGTAAGCTACGTTTAGTTAACAAGTGTGGAGAGACAGGTTCCATCTAATCAATCAGTCGGGGAGATTAATTAGATAATATGCGACATCCATTTGTGGGGTCCAGCTGCCTGGGCTCTCCATTGATCTTCATGGTCATAGCAAGCAGGCATTCTGTATTAATTAACGTTTAGTGTAGTTGAAATAGGTTTGGGTTGCCATCCCCGTTCCCTCAGATCCTATTACACATTACCTGAGGGGATTCATTATTCAGTTTCCTAGCTTTTATTTGAAGAATTTAAGCCAGCTCAGTATCCATCCACCCAACACAAAGCCATGGCACTGCTTTTAGGCCTAACAATCGGAGGACATCACGGTTGTTGAAAGTAGTAAAACCTCTTCTGTAAAGTAGGTCACTGAGGAACACTCACCATAGCCCATTCCTTCATGCTTTGATCATAAAGCATTTATAGCCTGAGTGCATGCAGCTAAGGTAGAAGGCAGTTTAGTATAGGAGGCAAATTTATATGGATATATGACCAGAACACCCATCTACTGTATGTTGTGACACTGACAGGATAGGCAGTGATTTCTTCTTCTTGTAAATAACTGTTAGTCAGAACTTCATCCAATGTTAAGGAAGTTTTATCTGCAGTAGATATATTCTGGCAATTCTGCATTATTCCTCAGCAAGCTCCAGGCATTCAGACGATAGTTTGGAATGTAGCACAAACTGCAAACAAAGCATTTTAACATGGCAACCAAAATTATGTTATTTACCTGAACAGTCATGAGTCATAACTGAGTTAATTCAGTTTACCTGGCCTCAAGGATGATATCATAGACATCATGGCACTATACTGTGGGTTTCAATTTCAAATGTGCTTTTGCTTGATTAAGCATACATAATGGATATAATGATGATAATACCATTATACTGTTCATGGATATAGTTGGTTCCTGCTTGTTGAGTAATCAAGTACAACTGTACAACTTTTTAACGGTTATTCAAAAGAGTTTCAGAATTAGATGGTAGAGGAAGGAGAAACTGCAAAAACTCAAATCACAAAACTTCTTATAATTAATCTAGTTACATAGCCCTATAAAGAGTAAAGACCATGGGGCTTAAGTTGCATGATTTATGCAGTTTGAAGTTAATTTGCAATTCATTTTATGATAATAGTAAATTGAACCCCTAGGGCCTTTTGATCAGTGAAAAGCCTGCATTGACAACTGACTTGTTATGTTGTTTAAACTTAAACACTTCAGGACCATGAGGATATTAGTTTGAAGAACTAGAGTTACATTGTAAGGCAAGGCAAGTTTATTTGTATAACACATTTCAACAAGAAGGCAATTCAAAGTGCTTTACATAAAACATACTGTGCAAGGCAGGAATTTCAGGGAGGCCACGAAGCCCATGGCCGTCGTTGCCCCTCAGTTTGGCCATGTGCCCCTCAAAGAAATTGCATGCCCTGAGGCCACAGTGGCCTTAATGCCCCAGCTGACTGTACCACTTTCTCCTATTCTCTTTCTTGTCAATATGCCAGTGTCTCTTTCTTGTCATGTACTGTAGACACCAGGGTCTTTTGTTGAGATTCAGCTGGGCTGAGCATGGATCAGATAGTAAAGTCCATAATTTATTTATTTCATTGCAGATAGTCTACATTTAAAATAATCCTTAACCCTTAAGATTGACTGCCAGAGTTTTTTCAGAACAGTCTGTAGCCTCTGCCAGGGTTTTGCCATGATTTTGGTACCTGTTCGCGTAGCCACAGATTTTTTTCCTCCAGTATGATTGCTCCCCAGATGGTTTCTAATCACAGATGAGATTCAGGTGTGGTTTCACAAATGTCAACGAGGTCATTTTGATCTCGTTAACATGTGTTGTTTGATGTTTGAATATAGCTCAGAACCAGTAGTTTTAAACCAAAAAACAATGTAAATTGTTTGTCCGTTTGAATTTTAACATTGAAGTGAATGGAGCAGCAAATCTTTGAACATTTTTAGCTCCTAATCTGTTCGAAATTCGAAAAGGGTTGAAATTATAAAAAAAATTCAAAAGACGTATATATACGTCATTGGCAGCTATATAGTTAAATTCAATTAATTCTTTCAATGGACTAAAATCTTGCCTTTGTGCCCTCAAAAAATGTACACAAAAGGCCAAGTGGCCATGCCCCTAAAATGACGAAATTCCAGGCCTGGTACTGTGTATTACTGTAAGTGCATTAAATTGCATTAATCCTTAAATTTACATTTTAGGGGTTGTTCTATAGTCAGTCTATAGTGCTATTTTGATCACACAGACAGCACAGAAAGCATCTAAATTTAGAGTTAGGCTTTATGTCATGACCCACTTAATGGCCTATTAGATCACATCAATACATCCAGTGCATCCATTTAATGTATAAGCCCCATCTCTATGTCCATCCACCCTGACCATTAGTGACTGGACTACATTGCACTCATCTTAGGGCATGTTTCAGGAGGTAGGATGGGGAGTAAAGCTCCACCTAGGGTTGTCGCGATTATGACATTTTACTTGACGATTAATTGTCATACAAATAATTGCGATTAACGATTTAATTGCGTTTCTGTCGTTGAACATTATGGACCATTATGAATAAAAAAAATACATTTCTGTTTGTCTCTTAGGCTTCGTAAACAAAGGGTGCACGGGGCAGATATGACAAATAACTTACATAATTGAATAACTTTATACTATCACATCGTGACGCGTTTTGAGTTTGTAGATCTACTATTTCCACTATTTTTGAAAATGTTTGAAACAACATGAACATGGAAATTGATTATGACGATTATCCAAAAATAAAATAATTTGTGACAGGCCATTTTGATCCATTTGGATCCTCTTCAGAGTTAAATGAACACTGACGATTTTACTGGGTGCTTTCTCCTGAGGCCTCACAGGAGGGTCATGTAAGAAGTAGGTTGACCTGCTGTGCTCTCCTTCCCACTCATAAAGTTATTTATGAGTTATCTTTGCCACTCCACTGTTCTTGCACCCATTCTGCATTCTCCATTAACCCTTGCCTCTTCAAGCACTGTCTAATTTGTCTCTGAATGAACCACATTGGCCTAATGATCATTTCCCATCATTTCTACATGGGATAGCTGGTTCTCCAGTAGTAGTAAACAAGAATGATCAATATAATGTTTATTATTATCTTCCTACCTTCAGACAATCTCCATAGTGGTCTTATTAAATTAATTGATTTAATTACACATCGGTGCATTTTTTTGTTACTCTTAATGTATTGAACAGTATACTAGACATGTTTGTGATGAGTAATGTCACCTCCTTCTTTAGAGTGACCGTCTCCTAGTCAAAGGGGCGAGGATAGTTAACGATGATCAGTCATTCCTGGCAGACATCTATATAGAGGATGGAGTCATAAAGTAAGTTCATCACATTTCTTCTTGGTTTCATTTTCTTGAACCCTGCAGATTTAATTAGGTGATAATTGCAGTGCTACAGTATGATGAACACAATATTCCTGTAGGCCACTATAAATACAACCAGTGCTGCTATTAGTGGTCCATTATGGCCTGATAGCCTAATTATCAGGAGCTTTATCAGGAGTGTGTGATTTCCTCTCTTTGCTGGTTCATGCCACTGATCAACTGAACAATAATAAATAATTTTGGCTGAGAATGTGAAGGTATGTATAACCCAGCCAGCCACTCAAAGTCTTAAAAAACAAATGCACAAAAATAAATTATTTGGAGTGATGGCTTGTAATACCAGCATTACAAGCAGCATTGGATCTTTAATGTGCTGTGACAATAGTTTCAGTTTTTATACATTGATATACCTTTTCACATGAGGAATACTTAGATACTGTAGATTTGACAAAGATATATTCCTTCTTACAGTATGTATTAGCAGTAATTAGACTAGTACAGTATCTTAAACTCTGAATCCGTCTTCCTCATTCTTTCATAAAGCCACTCGCCTCTTATTTCTCATCTTTCATTGCTCTTGTCTCTCTTTCAGGCAGATTGGAGAAAACCTGATTGTCCCTGGGGGAGTGAAGATCATTGAGGCCCATGGGCGCATGGTGATGCCCGGGGGCATTGATGTTCACACACGCTTCCAGATGCCCGACCGAGGCATGGTCTCAGCAGACGACTTCTACCAGGGAACCAGGGCAGCATTGGCTGGGGGAACAACTATGATCAGTATGTACAGAACCAGAGCGTCCTTATTCTAGGGGCAAACATTCATCGAAAATAAATAGCCAATCACAATGGCTATTTTCACCACATAGATTTGGTGTAGAGGGGAAAAAAGGAGGGGGCCTAGTATAGTCCCATGGAGGAGTCCGGTCAATTTAGGATTTAAGTGGTTAATCTCAAGACAAAAGAACTCTTAGCATTTCTCAAGGGGCATTGTCAAGCAGCTTTTATGAAACACAGTAATCCTCTTACGACCATGATACTATGTCTAGCAGCATATGTGTATGTGATGTCAAGCGTGTGATTGCATTTTAACTGTCGACTGTGCACACCAAAGCCCACCTGTACATGTTTTGTTTACAGTCGACCATGTGGTGCCAGAGCCTGGTGTGGGTCTGACTGCAGCCTTCAACCAGTGGAGGGAGTGGGCAGACAGCAAGTCGTGCTGCGACTACTCCCTGCACGTGGACATTACTGAGTGGCATAAGGGTATCCAAGAAGAGATGGAGAGCCTGGTGAAGGACCATGGTATGTTTGCATACACCCAACCGTCTGAGTTCATGCCAGGACACATTATATAGCCTAACCAGCATTTTGCCACATGACTGAACAAACTGCTATTGAGCTGACAACAACCCCCCACAGCTCTTCTTTGTTTGTTATTTAACCAGGATAGTTTCATTCAGATTAAACATGTATTTTTCAACAGAGTCCTGGCCAAGACAGGCAACAGCATGATTTTAAAGTTACAGACAGAAAATACAAAAGGAGACAATAATTAAATAATGAAATGAATACATTTCTAGGAGACCATTTCATAACCACATCAATGAAAAAACATTGACACATTAAGGAATTATTTTATTTGAATTGAAAAGTATTTAGCGAAATTAATCAAGCAGCAATCAATTAGGGCAGCAGTGCACTATTCCTCATGTAGAAAGCTGCTATTTGTAAAATGCTTTGAGCACAAATTACACAATGTGATTCTCGCAATAATGTTTTGGTTTGGTTAATAGATTGCTACAGGGATGACATCTTTTTGTTGGTCGACATTGAGCTATCGGATATTTCCATGGAATGCTTTTATTAGATTATGGATAAATTGAGGCTTTTGGATATTCACGATTGGCTTAACAAGATAATCTCCACAAATCAACACACTGTTGACTGTTCAAAGTCTTTGAAACACACGTCATTTATAGAAGTAAAAAAAAAAAGCACAGGCTTTAATATTCACGGTTGACATATTGCTGATTGTAATTTATGTTGTAGAACAATACCTGAAACCCTTACAGGCTTTTATTAACTACAGACCTTATTTTTTGACTGATATTCACCCCATGGTAAAAAGCATTGGAAATCTTTTAGGTAGGAAAATGCAAACTCACTTCTGGGTTGTAGGACTACAAACTGAAGCATTCTATTGCTTGGGTTTCTTTCATGGCTTTCAGTTGTGGAATACTTAAGTTTTTTATCTGCACATATTCTAACTGAGACTGCAAACGACTTGCGACCTTGATTGTAAAATAAAAACGTATAAAATCTTGATCATTATGATCAACAATATGCACAAAAAATAATCGATTTAATCGGTTTATGAAAAATTGTCGATAATCAATTTGAATAAATATCATAGATTTTGGGGGGACATTTTGAAATTGTGGTCGAAATCTTCTAAAAATAGAGAGAATAGCAGATCTACAAGCTCTGAACCTCCAGTGATGCAACGGATTGTAAGCTTGTAGATATGCTATTGCTCGCTATTTTTGTGCGACACTGTTGTAAGACAAAGTATTAAGTAGGGCTTAAGTGAATCAGACTAATCGATTATAAAAATATATTAGAATGTTTTCGCATCGATTCGTTGATATTTTAAAAATATGCTCCTCGATTATTTGATTAATAATAATCGCTAAGAAAAGTATTGATAGTTGCAGCCCTAAAGTTGATTCTCCTGATTCTGATTCAATTTAACATTGCAACATCTTTGCTCTGAGCTTAAATCACTCGCTCTTAACTTTTCTGGTATGTGGTTTATATCCTTCTGTTTTTACTTTCCTCTTTGTTCTGTCTTTTCATCCTTTTGCGCTTCTTATTTTATCCTTGGCTGCTTTCTGTAATTTTCTATCTGCAGGTGTCAACTCTTTCCTGGTCTATTTGGCTTATAAGGATATTTTCCAACTTTCTGACTATCAGGTATGCTTAGCTAATGTATCGCTATTAAATGGACACTGGAGGCTCTCTTGTCTCTCTCTCCGCTGCTTAGCTTTCTTCGACGTTGCCAGGCTAACTTGCATTCTGACCAGACTATAACCTGTGTCACAATTCTATACGACAGTATCATTCTAATCCTGTTTTGAGTGGCCCATGTTCACACTGGAAAAATAGCAAAATATAGTTACTTACAAATGCCTATATTCATTACATACTAGAATCACTGGAGTTTTAAGTGTGGTGTTGATGGACATTATTGCCCCACAACGTGGAAGGGAGTGAGAACAGGAAAAAGGTAAACGAATCAACTCATGCTGTCTCAAAAGAAGATCGGTAAAAAGAACGGTTAACAAAAAAAGAAACTCATTGGGGGGAAAAAAAAGTTTGTTTTGTGCTACATACCGCTTTTGAATTTGAAATTGGCGTTAGTTAAGTCGCAGCTCAATGATGACTGGAAGAGACCTGTGTCATTGTTAGTCCAAAATGGTAGTACGTGAATTACCTGCATATTACTAGAAATCATCAATTATCATCAATCATCAATTATTACAAAACTAAATACCACAAATCCCACGAGGAACTATCAAAACAAAACATGGTATACTGTATCTACTAACTAGAAAAAAGTGTATGTAATATATAGTATGAATTGAGACACAGTTTGTATACAATCACCCTCTGTAGATGTATGAGGTCTTCAGTGTCATCAGAGACCTTGGAGCCATTGCACAGGTGCATGCTGAGAATGGGGATATCATTGCTGAGGTAAAAATCTTTCAAATCATTCAAAAATATATTGCATTTATACTATATATGTATTATAATATCTGTAGTTTTGTTTGTATTGTAATAACATTGTTCGTATTTTGGGTCTTTTTAGGAGCAGCGCCGCATTATGGAGCTGGGCATCACTGGTCCAGAGGGCCACGTGCTCAGCCGTCCAGAGGAGGTACTGTACCGTATAACTGCTATTAATCTCTGTCTGACCTGCCCTCTCTTACATCAGCTCAATGAGGTTTAAAGTGCTTAGAAAAAACAATCTAAGAAGCAAGTAATCTGATAATGGATACAGTATCTAAATATATTGTTTGTTTGAATAAGAATCAAATGACCTGAGACCAGAGTAGTTCGGTACTGTTTATAAAACAGCCATGAGTCAGTCAGGAAACCAGCATGGCAGCCAAATAGATGTCTGGCTTAATTTGTGTGTGGTCCGTCCCGCTCTGCAGGTGGAAGCAGAGGCAGTCAACCGCTCCGTCACCGTAGCCAATCAGACAAACTGCCCTCTCTACATCACCAAGGTTATGAGCAAGAGTGCTGCTGATGTCATTGCCCTTGCCAGGAAAAGGGGTGAGGGAAAAAAACTAAACTTGGCTCCATTTTCTTCACGGCTAGGTCTTTTCGGATTCTATTCAGTCTGACTTTTGACATTTTGACAATTGGGGTGTGGGATGTGTGTGGCCTCTCTATTGTAATAGGTGCTGTGGTTTATGGAGAGCCCATCTCTGCCAGTCTGGGCACTGACGGCACCCATTACTGGAGCAAGAACTGGGCTAAAGCGGCAACCTACGTCACCTCTCCACCCCTCAGTCCGGATCCCACCACCCCCGACTACCTCAACTCTCTGCTCTCCTGGTAGGTGCTCCAATGACAGGGTCCTAAATATAGCTCGATCACGTGGTAAATGTGTTTTATATCCACGCAGCCATATTTCATCCTTACTGTCATCAAATTATCTTACCAGGGTGCTGAATACATTACAATATATCGAGAGAGAAAAATGGTCATGTCATTGTGAAAAAGAGGCTTTTTACATAAGAGCTTAAAGGAGTTCGAAACGTTTTTTAGACATTTAAAAATAAAAAATCATACATTTTCTTAAATTTGTTTTAAATAATGTACACTCACATGAGATTCAAATGGTTTTATAGGCTTAGAAAGAGCGATTTCATTCTCCATAGCATGGGTCACACTGCCACATTCAGACCATAGACAGATAAATACGTATGCGCCGCATTCGCCACCGCATCAATGCCGCTGCCATATTGGTGAGAGCAAGTGCATGTATGAGGGGCAGCTGGCCATAACTCCACTGCAAGAAATATGCCTGACTCGTATATACCTGAAACAAAAACTTTTTTCTGTTATTATCTATGTTCGATAAGGTGTTTTTATATGAAAACCCAACATCACTAGTTTAACTACATGTCTAACATTTGTCACATGCCAAACCGCTTGACAATGGGTTGAGAATTCAGTGAGTTATGATTTTAATTGTGGAGAGACATCCTGCTTCCATAGACATGCATGGGGCAAACAGGGATTAGGAGGCACGGCTTGCTCTCACCAATAAGGTGGCCCCGTTGACATATCGCTCCGAGCAGCAGCAGCAGCAGCAGCAGCAGCCAATACGGTATCTATCTACATGTATATATCTATGGTTCAAATGTTCAGCAGAAATGCTAAACGCTCAGCTGCACCTTTGCCAATAGGTGTCAGTATGGAGTTAAAAAATAGCTGTTGTAGTTGAAAATGATGTTCATCTTTTGTTTTATTGCCCTATCTCTGAGGACATAAGAGACATCCTTTTTAGTCAAATGTCTTCCATTTATGTTAATAATATCTTTGAGTTGGATGATTATGAAAAACTTGATTCAGGTATGATTCAGGAAATTAGCTTTTGTTGTGGCGAATTTTATATGTCAAGCTTGGGAAAGAAGATAGAACACTCTGTATAAATCAGTTAGTACTTCTTCTTTAAGTTTATCTCCTTTTTCTCCAGTGGGGACCTGCAGGTCACCGGTAGTGCTCACTGCACCTTCACCACCTCTCAGCGTGCTGTGGGCAAAGACGACTTCACCATGATCCCAGAGGGTACCAATGGAACCGAGGAGAGGCTGTCCATCATCTGGGACAAATGTGTGGTAAGGGAGAATACACAGTGAAATCCTGCCTGGCTGTTAAATCACGTTCAACCTGGCGTCCCTATTTTTGGCATGTCATTATAGGTCATTAGGTTAAAAAGAAAAATCCGAAAATAGCACATCTACAAACTCACAATGCGTTGCAGCTTGTAGGTCGTGACACTGTCATACAATGAAGTATAAAATTGGCTTAAACGGTTTTAATTAGCACTCTAACCCATTCTTTGACCCATTAAGACCTGAGGTTGATTCTACAAATGCCTTCTAAATCAGTAGTTCTTCTCACCCTTTCAAGATTTTAGCAGATGTACAAGCTCGCAGCGCGGCACAAAGTGACGCACTGTGAGCTTGTGCATCTGCTATTTTTGAATAGCCAACGCAAAAATCTAAAATGACACGGGGTTAATATGTTAAGACACATTTATTTCTATAAGGTTCCTAGCATTAAGTGTACCGTACCTGGGTGTTACTGACTAGGATTAACAAATACATTTTGTCTATTAGTATAATGTTTAAAACGTTATCCTCTGTCCCACAAGGTGACTGGTAAGATGGATGAGAACCAATTTGTGGCGGTGACCAGCACCAACGCCGCCAAGATCTTCAACTTGTATCCCCGCAAGGGCCGCATTGCCGTGGGCTCTGATGCTGACCTTGTGCTGTGGGATCCAGATGTCACCAAGATCATCTCAGCCAAGACCCACAACCTGGTGAGATTTTAACAAACGTTTGCTCCTCCTCATGGTTCTCAACTGGTTTTGAGACTTGAATTTTATTTCCAAACCACACCTTTGACTAATTCAGGGCCGTTTACCGTGTAGCGCCAGTGCGTAGATTACCACACTTATAATAGCAAAATGGCATTGGCCACGCCTCCACGTCTTAAGTTAAGACATAAGACCTGGCAGTAATTAAGACGCGGATAATAGGGACCCTGACAGTGTACAGGACAAGCTCTTTGTCTTACCCTTTGCCTGCCGCCCTTCTACATCTCTCTCATTAGAGCTCTTCACTTCTCCCCCACAGGCTGTGGAGTATAACATCTTTGAGGGCACTGAGTTGCGTGGAGGTCCTCTGGTGGTCATCAGCCAGGGCAAGGTTGTGTTGGAAGAAGGTAACCTTCACACCACAGAGGGCTGTGGGCGCTATATCAACCGCAAGCCTTTCCCTGACCATGTGTACAAGAGGATAAAGGCACGCAGCAGGGTGAGTCCTTTTACCACATTGTAATCAGCTGAACCTGCCTGGAATAGTGTTCTATTTATGAATTGATGAGTATAAATGATTAAATGACCTTGACCAAAGATTTATCAAATACAATATTTTTTTTTGAAAACTACAAATAATGTTAATATTATACAATTATATACAAATACATATTTTTGACTGCTGGGTTAACATATTCAATTCAAGATTTCTGTTGATAATTTGTGATGAGCATTTACCATACCATTGCCTTATATTGTCATAATTTTATGTTCTAAATTAGTTGCATAGATTAACCAAATAACCAACAGCAACAAATATTTAATGAAAATATTTGTTAGTTGCTGCCACAATAAGCATCCTACCCAACAGATGTTGAATATCATAAATTGACTGATGAATGTCTGTGGCCTTGGACACACAGCTGACAGAGCTGCGAGGAGTTCCCAGGGGTCAGTATGACGGTCCAGTGTGTGAGGTGACCGCGACTCCCAAAGTGATGTCCACGGTGTCCTCGGTGAAGACCTCCCCTGCCAAGCAGGATCAGCAGCAGCAACAGCAGCAAGGCGCTGCCAAGCCCGGCCGCAATCTCCACCAGTCTGGATTCAGTCTGTCCGGTAAGTACAGTACAACACAGAACTGCAGGCAGTCTTGAGTTGCCCGGTGTTTGCATCACCTGGCATTTTTGCAGACCAATTAGTCCAATTATTACCAGACGGTCGTTGTACTTAAGTACAATTTTGAGGTATTTTTACTTTAGTGGAGTATTTCCAATTTTCAATACTTTTACTTCTACTCCACTACATCTCAGAGGCAAATATTGTACTTTTACTCCACTGCAATTATTTGAAAACTTTAGTTACTAGTTACTTTGTAGATTTTGATTATTATTATAAAACATACATTACCCACTTCAGCCCTATATACATTTTGGCCATTTGAAAATAGCCGATCTACAAGCTCACAAGCTTGTACATCTGCTATTTTCAAAAGATTTATAAACATATAAAAACTTGTGAATTGGGACATTCTGCATAATTAGTACTTTTACTTTTGTACTTTAAGTATATTTGATACCACTATTTTTTTTTAAAACTAAGTTAATTTTTAATTCTCGACTTTTACTTGTAACAGAGTATTACTACATTGCAGTATTGATACTTTTACGTAAGCAAAGAAATGTAGTACTTTTTCCACCACTGCAGACGTTCAATATATCTATCTAAATCTCTTAAATCACAGGTGCCCAAGTTGACGATAACATTCCTCGTCGTAACACCCAGCGCATCGCCGCTCCTCCCGGTGGAAGGTCCAACATCACCACCCTCGGCTAAGCTCTGGTCTCTGTGAACCGGGGCGTGGGGCAGCGAGAGACCAGAGGCCGTTTGCAGCGCTGTCACAGCTATAGTGCCACAGGTTGTTGGTTTCATCTGGGTATTGAAACAGCCTCTGGCACTCTTGACACGCCCCACCGCCACAAACAAGCACTCCATCCATTTTATGGGAACACACTGCTATGTCATTTAATGTAAACACTATTGCGTTATGTTTTGTTCTAACTTCAAGCCATATTCCATTTTCATCTCTACGGAAGAGTCAAGTGAATCGTTGAGAATATGCACTGGTGTTGGAGGTATACTACCTGCAAAGTAAAATTATGCATTACAATTTTTAGGCTATAGAATCTTATTGCTGAAACTCACCACTTTGATTGAATACTTTATTAGTCAGAAATGTACAGCATGAGGTACAGTCAGACATTTAGGCTAAATGTCTTTTTGCAGTATTTTAACCAGCGTTGGACAAAGTATATACTCAAGTAAATACTCAAGTATTCAAACGTATAAATTATGAAATACATTTTCAGAAATGTTCAGAAATAGTAAAAAATATCAGATCTACAAGCTCACAACGTGTCGCTGCGACACATTGTGAGCTTGCAGATCGGCTATTTTATCTATATTTGAAATAGGACTTAAGGGCCGTGGTTAATTCATAATATATTTGTGTACATTTCGCTCCCAAGAGTCCCTTCCTAGAAATGCAGTGGAGGCAAAAGTACAATATTTATATTTAAAATGTAGCAGAGTGAAAGTCATCAGCTTGCAAAAAACTACAACAAAAAAACAAATACTCCAAAAAATTTGAGTATTTGGAAATTGGAAGAAGTACAGTACTCAAGTAAATGTACTTAGTTACTGTCCACCACTCATTTTAACTTCTCCAGGTGTTACTTATACTGCGTATGCAGTCCTCTTATTGTGTGTCTTGCTGCTGCAGGTCAAACTGAACAATTCACTTCAGTCTTCCTTTGGTCTCATTGTTGCACTTCCTCCTCCTTTTCTTTGAATCGTCTTTGTTTTACGTTTTTGCCTTGTGATATGACTGGTTGTGCCACAGTAAAACATTAACTCTGAATTATTCGTGTTTGAATGCACTGACTGCACTAAATGGAACTGAAAGGGTATCGTAGGGTTAACCCATTCAAGGTTATTATTATATAGGGTCACCTCGTTATTTTCCACCCCTTAGCATGGGAACCTTTGACAATAGGGGAAAGAAGTATGTACCAGTATTTTCCTGTCTTTTTGGAAATATGTGAACCATTTGCCTCATCCCATTCCATTTTCAACATAACTTGTTGGATGTTGCCAGGACGACTGTCCAATAATCACACTGACATTGAGCGACCTGCTGAATAGGAGCTTCCCAACACCCTCTCTGCACTTGGTGCTATACAACCATTGCTGTGTATGTGCAGATGATGGTATATTATGTTGTCTCCTATCTCCACTTTAACCACTTTCAACCTGGCCTCCCTATTTTGGGCATGTCTTTATAGACTTTAGGGGACAACAATTTTCAAAGAATTTCTAAAAAAAAAATCGGAAATAGTGAAAATAGCACATCTAGATTGGCTTAGCTATTTTTCGTTATTCGTCAAGTATATAGGGCTTAAGTGGTTAACGCAGCAGCTGTAATGCTTTGTTAATAACTGTGGTAGGGGTAGCATTGCCATTTAATCTGTTTTATCCAAATTGGTTTTGCTTTTGCACCTGTGAAAAAAATAAATTAATCCAAATGGTGAATACTGTATGTGAGATTGCAACCTTTGTATTGGATATGTCTGTATTATTGGTATGTATAGGATGTTTGTTAATCATAACTACTTGCCTGCCTGTTCTATAAGATACTACATGTGAGAATCATGCATCTATGAAGGTTCTTTGAAGAATTTTAACCCTAAGCTTTGAGACCTGATGAAAAGTGCTTCTTGTATGTTTATGAATTCCACGACAGTGTGCTGATAATGATGTGTCCATTATCCTTGGTCATATGGTTCCTTAGACTAGCTCCTCTAAGTCCTGTTGATGTTGTGAATGAAATTGAAATGTTTGATTCTCCTTCTATTACCCGTTATACCTATCATACGTTGCTGACCCTAAACTTGTCAGAGATTGTAACGATGTACACCTTACAAAGTACAACTTGTTACTAACATTAGGTAGCACTGTGTGAAGTGCTCTGTTTTGACCAATCCTCTGCAAATTGTAAAACTTGGAATTATTTCTTCATTGCCTTGTCAAGTGTTGGTTTTATATGCCAAGCTAGTATGTGAAGTGAAGTGAACTGCAGTTGGAAAGGTTTCTTGGTAGTTATTGTTTTTGTTTTGTTTTTTCTTCACATTGAGCACTGTTGTTGCTTATCTCTGAGCTCGTGTTATTCTCTTGGTCATGTATGTTTTATAGACTATCAGGATTTGGGGGAATTATACTGTAGTTCCTGACAGCATTCAATCCTATCAGTGTTGACTTCAATGGATTAAATCGGTGAAAATGGAACACAAAGGTATTTGCATCTATCTTTTTTTGGGTCATTTAAGGATTGTAGGACATTTACATGAGGTATGAAATCAAAGTTTGAAAATCCAATGTTGTGTTATTAGGGACTGGGAGGCTCTGCTGTGAGAGAGAGTGACTATTTCCCACACGCAATAACCCGGACAATGTTGGGTACCGAAATCAGGCACCGATCAGTGCAATACCCCAGCAATGCCAGTCAAGCTGATAACATGGCGTGAAGTGCTGCGTTTTCTGCTTGTAATAAATAGGTGAAACAGTACTGTGCTTGCCTTTGAGACAACCACACTTAATGTATTTATTGAATGTATTCACAAGAGCACATACTGTATACTGTACGCACATGTATACACCATCAAACTCTCAAAGAGAAAGGTGTACGCCAGCGGTAACAGATCAAGCACACCTCACCATTGCACCAAGGCACCTTTCAGCCTTCAACAGGTCTCCTAATATTTTAGTGTTATTTTGTATGTTAGCCTGTAAAACTTTAAAGTACTCCTGTATTTACCAACAGTACGACAGGGACTTGAACATCGAATCTCTGTGCTGAGATTCTGAGCAGTAGACTACTACCACATCACATTCAACATGTGTCTCCTAATGCTTTCGAAGTGTTCTTGTATGTTAGCCTAAAAAGTTAACTACAGAAGGTCTGGGATAGAAACATTGAACCTCTGTGTTCAGAGGCAGGGCACTAGACGACTGCACTATAACACACTCACACCGAACAATTGTGCCATAATGTTTTTGAAGTGTTCTCCTGTATGTTAGCCACAAAAATGAATTACAGGTCTCAAACAAGGAACCTCTTTGTTCAGAGACAGAGCACTATACACAACCCTCTCCTGTGTTTCTGAAGTGGCAACTACAGAAGGTCTGGGACTCGAAAAGAACCTCTGTGTTCAGAGAGAAAGAGCACTAGACTAGACCCCTGCTAATGCGAAACGCCAACATTCTCAAATATGGATGTGCAAATCAGTATTGTTATAGGCAAGTTGGCAGCAGTGTAATGTGTCTGACGGCACATGCCCATATATGGAGAGAGGAAGAATTGCACTGAGTTGTTTCACACGCTGTAATAATACAGCACCGGTGTCCTTTTCAGACTGTGACCCCGCCAAAATAATCATATTTGAACTGGGGACCCCCCACCCTGATAAGCACTTGGAATTGTAGGAGTTGAGGCATTACATTTAGTTTGACTCAGTTCCTACAGATAAATATTGTGAAAACAGCAGATCTACAAGCTCACAACACCTCGCAACAGGCATTGTTGCTGCAATGCAGAGGAGCCCAAACCCAGGAATGTTATTTTCTTAAACTTGTATAATGGGAGGTAACAACTAATCATCTTAAATAAAAGGTGCATAAATCATAACTAGGGAACATTTATGTGGTATGTTCTGGGAACATAGCATGAAGCTAAACATAGGGCCTGTGGAAAATTAGTCTCTGACAACATAAAACCTTTTGAAATGTTTACTTAATGTGTTAAACAGAATATTGGACTGGGATACATAGGAACCTGGGTGGGAAGGGGAACATCATAGGACCCTGTAAACCCTGGGAATAAAATTTAGATATGCTCCCTTGCCAGGTAGGTTCTGCACTTAACTGAAGATGCTGAGGCTTTGTGTTCTTCAAACTAGTAGACGCCAACGTGCAGAAAACTGAAAAGCTGTCAACGGTATAGAAATTCTGACTTTTAAAGATAATTAACTGAGGAAAGTTTGAGAAGCTCAATGGAGAACAAATAAAGGCATTCGCATTCTCAGTGCCTCAGATACTTCAGCATGTGATTGAAGATGCTCAAGGTTGTATATTCAATCCCAGCTACTCTACGTTTGTTTCCAAATGTGTTTTCTGTTTCGTTAATTTCTTTTGTGAAAGTTTGCTGTAATTTGTACTTCTGATTTCAATGAATGAAGTCAACAATAGAGCAATAGAGCCTTACACTAGGTGGAAGTATTGAGACACTGTGCCGATCATTGGGCTCCCTAATTGGGACATATAGTAAAATATATAGTCATCCATGTCACTTTGAATGCACACACTAACCAAAGGTTTGTGATTCGTTAGATTCAATGTCCTGACAGTTGCAACGGTTGCCCAATTAGACTTTGGAAATGTTGTACACAGCACAGAGCCACAATCCAGGGAAGGAAGAGCATTATACCAGCCACTTGGAGAGCCATAAACATTGCACAGATGAGTGCTCACAGGGAGGAACATGATGAGTAAACAGTGTTAGATAGTTAGGGTTGCTCTGAGAGACAAAGAAACCCCTACCATAGCACTATTCTGACCACAATTCCCCCTTGAACACCTTCTATTTGTCACTTATTTGGCTCTCATCAGTGTGATGCCATCACTGATTTAAGATCCAAACTTTGCCTAACTGAAAATGGCATACAATTTGTATCTCAGTCTAATGACATTCCAAGTGTCAGGACTGAGGGGTCAGAAATTTGCATCGTGGCTTTAGTTTCAGAATAATAACAGGGAATATTGTATAAACAGAAAAACAGGATCGATCATACTCATTCTATTCCAAACTCTATCTGACCCCTGCGGAGGCAAAGATCTAATACATTTTACAGTGTAAGTGCTAAGTGCTGTTATTAAAATGCAAACTATAAAAATACTAAAATTGCTAAAATACAGAAAATTAAGTTCATAAGGTATAATTCCTAATTTCATGATATAAATAAATGTTTTGGGTCATAATTGATTTCACGTAAGGTTAAAAATGTAAAAACATAATGTGATTAAATGTTCTGGGGCGGAACAAATGTTCCCTGTCTGTCAGTAGCATTTTGTATGTTAGCCTGTAAAACTTTAAAGTACTCCTGTATTTACCAACAGTACGACAGGGACTTGAACATCGAATCTCTGTGCTGAGATTCTGAGCAGTAGACTACTACCACATCACATTCAACATGTGTCTCCTAATGCTTTCGAAGTGTTCTTGTATGTTAGCCTAAAAAGTTAACTACAGAAGGTCTGGGATAGAAACATTGAACCTCTGTGTTCAGAGGCAGGGCACTAGACGACTGCACTATAACACACTCACACCGAACAATTGTGCCATAATGTTTTTGAAGTGTTCTCCTGTATGTTAGCCACAAAAATGAATTACAGGTCTCAAACAAGGAACCTCTTTGTTCAGAGACAGAGCACTATACACAACCCTCTCCTGTGTTTCTGAAGTGGCAACTACAGAAGGTCTGGGACTCGAAAAGAACCTCTGTGTTCAGAGAGAAAGAGCACTAGACTAGACCCCTGCTAATGCGAAACGCCAACATTCTCAAATATGGATGTGCAAATCAGTATTGTTATAGGCAAGTTGGCAGCAGTGTAATGTGTCTGACGGCACATGCCCATATATGGAGAGAGGAAGAATTGCACTGAGTTGTTTCACACGCTGTAATAATACAGCACCGGTGTCCTTTTCAGACTGTGACCCCGCCAAAATAATCATATTTGAACTGGGGACCCCCCACCCTGATAAGCACTTGGAATTGTAGGAGTTGAGGCATTACATTTAGTTTGACTCAGTTCCTACAGATAAATATTGTGAAAACAGCAGATCTACAAGCTCACAACACCTCGCAACAGGCATTGTTGCTGCAATGCAGAGGAGCCCAAACCCAGGAATGTTATTTTCTTAAACTTGTATAATGGGAGGTAACAACTAATCATCTTAAATAAAAGGTGCATAAATCATAACTAGGGAACATTTATGTGGTATGTTCTGGGAACATAGCATGAAGCTAAACATAGGGCCTGTGGAAAATTAGTCTCTGACAACATAAAACCTTTTGAAATGTTTACTTAATGTGTTAAACAGAATATTGGACTGGGATACATAGGAACCTGGGTGGGAAGGGGAACATCATAGGACCCTGTAAACCCTGGGAATAAAATTTAGATATGCTCCCTTGCCAGGTAGGTTCTGCACTTAACTGAAGATGCTGAGGCTTTGTGTTCTTCAAACTAGTAGACGCCAACGTGCAGAAAACTGAAAAGCTGTCAACGGTATAGAAATTCTGACTTTTAAAGATAATTAACTGAGGAAAGTTTGAGAAGCTCAATGGAGAACAAATAAAGGCATTCGCATTCTCAGTGCCTCAGATACTTCAGCATGTGATTGAAGATGCTCAAGGTTGTATATTCAATCCCAGCTACTCTACGTTTGTTTCCAAATGTGTTTTCTGTTTCGTTAATTTCTTTTGTGAAAGTTTGCTGTAATTTGTACTTCTGATTTCAATGAATGAAGTCAACAATAGAGCAATAGAGCCTTACACTAGGTGGAAGTATTGAGACACTGTGCCGATCATTGGGCTCCCTAATTGGGACATATAGTAAAATATATAGTCATCCATGTCACTTTGAATGCACACACTAACCAAAGGTTTGTGATTCGTTAGATTCAATGTCCTGACAGTTGCAACGGTTGCCCAATTAGACTTTGGAAATGTTGTACACAGCACAGAGCCACAATCCAGGGAAGGAAGAGCATTATACCAGCCACTTGGAGAGCCATAAACATTGCACAGATGAGTGCTCACAGGGAGGAACATGATGAGTAAACAGTGTTAGATAGTTAGGGTTGCTCTGAGAGACAAAGAAACCCCTACCATAGCACTATTCTGACCACAATTCCCCCTTGAACACCTTCTATTTGTCACTTATTTGGCTCTCATCAGTGTGATGCCATCACTGATTTAAGATCCAAACTTTGCCTAACTGAAAATGGCATACAATTTGTATCTCAGTCTAATGACATTCCAAGTGTCAGGACTGAGGGGTCAGAAATTTGCATCGTGGCTTTAGTTTCAGAATAATAACAGGGAATATTGTATAAACAGAAAAACAGGATCGATCATACTCATTCTATTCCAAACTCTATCTGACCCCTGCGGAGGCAAAGATCTAATACATTTTACAGTGTAAGTGCTAAGTGCTGTTATTAAAATGCAAACTATAAAAATACTAAAATTGCTAAAATACAGAAAATTAAGTTCATAAGGTATAATTCCTAATTTCATGATATAAATAAATGTTTTGGGTCATAATTGATTTCACGTAAGGTTAAAAATGTAAAAACATAATGTGATTAAATGTTCTGGGGCGGAACAAATGTTCCCTGTCTGTCAGTAGCACACCGGACCATTACTGATTGATGCATTTGGTTGCATGTCATTACTGACAGGTGGTGCAAACAAACCTGTAACAAAAGCTCTGTAAAGTTGCAGTGTATGTCATATCGCGCTGCTAAAGTTACTAAAGACGTCTGAAACCAAGGACAGACGGTCAAAAGGACTTTCTAAGGACTTTAACGAACCAAAGCACAAAGAACCTCTTTTCCACAACATGCGGCCAACGAGGTATTCTAATGTTTGATCTCGCTTTGATGTTACCGTTGTGGTTAACGTGCGCGTTGCGCATTTCTACATGTCATTGTATTTTCGTTTGTATGCTTTGATCCATGTTGTTATGTATGTACAGTGCAATTTATTGATTGTATCCTTATTATTTTTTGTGTGAACATAGTTCTCACGGCATGACTGAGGGATGAGGAGAATGCCTGAAGCAATAAATGCCCGTTTATATAGAACCCGACCGGTGTCTGCAATGTTGTGCGAGGAGCTAATACAGCGTAGGCATTTTTCAGACGATCTTATCCAGAGCGCAAGATCAGAGTAAATGCCATGAATGAACCCTAGTCTACAAACGACAGTATTAATGATCAAGTAGATAAAGTTTAAAGAAAACAAATGTGTGCTACAAAGTAACTAGAATACCAGGTAAACATCTAAACATCACACTTTTATCTGTCTAAACAGCATGCTATCTAAATAACATTCTCATCATTTGTGGACTCGCAGTGTATGTCTAATTGAATGGGAACAATAACCAACATACATCTGATGTTTTTCAGATTGCGGTGGAAACTGATGAGTGAGTCTGCAGTCCTGGAGGGAGGTCATTCCACAGCTTGGGAGCTAGGAGGGAAAAGAGTAAGACACTTGGATCGTGGGAAACAATAATAATGTTATTGTTGTTGACCTGTAAAACCATGTAGGCATTCTTTGGCTTGAGGTTTTGTTCCAGTACAGTTACATGTCACACGCTATCTGAGAGTGGGGTAGAGAGAGACAGACATTGAGAGAAGAGAGAGTGAGGATTAGGTCATCCGGTCCATCTGCAGTTTGATGACCATGGCTGACCATGGCCTCCTAATGGAATCTGCACAGAGATAGTATGATTCATACATCCGTAGAAATCCCAGTCAATGACAATGAGGACATTCCTTTGGCCACATTCTTGGCCCCTTCACTAAGGAAGAGCTGTCAACTCCACTCCACCTCTAGACTTTAAGCCTATAAATTAAACACTTTCAATCTGGTGTCCCTATTTTGGGCATGTCTTTATAGGTGAATCTTTTCAGAAAAAAACAAATAAATAAAAGAATAAATATATTGTGTAAATAGCAGATACAGAGCAGCTATTTTCGCATGACACCAACGTACGACAAAGAGTGGTTAAACTCTACATACTGTACAGATTGGTCACAATACTTAAAGGGATTTTGGCTTAAAAAATATATATACCGGCATCTTTTCTCTCTCAAACTCCAACAGTGACTGCATCGTGCCACAGAAGATGAAATAGCGTCAAGAAAATCGATTACTGCTATCAGCAGTGAAATTGCTCTCTTGCCCTTCCGAGTCTTATCGTAAACAGAACACACTGTCAGCTATATGCACATTTGTACCCATACTAATTAGTTACACAGCCACATGGGATGGTTAAAACAGACCCTGTGTTTTGGGAAATACTGCCTACACAAACATTCTCTTCATGTCTGTGCTTTACTGCTTGCATGACAGTGAGAGTGCATCTGAAGGACAAAAAAATAAACACAATTCTGTAATAAATAATTCTGCCTTGGGAGGGGAAAAAACCTTGAGACCTGGTGTGATGGAACTTGTCATCTCTAAATCTGATGGTAGGTTTTTAAGAGGCTTGTGGGGCCAGTCAGGATTGAGGTCAGAAACCACAAATAAAAGTCATTTACAATTCTACAGTATATTAATACTTCCATCTGGCAGTGTTGTTATGAGGAAAGTGAATGTGTGGGAATGTTGAAAATGAACTTGAGTCTTTAAAAGGAACATTTACTTAGTGGATAAAAAGATGTATAGGTTAACAAATGTCTATGTATTCCCAAGTCAACAATATGGCAACGTTTTTTATTGTAAAGTGACAATGAAGAATGCTGCTAACCGCCTGGGTTACTGCTGTAGACACAGTGGTGGCGGCGAGATAACTTTTTGCAGTGACCAAAAAGCTTACAATAGGAAAAGTGCTGGGCAATGCAGAGATGAGAATGACAAACATTCTTTGACATTTGTTGAAATCAAGCAGCATATAAAAATAATGTCCTTATTTACATGAGTCTGTATATTTGTAAATTTCCTCTGTAGCACAAAACTTGTAAACATGACAAACATTTTGGTCCAGCACAGGGAATGGCTCCTCAACGCACAAAATTAGACTTCTTATTAGCCTTAGTTAGACTTCACTTCTTACTAGCCTACAAAATATCTCCAAAAACAGATGCTTATGGAATTCATTAACAGTTTAGCCACTGTAAAAGTGAAGTCTCCCCAATTATGACTTGTGAGAACATCATGAGAATGATAGTGACTGGTCTCATAAGTGAGTTCATTTGCATTAGCCTTGTTAACAGAGCAAAGACATTTAATTCTCCATCCCCTCTATTTTCTATAAATAGTCCAGGACCTTGAGGGTGGAACATGGCTGAAGAGGGATTACAGTGGTTAAACAGGCTCCCCATTTTCACACAGGGATAGCTGGTGGATTTTAATGGTGGGAAGCCTTCCGGAGGACGTGGGCGCGACATGGTTCGATTCTTGCGAGGGAGCGTCCTCACTGTGAATGCAGAAGCAAGTTCTCTGGAGGCTCTTACTGCATAGTTTGGCCATTTTAGCCCTGCCAGTCGTTGGTGCGTCTGAGTCAGCTCTTGGGCCCCCAGAAAACATCCTCCAGTCTCTTATGTCCCTGGAGGAGGGGGTTCTGGACAGGCCAACCGAGGAGGAGGGGCTGAGTCGAGAGGGGTCCCCTCCGCAGTCCAAGGCAAGAGTGAGGGATTGCCCATGCCCCTGACCCTGGTTAAGCCCTGCGCTAAAATGATGGTGTTGTGGTTTGGGAGTTGTTCTCAGACAGCGTACTCCCAGCAGACTGCGGAAAGCCTTCTTAAACTCCAAGTTAGAGCAGGGGTAAATTATAGGATTGATGCAGCTGTTGAAGTAGCCAAGCCAGAAAGTTATCTTGAAGACAGTGTCTGAAGGTCTGTATGCAGGGAACATGGAGCCTGCAGGGACATTAGACACAAACCAATCAGATGGATGATAGATACTAAAGCCTGAGTTATACTTGGTTGTGCACTGTGTCGGCCGCCAAAAATAGCTGATCTTGTACAGTAAAACGGCTATTTTCAGTATGCAACAACACAGGCACACAACTAATTACAAATCACCCTTCACACCAACACTATTAACAGTAAAATCTAAACCCTGAACTGAATCCCTGGGCTGTACAGTGTTTGTTAGAATGAATAAATCACAAAATGTATATTCAGTGCTATGGCAATTTGAAATAAAGTCTTATTACCCCAATTTGGTGCTGAGCTAATGATAAACAAACTGAAAACACCAGTCATCATCACAGTCGTTAAGATCCACTTGAGCTGCTTTAATTGTTTTATGCAGTTTCAATTCGAGGATCGCTACCAACTTCAAGGTTAATAGCTTCATTAAAATTGCATTCATAAATTGCATTTTTTTAAGGAAGGCAACACATGGACAGACTGTGAGCAGGGCCCTTAATGAAGCAGCGGACAGAATGGTTTAACAGGCCCATTACATGCAGGCCTGGTTGTCACTGTAAATGTAGGTGACTCCTCACAGATCTGGCGTCTGCCAGTGGTACATAAAAAATAATTAAATGGTTGACTTCTTGGAGAAGCACTGCAACTAAGCATCTATCTTCAAATATATAACCGAGGGAGCTTTCTTGTTAAACCGTTTATATAGGACATGCTGTTCCAAGACAGTTTAAAGTGGGGCTTTTAGAAAAATGAGACAGTGATGTGGAGATGGCTCCACAAGAGAGAGTTATTAGACTCACTGTACTACTCATCCATTTGAACCCCTGCTATGTCAAAAACAACAGTCGTATTATTGGCTATGGGTTATTCCGACGTCCCGTTGGTCCGACTGGCCCCATTGTAACCCTAATCCCTAACCCTAACCTCACACTAACCTAACGTTTGTCTGACTATTGGGACGTCTGAATAATGGGAGGTCGGAATTGTGAGCAGACGCCATTGGCTCCACATTTGATTGATTCAGCTTTTATCATGTTCTAAAAAGCAGGGCTTTGATTGCAGTTGTTGAGATGAATGTGTAATCATATAACATTATTACAAAAGCCATAAAAAAGTGAGAAACGGAACACATTCTCTCCTAGATAGCAAGCATCACACTACAAGAACAAGTTATAAAATAGGGGAGGGTTGACCAACCAAGCACATTGTGAATACAGCATGCGGTGGACACACTGTATAGCCCCTGAAGTGCATACACTACAGTCTGAAATAGAGATGCACCCTCAAAACTAAATCTCGGCAAGGTGCATTCAACAGAAAAGATTGCACATTCCATCATGTTCTAATTCAAACATCACTGTGACGGCCAGCCGTATTTATTTTGTATTTAAATCATTTCATATTTAGATTAGTATTTGTATCTTTATTACTTTGTGTTGCTTTTGTATTCTGTATTCCTGCTTCTGCCATGTTGAGAGGTGGAGTTAGTGTGGTGGAGAGCTGATTGCCACATTGCCTGACAGCTGTGGCAAATTGACATTGAGTCTGTGAGGGGAATTGGTCCCTGTTGATGCTTTGGTGACTCCATTAATGTAGCCTGGCATGGCCAGACTAATGCCCTGGCCACTGATTGACCGGCGTTGACCCTGGCTGCTCCCTACAAAACCCTCACTTTGACTAGAGTATTGGGAGAACTGTCACCTTCGTCAGCGGAGACTCAATTCATCCGTCCTCCCACAAACGTTCCTTTATTAAACTTCGTCTCACTTTTGACGGTCTTTGGTAGCTTCATGCCAAGGCTCTCCGAAAGCCCTTAGAAAGACTATGTGGCCAACTCTGATTCTGTTTGTTCTTTCAGTCCGTGTTTGTTTTGCTTAGGTTAGGCTTATGTTTAGGTTTTGTTTTAGTTATCTAGGTTTCCTTAGTTTGTGTACATTTTGTTGTCCTTTTCCATTTTATGTTGCGTCCCTTACCCCTAGACTAGAGGACGTAACAATTACCATCAATGTTTCGTACCTTCATCAGGGTTGATCAAGGCACAACGTGCATAAACATTAGTTGTGATGCTTTATCAAAATATAGGAACATGATGGAGTCTGGACTTGAGTTCTTTCTTTCTTGTTATCTACTGTAAAATGTCTGTTCAATAACTGAATATTCTACAATGGTACTATTCACAGCCTCATGAACACACTGCCAAATTGATTTGCTTTGCGCTACCCCACAAGGTCTTTGTAAAGGACTTCTAAAGGCCTATTCATACTCGACGTAAGACCCTTAAGTAAGCATAAGGAACGGAGGGGGAGACCAAAAAGGGGAGGGGGGATGGGGGGGTTTGTCCGTCGATTATGTCATCCGTCAGGTTAAGCTCTGAGCTCAACCTGACGTACCTGACGTACGTTCACTGCTTCCCTCTGGAGGATGAATAGCCTCTTGGCCCTAATCACGCATAAGAAACGTGTCAAACTATGAATGCACTGAATGCACTGACGTAAAGAACGTACCAGTCCCTCACCCCCGACGTACGTTAATACCCATCTCCGTCTAGTATGTACGCCACTTAAAATGTCAAGGATAGACAAGCCATTCTCTCAAAACAAACATGGAAAAGGACATGCTTACTTAGACTTTTGACCTGATCATATTACTTCAATGTCTTTCTTAACGAGAATGTACATTTTACATTGAGATGTGCAATATTTCCAAACTGAAACACTGCTTGGTGATCTAAAACTAACCCTTTGTATTAAGATCTTGGTTCATTGCAAGGGAGGCCACCACTGGTAAGGAATAGGATACATGACCCCAGCATGAACATGGAAAGCCCTCATTTAAACTCTACTCGCTATATTTACTCTATCAACACAGTGAATAGGGCATTCCGGGGTGTGAAGGGATTGTATATGTAACTATAGAGGGATGTGAAAGGCAAAGTTCCCATTGCCTTATGTACATCGGATAATCTAATGTGATTCCCAAGGGCATTGTGAGAGCTCAAAAGAGATACAAAATAAATGTATCTGATTCGTATTCCTTTCCCACATTCCCTCCATGCATAAAGGGAGTGCATATCTGGCACACTGAGTGACGTCTGGCTGTGACTGTGACCGTCCTTGAGGGCCAAAAAAAAACTAAGCCATAAAAGTGAAATGATGACTTCATCTACCATTCTAGTGACGTCACATTGATAAAGTGAGCAGCTAAGTGAAAGGGAGTGAACAACCCCAATTTGGGGAAATTCAGAGGGAAAAAAACCCATATCCTCTCTCTGTATTCAAGTGTGGATATTAAATATGAGTAATGCGCAATGTGCTCAGCACCAACTAACACATTTTCTGCAGTGTTGTCTACCGCTGCCTTTTGCTGACAGAGAAAGAACAGTGGCTCTGAGAGATATAACCTATCTAATAGAGTTGTATTAATGGCAGCTACCCATGGAGCCTGTTTTACAGCTACTCAATAAATGGTCATTAATACTGAATAGTGAGCTTGTAGACCTGCTATTTTCAGAGCGTGACGCCATCATACGACAAAGTACAAGTCGGGCTTCAGGCACAAGGCTGAATCTGAATAGCACTAACCTCTCTATGCACTCCTTGAAAAGTATTCAATTAATATTATCACACATTCATGAGCACTTCTGGCAGTCCGGCAGTGCGAGAATCAATCGTTTCTGTAATGAATGAATGTACTGTAGATGTGAGATAACATTCTTAAAAGCAACTGTGCTCTAACGCATGGAAATGTTCCCACTTTATGAAACACTCAATTAACTTAAAGGTTATGGAGCTCCTATATACTTAGTAGTACGATGAATAGTTAAAATAGCCGATCTACAAGCTTCGGGAGCTTGTAGATCTACTGTAACATTTGCACACACAAAAAAAGATAAGAAAATAAGAAATACATTTTGAAATTGTTTGAAAGACATGCCAGGTTAATGTTGTTAAAGCAGATATCTAGCACATCCTAATCCTTATGTAAAAGGATGATATCAGAATTCCAAAAATACATTTGATTAGTCAGTAGTTCCACCTGTAGACATCTGTGTTGAAATTACACAACACCTACCTCCTATTGCTGTTGGGCACTGTTTCCTGGCACGGAATGTGTCTTTGGGGAATGACTACGCACGACAGTATCATGATCCGTCTGTGTCGTGACAGTAATGGCAATGAGTCTGTGTTACCTTGTATGATATAAATCTATTAATTTTCTAAGCCTGGGATCTAGACTGATTCACTGGATTCACATTTTAGCATTTTTTTCCTGACCTTTTAATAAACAAAATTTTAAATTTAAATTTTATTATGCTTTAGTAAATTGTGTCACAAATGTTTCTATGCACGAAACAATCCTGCCAGCGCAGTCTGCCCAGAATAAATACTGTCTATAAATACATTTACAAGGACTTCATAAAAATAAAATAAAAAAGTGTTAATTTAACTCAAAAGAGTCATTAAACTAGAGCAGTACCTGTTGGCAGAGTACTTGCAGGCTAGTCTATGACATCAGTACTGTGATATTGGGCTATAATAAAGCTTATATATAAACAGCTATAATAAAACAATAATTGACTTGAATACTGTGACATCTGTCATCTCCATATTTGGGCATAAAACTGAGACAGGAACACACACAGACAGACAGACAGACAGATACACAGTTAAACAGACAGAGATTCCTGGAATCAATACTGTAGATAGATTAACAATGAGGAGTTAACAGTACAAGAAGATCTTGATGTAAATACTCACCAATGGGCAGCACCAGGAAGAAGGGCAGCCAGCACAGCACAAAGCATCCGACCACGATACCTAAGGTCTTCGCAGCTTTCATTTCCCGTGAGAACTTGAGCAGGCGCAGGGCAAAGTGCGTGCGGCTGCGCAGGGCCTCGTCCTCAGACATGGCAGTGTTGCCCCGGTGGATCCTTAACGTCACACACTCTGAGTCAGACTTCTCTATCTTTTGACCCTCCTTGAGACCCCGGCTCTCCCTGTGAGCCACCACATAGACCCGACAGTACATGACCAGGATGATGGTCAGAGGGAGGTAGAAGGAGCCCACGGCAGAGAAGATGGCGTAGCCCGGCTCCTCTGTGATCATGCAGACGGACTCGTCCTCGGGCGCCGGCTGCTTCCAGCCGAACAAGGGGCCGATGGATATGACGACCGACAGCACCCACAGCACCACCACCGCCAGCAGCGCCCTGCCCTCCGTCACTATGGTGGGATAGCGCAGCGGGTAGCTGACGCCGATGTAGCGATCTATGGAGATGGCGCACAGGCTCATGATGGAGGCCGTGCAGCACAGCACGTCCACGGCCGCCCACACGTCGCAAAACGGACGTCCAAACACCCACCGATCCAGGATCTCGAACGTAGCAGAGAAGGGCAGCACAATGGAGCTCAGGAGCAGGTCTGCCACCGCCAGGTTGACGATGAAGAAGTGCGTGACTGTCTGGAGGTGTCTGTGGCATACCACCGAGAGGATGACCAGGATGTTCCCCACGACTCCAAACAAGATGAAGACGCCCAGCACTATAGCCAGCGATACAGCCTTAACCACGTTGAGTTCTGGGACCAACTCCTGGCTACAGTTGGAGCAGTTCTGAGACGGGAGGTCAGGGGTCATGTTTTCAAGCACAGGAAGCATTTGTTCCGAAAACAGGCGTTATGTGAGACCTGCACCTTTTTAAAGTTCAACGCGGACATCAGTGCACTCCAAAAGCCATTAGAATAATGATCACATTAAGTCTGTCTTGTCAAAACATGGTTTGACTGATGAGGCCTCTGTCTAATGAGCTGCTGCATCGGGAATGTATGAATAAAAAGAAAACAACAGGATGTATGAGGAAAACATAACGCGTGCAGAGCAAGCCTAGCATCAGATAGCCTAATCAATCTTGAAAATGTCACTAAGGCAAGTTAGTGCAGTTATTATGCAGCTGGAGGAAAAACTCTCTTGGATCTGGAGTATTTTTAATAGTATATATAGGGGAAAAGAACTGTATGTAACCAGGATAAAAAATACTAACACTAGTGTAAAGTCAGGGGCCAAACTGGAAGTCCTTTCCCATATCTTCCTTTAAAACAAAGCATTAGATTGAATGTTGAAGGTGGAATTGCAAGTGTAATCGCATGTGAACACGGATTTTGATCCAATTAGTTTAGGAAAAAGGACATTATTATCCAGTCCATTCAAGATTAAAAAGAAAAAAGAGAGAAATTGCTTTTCCGACAGTAGAGAAAGCCTCAGGCGCCGTCTGTTGAATGTAGAGATGGGTTCATCTTGAACGTGCTATGCACTCCGACGGTGATGGTGACAGGAAGAAGGTGCCTTTGAAAAGAGAAAAGAATTTGCCTTGAGACATTTATGACAAAACTCATGAAAAAATAATCACAGAAAAGTGCAAAGAATTGTCTTCAGTTTTCCATCTAGCAGGGGTCTAGGTGATAGGAACTTTTTGTTTGTGTTTTTGCATTAACCAGTTCAACCCTAGCATCCCATATTTTCGGCGACAGATTTGGTGTAGAGGGAAAAAAGAGCAGACCAAGTACAGAGCCAAAGGTCAATTTTACTAAGAATTGAGGGTCTCTCTCAGTTAAGGGGTCCTTGGTCTGAAAAATGTTGAAGACCCCTGATCTAGTTATCGTTTCCCTATATTATTTTGTTTCTTGTGTTCTAACTCTATAATCCGTCATCTGGCTCCACACCGTGTCAGCATTGATTTATACTTAGTTGTGCGTTGGTGTCGCGCACACCAAACATAGCTGATCCTCAAACCCACACCCTCGAGTATAAATCAGGCACCAGGCTGCAGGTAAGACATGCATGGTGTCTCAGGAGCAGATCGGCCTCAGTCTGATCAATGTGTCATCTGCGCCAATCGATTGAGCACAATGTGAGGTCCAGGAATACAGAAAAAAACGTATCAGTCATGGCCTGGACTGTCAGTGAACTGTGTCATTAATTTGGGAAACTTTGAGTCAAGCAACAAGAAAAAGAAGAAGAACATTGAGCAGTGCACAATCCTGAAACATGATTTAATTTAAATATAGGTATTACTTCCCACCACCTCCTTCTTTAAGTTTCTGCTAAAGTTAAAGAATAAATCAAATTGCAGGTATTTCTATGAATGGCAATTACACTGGGGCCTCTGCACACAGTGTGAGAGTTCAAAACAACACACGCTGAGAGATTCTAACTATCTGTTTATTCAGGTGTTAAGCCTATTTTTTTATACTCTGACCAGCGATACTATTGTGTGACGGACTATACAATAAAATGAGGCTTTAGTCTTATCATCAGGTCCTATTCTGACTTTGTTCCTCTCAGCTTCTATATCTGAAGTATGAGATTCAACAATTGTAATTGTTCCCTATCCAAATGCACAGCAGCAACACTTGCCCAAGCCTCGCCTTTCCTTTGAATTTTAATATTATACCCAGTATGTACTGTAAGTTTGCACAGTACAAGTAAATAGAGAGAGGATTAATTGAAGGCCTCTTTCAATAGTCACAATCTGTTTATTAAAAAAAGGAAAATAAAACAATCTCCATTGCTGAACTGGATTTGTTTGATGTGAACAAGCATAACATGCACTGGGCCTTTAACATTGCTTATTCCAACCACATTCCACTCTCACTTTGATGCATAGCATTCCTGTCAGAAGATTTTCTCATGTCTGTGCTTGACATACAAACAATATCGTAGTCCAGTGATTCTCAAAGTGGGGTCTGGGGACCCCCATCGGTCCTTGAAGGCATTTTGTTTTTTTACGTTTTTTACATTGGACAACACAGTGTAGAATGTATTTTTTTTCTTATTTTTTTTTAAATTGGACGACATAGTGTAGCATGGCATTTTTTAAAAGGTTTTTACATTGTACGACATAATGTAGAATGGCATTTTTTAAAGGTTTTTATATTGGATGACATAGTGTAGCATGGCATATTTAATGTTTTTTTTACATTGGACGACATAGTGTAGCATGGCATTTTATGAAGGGTTTTTACATTGGACAAAAGAATAAAAGTCTGAGTGTTTAGTTTACTATAAAACACAGAAAGAATTACATGGTGCAACGTTTTGGCCACAGTTGACCTTCATCAGGTGACACCATTTGTGACCCACCCCCCCAGTTGTGTGTTGTGTCACAACACGTGACCACGGTTATAGGGCAGAAGTAGGTTACTTTTAACACCAATCTGCGAATGAATAATTACTATTGTGGGTATTAGGTGTTAAAAGTAACCTACTTCTGACCTACAGTATAAGTCCTTGGTCACGTGTTGTGACCCACAACTAGTCTATAAGGGGGAGAGTCACAAATTGTCATCCGGTGAAGGCCAACTGTCGCCAAAACGTGTTGTCAGCTTGTAGATCTGCTATTTAATAAACCCCCCCCCCTTTTTTTATTTTTACAAATCTTGAAAAATGTGACAAATTAGTAATCATTTTGATCAATGTTCTCTTATAGGGGTCCCTCACACAAAACCTTTTCAGTTGGGGGTCCACAGCCAAATATATATATATATATATATATATATATTTCCTTGACATGAAAACCACTGTCTTAGTCCACTAAGTCCCACTGTTTGACAGATGTGAAAGTCATTTTGTCAATGCAGATTACTGACATTTGCCATGAGGATGTTCCTTAAGTACAATGGATGATCACATGACAGCAATAAAAGTGAGACCACACCAACTGTTTAAAGATTTTCATAAGCTGCTTTGTCTTTCTGTCTGTCTGTCTGTCTGTCTAACAAGATAAAATGTGCCTAATACAAAAACAGAAAGATAAGAAATAGAAGGAGAATGTTAGAAAGGCACATAGCTGAGAGATACCCTGAAGAAGGCCGCTTGTCGGTCCGAAACGTTGGTTTCCCTGTGATTATTTAAAAAAAAGTTGGCATCGGCAGCTACGAGTGTGCGGCTCTACTTCTTTTTCTTCATTTAGAAAGGCACATAGCTAACAAGAGAGGGGGCACTTTTCACAATATTTGTATAACGTTATGATCATTAAGTAACCATTTGTGCTCTGAGCTTTAGATCCAGTTATCATTATCTCAGTTTCTTAGAGTCAGTTACATAATTACATGACGGGTGATGTGTTTAAATGATGAATGCATGTAGGCCTACTGTATGCCAGAGTCTGCATAGAGCCAAAAGGCCCTGTGGAACAATGTGCAGTGATGAGTGAGAGCTTTAAACGAATAATAAAACCTAGAGCACCATGATAAAATGGTTCAACAGATTGTAACTGATAAGTAAAATGGTTCTCTGGTGGTGTGCATGTGCGGGTGTGTATGTGCATGTTCCTCGGTGCATGGGTTTGTGTATGTTTGTATAATATTGATACCAGGGCAAGGACATGACGTAGCCCTGCACACCATCTCATGCCTTCACTATTTTGTCACTGTCTGGCATTTCATTATAAGCAAAGAATGTCTAAGAATTTCAGATTTTTTCAAAACCTTGTATAAATAGTGAAAATAACTTCATTGCACGACACTGTCATAAATGTTATAGGGCAGAGTGCAGAATCCTCAATATATGGGCATTAATATATGAAAAAAAATAAAAAGGCGAGAGTTACGAGGTTTCTGCCTGACAGCATCGGTTTATTCTGACGCTCCTTGCTATTGACCTATCCCCTTTGCTGCAGTATCCCCACTGTGGGATTAAGAAAGGATTATCTTATCTAACTCTTCTTTACGCCATAGCTCAATGTGTAGAGATGCCACCTGGGAAACAGAAGGTCCATGGTTCACCTCCGACCCTGGTCTATGTGTCGAAGTGTCCCTGAGCAAGACACTCAAGACTCAACCCATAACTGCTCCCTGGGAGCTATATTAATGGCACTTGCTCACTGCTCCTACTAGTTGGGATGTGTTAAACACATCACAGGACAAATTACATGTATGTGCACATGTACTGTGAGAAGAAATACCTCAAAGCAGTCGGGCCTAATTATTATTATTATTATTTCTCCTTACAATATTAACCAGGTGGACCTTTTCACCGGGTGCCCTACAAATCTATATGCCCCACACAGAACAGCTGTTCACGCTGGCTGATGGGCTCCTGGCAGCACGCACTCAGCACGCACTCAGCACGCACCCAGCACGAGCTCCTGTCACCAAGCCATCACAAACACCTGCACAGCCTGCTGTAAGGAACAGAACTTTTGGACAGTGTTCAGCTGTGATAATATCAAACATAGAACTTTTAAACTTAAAGTGACTCACTCTGTGTCTGACTTCCACCCACTCAAGCAGTGGGTGGAAGTCAAGCCCTATTCTTGTTCGTTTTATTTTTTGTTTGTTCCTCTGTGTTATTTGTGTTACTTATTCTGTATGATTACCAAAGGAACCCTTTCCAGAGCTCATCACATTATGGGGTGGGACATTTGGATTTTGGATACTGACAAGTAGACCTAGTTTAGGACCTGTATATAGTAAAGTAAAATAGTTGATTGATTGATTGATTCATTCATTGATTCATTCTATTTTGAACATGCTAAAACTGACTGATTGATGCATTTTATTTTGATCATGCTCAAAGAGGGGGAAACTTAAAGGTAAGGATAAAAAAATAAATGATCAATAAACCAATAGACTTGATGTAAAATGATCATTATGGGCGTAAACAAGAGGTTGAAGGGTAGATTTGGGTCTGATAATGATGTAGACTACCATGCATGTATGCAAATCATGTATATCCAATTTCTTTCCATTTTGGAAAGAAATAGCCAATTTAACATTGAGGTGCGCACAACTCTACAGCAACCACTCTAACTGCAGGCTACATTCAAAAACAATGTAGGTGGGCAGCCTTTTTGGGAACATGATCACTTAGGCATTTTCCAAGGCTGGCAATCACCCAATGCCAGATAGTGTAAACCACTATTGCTTACAGCTGCTGATTAAGCATAGAAAAGTGAAGAATTGACTATGAATAATAAAGGTAAGATAAGTTCTGTCTATCTGGGGAGAAAGGTTGTGTGCACATCAAACAATAAGTTTTTGATCAATTTAGCCTAATTGATCACTGCAGTAGGCCTGGCTATGCCCAATCTACAATCTAGCAATCTAGATCAAAAAGAGGTGGTTGCAATTCCCACCCCTGAAGATGCAGATGTTCAAAGGGCAGAATGCATGAGTAAATGCAGTGACTATAGGTTAATAATGCTGCAGACAGCCTAGCCCATATCTCTGCAACTATTTGCAACAAGAAAACGCCCATTCTGTCCGAGAATCTCAAGGATGAGATTCCATCTGTCTACATTACAAGGCAAGCTGTGGTATTCTTCAGACTTAGAACACTTAAGGCTCCACTTACACACCAATTAGCTGACATTCTCACAGAGCGTTTCACTCGTTTCGGCTGCATAAAAAAATAAATGCACATAATCACCTTCACTTCAAAACTCTCTAAATGTAAGACAGTGACAGAGAATGCACTCATCACCAATCATACAAGTAAAACGGCGCAGCAACATTACGACTATTTAAAGAACTATATGGGACTCAGTTAAAATTTCCGTCAGATATTAACACGGGCAGATTAAGAGATTAGACTACTTTGCAAATATGCGACTATAATTGTTGGCATCGTTTTTCTCTATAATATCCTACTCCTAAATCAGTTATTATCATAGCCTATACTTAGATATATTTCTTTCAGTTTTGTTTTACGCTGAGGCATAAACAAGTGAAAACGCCGTCGACTGGACTTGCATGTGCGTTATAATGGACACTCCATAAACATTCATCTATTAATACTTATAGGCATATTCCGCCGCGGAATATCCCTATAAATAGATGAATGTTTATGGAGTGTCCATTTAGACAACATGCAAACATGAAACAACTTTTAACTTATCGATTTAAAAGTGACGGGAGGAAAACGGCCATAAGCATAACAGCGATTTTAATAGGACTCACCTAAACTTTGAGTTGATGTGTCCGACTGTCCATCTCAAATGAATGCAGCCAGTAACGATAACGGTAACGGTTAGGTAGACCTGACTTGCTCCATATCAGACTAGTATCAAGATCAAGCAAAGTGCGTTCATGATACAAAAGAGCCATGAAACCCCTATAATCACAGGTCTTCAGGTGCTTCAACTCTCTTGAAACGTGACAAATGACTCACTTCAGTCTGCCCTTTCGTCCTGTCTCTCTCTCACCCCATCATCGTCCTGTCTCTCTCACCCCATCACCCCCCCCCCCCCCCCCCCCCTTCCTCCTCTTCCTGCCCCCGCGCACATCTCATCTCATCCCCTCTTCAGCATCACAACCGGTGCGTCATCAAAGCAGAACTATTGTCTCTGACTGGAACAGCGTTCGCATATGGTTGAGCGCAATGAGCGGAGTCTCTCAGGGCTCTCTATATCTATAATTTTCTGTTTTCTGTTATTGTGGACTCGGAGAAAGCTTTCACAGAAAATAGCAGATCGACAAGCTCACACTGCAAGGCGTTGTGAGCTTGACAATCTGCTATTTTCTGCGAAAGCTTTCCCACGGATGCTGGAGTTGTTGAAGTGGTTAATGATAGGATATTTTATTCAATTAAAGTTACTGACTAAAACCAAAAAGCAAATTGATGTGCCAAGCTTTCTTTACAGTTTCAGGAAATAGGGCAGTGGTTCAACTTCTCAAAGTGGGGTCAGCACTGGTTCTTATGGTATATCCAGAACTATATAATTTATTATTGGAGATTTTCAGGTGAAAGCTGTGACCTTTTGGAGTCAAGAGGGTGAGAAGGCAGTCACTAACAGTCAGGCAACAAACCCCCTTAATTTGAATCTGCTATTGAGTTAATCAAGTCGCACCCTGATAAGACATGGTGTGAACTACAACAGTCCCTCAGAGAGCTTTTGGCCAATATTGTTTTCACTGAATTAATTAAGATAGCTTTGTCTCTCTTTGAGAAACTGCTAGCCACACTCACAATTCACAGGTTTCTCTCAGTGTCACAAACACACATTTAACTGCAGTCTACTTAAAGCTAAATTAAATTGATGTATTATTCTTATTTCTTGGTAAAAGCTTATTTTGTTGTAAGTACACAAGTGTGAACAAATGTGGTTGGGGAGAAACCAGTTAGTTGCACGTAAACTTTTATTCTTGAATCTAAGGAAAATGTCAAGTCCTCTTAAATCATCTCATTTTGTTTAACTCATTCATACAAGGTTGAATACATACATGTGTGGGCTTATTTTGAAGGTAATAAGATGTTAAACAATGATTTCATAATATGAGCTTGTGTAAAAGTATAGTTTAATAGATAAGGGTTAAAGTAAATTGTCACTTGTTTAAATCTAGGCGGAGGCTAATTCCTTGTGCTGACTGAGAAAGGCTGGTCTAGCCTTTTGTTTCTAAAAACCTGTTTAGTGAGTGGTCAAGAAGGAGATAGTAGGATGGTCCTATGAAATGTCAGTCTGTATAAATTGTAATGTTGTTGTGATTTAAGTACACTCTGTGATTGGCAATGCAGGTGTCAACGTCTGTGGAAATAAAAGTATTTCTGTGGACAAACCCTCTTCTCTGAACTGGATCCTTGTTGTATTCTTGCACTTAGGGAATAGTTATGGAATAGTGTTTTTCCTGTCTGATCAATGGACCAATATACGACATTCTCAAAGTAGCCTAGTCATTGGGGGTTCCAGGGGGATTCTCAGGGTTTAAACAATTATTCCCTATTTGATTTGCCAGCTAATCAAATTTGCAAGGCATTGCATCATGTACATTGTGAGCTTGTAGATCTGCTATTTTTGAAAAATGTTGACAAATCTTCTCTTTACCGGGGTTGTTGGGACAAGCGCGCGCACGCACACACACACGCGCACACACACACAAGCGCGCGCGCGCGCGCACACACACACACACACACACACACACACACACACGCACACGCACACAAACAGATTTAGTTTTATTATAGGGATCAAGTATTAATCGCAGCAGTCATTTGGTTCAAATATTTGAGTGACACAGGTGGGCTTGGGCGCCTCTAGGACATTTGACCATACTGCATGGATTTGAACCATAATCTTCATGTGGTTCTTTGTACACTATACCCTACCCTTTTGTGCACAGAATAAATGGGTCTCTTTCTTGATGTGAACCAATTTAAAATCAAAATGAACAATTTCCATCATTCAAAACTGTTGTTCATAATGAACAAGCAAAGGGAGGGCTTCCTTGCGTTGGAAACATATAATTTCCTGAAATAACTTAATTGGAAATATCACAAATATGAGGTACAAGAAGAGGAAGAAAAAAACACTACTACATATGCAGCTCTTCCTCAGGCAGTGTGTTGTTTTTCAATGCAAGGAAGTCTATCCTGTGTTTCTTCATTGTTACTTAGCACATTTTTGACCCTGACTTCCGTTTTTACATTCTTATAATCAGAACACGGACATTATGGAGATTGTCATCTGTTACTATTATCTTTCAGATAGTTGCCAAGTTTTACAGGGAACTCTGCAGTTTAGAAACTGTATGTTGAAACAGCGTGACTAACACCATCACACCATCCGTGTGTCCCTGGTGCCTCATGCTTTCTGTGTGTTTTGCATCTTGCAAAATGCTATCTTTTAAGAGACCTGTTGGAAAAGCAATTATCTGGGTGAGCTAGATCCATGCAGCGAGGCAGACTGCTGACTGAGTTTGAAAGCTGGTGAAATCAATACTCCTGCACAAGAAACATTTCCCGTTACAGAGGCATCTTTCTTATAACTGAGCACCCAAACTAATGTTGACATTTAGAGTGACATTCAGTTTAATTGCATACCAGGAGAGTTCTTTTCATGTGGTTTTGACTTGATGAGATCCACTCCAAATCATCACAGCCATAAATAGGTTTATAGAACAGTCAACAGTGGATTTCTCCTTCTCCTTCTCCTTCTCCTGCTACAACTCCAGAAAAAACATATGAAATATTTTGCATGTTGTGAGCAAATACAGACATGTAGTTACGTTTTGCCTGCATCATTCTGTATATCACCCTCCCTGCCTGGTTTCAAGGCCACTACTTTAGTTGCGCCACTCGAGTGCCTGTCTGCATCATCTTTTAGGTTTGTTTTGTATGCTTGTGTACAGACTCTGACCAACATGTCTTTACAACAATGGAAAAGACTTGAACTGATTGACTTGTATTAGATAAAGTGAAAGAGTTATTTTCAGCACTGTGAACCAAGGATTAATCACTTAAGTGTCCAGCACGGCAGCACCCCAGTTCTCTGCCCACTCACCATAGCAAATCACTAGCTTCATTTCATTCTTTCAGTGGCAGAGGTCAAGACCAAGAAGAACTGGAATACGTAGCCTATGCGTAGGCTGTTTCCGCATCTGTGCTCTATGCTGTATGACAGTAATATATTATGTTAGCCTAATTTTATTACTTTACTAATGAGTGTAGCTTATTACAGCTGCCAAAACAGTAATATTATTACATATTACCGATCCAAGTAACACTGCAACACTGTAACACTTGTTACAATAAACTTGTCTGTCTGTATCCAGTAGGCTATCAGGTGAAGGTCCGTGGAGCAGCCCATTTAAACGGCAGAGTAGAAGGTTGTCACATGCACAAAAATAACAGATTTACGCAGAAGCTATCAACACTGTGCAATGGTACAAAATGTTAGCTTGTAGATCTGTTCTTTTTAAGCACTAGACTCTAGAACCTCTAGTGACTAGAGGTTCGGGCATCTAGAGTTCGGGCCGCTAAACGGCCCATCACACCTACGTCGCACCGCCGATCGGACTGATATGGCCATATATGGAGATCTCTGTATCTGTCAGTCCTTGTCCCTTTTATACCCATATATGGAGATCCCTGATGTCATCAGTATATGCCCATATATGGGCATGCCCCTGAGTCATGACATGAGCGTGACGTCAGAGGTCCGCACACGTGACGTCATTCAAATAGCATTCTACCAGAGGTAAAATCACCTGGCTAATGATATTGTCATTATTTTAAGTTTGTCTAAGAGCCATTGTAGACGTTGTGTAACATAATACATACATTATTAATATAATAAGTAACATAATATTACTTTCCTAAGTAATATTGCCCAACACTGGACATATGACTGATATGCTGTAATAAACCTCGTCTCAGGTATGAGAAATGTGAAGAGCCCGCCCACAGAATATTTCTACTGGGAACGTTAATAATAGAGGAAGAACTTCAAATGTTACATAAAATTGATAACCTTAATTTGTTTCAGACCCCTAGCCCCTGTCTATCTTCACCGCCGGCAGCCCCAGCAGTGAGTGCAAGACTGATGGCTCAGCTGGGCTTCGCTCTTTAACGTTGACTGAGCTCCACTCTCCAGACACGAATGTCACTTAGGCCCACTCAGCTCACAGTTTAGTAGTGTCCCTGCCTTCTCCCAAACAATCATGTCCAGCTGCAAATGATCAGCTCTCAGTCTCTCGGTCACAATCAGGTGAGTGCCATCAGTCAGTGATTGATGCTTGTCATTGCTTCCAACGCACTCATAGGATGCTAACCCAGGTTCACTATACTATTAGTCTCGCGTAGCCAGACCCAACTGAAAATGAAAAACAGCGACCTCTGCTGTTTGTTCTATGTCTGTTGGGTCTGGCAGGAAGCAAACGTAACACCAGTGCGCAAGGAAACCGGGGTTTGTGTTTGCCTTCAGCGCATCACTTCCGGTTGGTGCGACTATGTTTTCATTCCCACTAACAATATTTATACACGGAACACTAACACCACTTCTCCCAGAGAACATGGATGGTTTTGGTTATAAGCCCACTTGTTTCTATGATGAAAGAGTAAGTTAAAATGTGAATATCTTTCCGTGGTTTTGTCTGCTCCGAGGACGCTATTGTTAAATTAGTTTTGGTTAGTTTCGAGGGGGGAAGGGTGGACGGACACGTGAATCCCGCCCACTACATTTGATTGGGTAAAGCGCGGCCTGCTTCCTGATCTGAAGGCACACCCACTTGAAACCAATGCGCACGGGTTGTCAACACGGCTACCGACAGATTCCAACGCAGAGCAGAATCTGTTCTTGAGAGATTACTATACTATTAGTAGTGTAGCCTACTGTCCTTTGCACTTTGTATTATTGATTGACTATATGGATTGTACTTAGCATCCTGTTGTCCTTGTAAGGATCTGTATTAGAAGTTATAAGTCATAGCTTATTAGTCCCCTTGAGATCATTTTTACTTTTTGCATTAGACCTGTCCTAACTAACTACTACACTGTGAAATCCGGAGTGTTCATTTAACACTGAAAGGGTACAAATGTAACCAAATGCAACCTTACAGGTCCATTTGGTTACATTTGTACCCTCTCAGAGTTAATTAAACACTCATCACTGGCCAGTGACTTCATGGGCAGTGTCAGTTTGAGACGCACATGACATGAACATGAGGAGAACATGCAAACGCCACAGAGAAAGGTCCAGTCTGTTCACCTCCTTGCTGTATGGCAACAGTACGGGTTGGTGAATCCAGTCCCACCATTTTACTTGAATACTATCAAGCTTTTTAATTCTATAGAAAAGACACAAGACCGTTTTATACACATTCAATATGGTTGGTGGCTGAAACTATTCTGATTGTCGTGTGAGTTAAATGAGAGCCAATGAAATTAAAATATAGGCGGTTGATCTTATTACTTATTGTGCTCAATGAGATTTAGTTGACAAGATAAATGGATGCTGTAGCCGCTTTCTGAGACCATCATGTTTGTCTGATGATACAACACAGAGAACCCCTGCCCCTTCAAGAACTGTATCTTCCACCAGCCACAGAATATTGCTGATTGTATCTTCACAAGTGCACACCACCCCACAGACAGAAACATATACCAACGCGATGAATTTCCCCCATATACATATTTCCTGTATAGATTATTTCACATTTACAAGAGCCCTGTACAACGTAGCACTTGTGCACCAGCTAAAGTAGCCTACATGTCTCATTTAATTATTTCTGGTTAAAAGTGAAAGCTCAGCCAGAGGGAGATTGCATAATGTTCAAATGGTATAATGGCTGGGGCCCGTTGTCGGGTCCCAGTCATATACAGCACTGAATTGCTGTAATGAAGACGGACCTAATTATCCCTGCTGCTAGAACCCCACTCAGAACACAGCCCTCTAATTATGGTACCAACTGTTTCTCTCTTACTGTTCAGTCATGCCCCAGGGTCATCAAGTGTTACTGCTGTGTAACTTGCTACTGCTGACTGCTTACCACATAGACATTATACGCACTCAACAGTTGTTCTCATTTTGTCTATTTTCTCCTCTGTTGAGGCATTATTCTCCTGTAGTAGATTATCCAATATGACAACACACTCGAGTCTACAGTACATAATATGATACATTCTATTTCCTTTTTATTTCCATTTTCAGATTATATTTACATCAATCCTTCATTTAAATAGGGGAGTTGCACTGAAACAAGCGCCATTTCGAAGAATAAACATATGGAGATGGACAGGAGCTGTTATGCCTCTACACAGACAGATTTTACAAGGTAGCAGTATCAAACAAAAGCAACATGATTACTTAGAGCTTATGTGACGGTGGCCAGGTTGTCACATGTAACTTGCCACTTCTTTTTAGAATGCTGACACTCTTTACTTTGTCTCAATAATAAATAAATAACAATACACATTAAACTCACAACAATAAAATATCAGTTGCACGGTAAAGTGCGGGGTGCGTAATTACTGTGAGAATAATACTGTTTGTTAGGTACTGCAAGACTACGCCACCTTTTTATTTAAGAGGTAGGGTCCTCTGTAACACTCTTTCTTAGGCTATTCACAGGTTCGAGTTTACCCAGGTAAGTACAATACTTTTAAATGAGAACAACACTTCAACACATATCCCTTGGAGAAAACTGGACGGAAACAGGTTTGTATAAAAAGGTAATCTATTTTATTAAGCTAATACAGTGGCGTCTATAAGCCATAAAATATTGAAAAGCATAAACAAAATATAACACTAATTCTAAAACCTCAACCTCCTAATGCGCCCACTAACTAACTAAAATACAGGAATACAGACAATCACCAAACACTAAAAACAGACAGGGCTTGTGCAAACTATAGCAAATAAATAATGAATTTAGCGTTAAAGTGCCAACTATTACTGAAGCAGTAAAGTGCCAAGTGCCAATTCAATTGCTATATGTCATATACTCATCACGGTTCAATGCAAAAGGTGGGAATGCCCTTATATGGGGTTTAACTGGAGCGGGGGTTTAGGCCAGGAATCACTGTCTCTTCTTGTCTTCGTGCGTATTGCCTGCAATCATAGAAACTAGAACCAGTTCATCTGTTCAGGTATATTTCACATATGAGGTTTAGGACCGTGGGTTTATAAAGGTAACGTTGCATAGAAGGACACTTACTCGCCCGCCAGACTGTACGTCTGGCTTTGAGGGTGTGAAGCGCGCAACGTTATCGCCACTGGACCTCTCCTCCGTTCCTTGGTTCGTCTGTCTGTCCTCCCCGTCTCTGCTGCTACTGCGCCGTCTGCTCACCGTCCGCTGCTGGTGGCTTGGTACGTGCCGCGATCACTGTATTCCCCACCTCTGCTCCGTGGTATGTCTGCTCCTCCTGTGCACAACCGTCCCTTCTGGCTGTCACTTCCACACTGCCCTGTATGCCTGTCTCTCTGCTGTCCAAGTGGCTCGCGCTCACTTTTGAATAAGGTGGGCCACACCCTACTCCGCCCTCATTCGCTCTGCCACCAGCGTGACCTGGGGACATTGGCCGTCCGCTGTCACAAGGCCAATGTCACACAGCCTATAGGGGAGTCCAATGTCAAGTGGCTCGGGGACCGGGGGGAAATACATTGTCAACCATAAAACATGCAGTGCAGAAATATAGTTAAGAGAATGATGTTTTTAAGTGCGTAATACAGGTTTTTCATCATCAATAAAAAATTTTACAATTTGGTTTCACCCCCCTGCTTTGACCCTGTCACATCCCCCCCCACTTTTCCGTTGCCAGTCCCTGCAACTGTCCCTAATCATGTCCATACCTCTGGGGTGGCTGGCCTATATTTGCTCTTCCCGAGCGCCGTGGCTCATCTGGTGCTCTCGGGACGGAGAGAAACCCATAATACTGCGGCGTTGTTGCTTCTACCTGCTCGGGCTGCACTACAGCTGGGGGGTCCTCGTGGGGCGACCTGGGGGCTACACACACTTTCAACGCATTTCTATGTATGGTCTTTTCTCGCCCCCCCTTCTCGGGTCTGACTCGGTACACCAACCCCGTAGCTCCCACCTGTTCCATCACTGCGTAAGGCTCGGGGTCCCACCACGTACTCAATTTCCCCTGGCCATCTCTCTTCCTATTTCGAATCCACACTCTCTCTCCTGGTAATAGGGGTGTAATACCGGCCCTACGGTCATAAACCTGCTTTCTCCTCTTGGCCGTTTCTCCCATCCTCTCCCCTGCGGTCCTATAAGCTGTCGCCATTCTCTGTTGGTGGTCCTGTACCCAGCCACCCACTCCCATGCGCTCTTGCGCTGACTGCACTCCTAACTGGACATCTATAGGGCGCCTCAAATGTCGGCCAAACATTAAGTAGGCGGGGGCATAACCCGTAGCACTATGGATCGTGTTGTTATAAGCATGAACTAACTCGGGTAAGTGCTCATTCCATCTTCCTTGTTTATCAGTGTCTAGTGATCGCAACATGTTCAGTAATGTCTGATTAAATCGTTCCACTCCACCGTTCCCAGCCGGGTGGTACGGAGTGGTGCGACTTTTTGCAATACCATAAGTCTGACATAAATGGTGCATTAACTCGGACTCGAAGTTGGGGCCTCGATCTGAGTGGAACCGGGCCGGACAGCCGAACGGCTGGATAATATGCGTCCATAACGCACGGACAGTGGTGTGCGCAGTCTGGTCTCGGGTGGCAATAGCCCAACTATAACGGGTGAATAAGTCAGTAGCTACCAGAATGTTTTGCCACGCATCAGCAGGCCTACCTAATGTGAGGAAATCAATGGCTATTACTTCTAGTGGATATGAGACTTCAAAGGGTTGTAAGGGGGCCCGAGGCTCTGACCTGTTCCTCTGCAGGCTGCAGGCGACACAACCCTGTTGTAACTGACGCACCGCTCCCTCCATGCCTGGCCAATAGAACCGACGTCGCAGCTGGGCCAAGGTCCTCTCCAACCCAGCATGCGCCGCGGCCGTGTGGATTCCTCTCCATACCTCCTCTCTGCGTGAACCTGGACAAATGATCTGTGAGTATTGTTCTTTGGTATAAGGATCGGTCACCTTCCTATATAACACATGATTTCGTATAATCAGTTTGTTCCACTGGCGTAACAGTTGCCGCGCTCCCCGAGTCCAATTCTTCCTCTCCACCATATTAGGGGCTCTCCCCCGTTCCACGCACCTCTTCACCACCTGCACATCTGGATCCCGATCCTGCGTCTCTCTCCACTCATCCTCCCGGGCTGCTGGCGTCGATTGTACAGCCGCCACATCTACAGGCTGCACTGGGAACCGCGATAGGGCATCAGCGTTGGCGTTGTTTTTGCCCGGTCGATACTTGATGTCGAAAGTAAACGACGCAAGTTGAGCAGCCCACCGTTGTTCCACAGCTCCCAATCTAGCCGTTTGGAGATGCGCAACAGGGTTATTGTCCGTGAATATTGTGAATCGAGCGCCCGTGAGATAATCTTTAAACTTCTCGGTCACGGCCCATTTAAGGGCCAAAAGCTCCAATTTGAACGAGCTATAATTTGCGTCATTCTGCTCGGTCGGGTGGAGACTGCGGCTTGCATAAGCTATTACACGTTCGTGACCGTCTTGGACCTGGGCTAGAACCGCTCCCAACCCACGGCCACTCGCATCAGTGTAAACCACAAAAGGCTGTGTATAATCCGCATACGCTAACACCGGGGCTTGTGTGAGGGCACTCTTTAACGCATCAAACGCCCGCTGGCACTCCGAAGTCCACTCGACTTTACACTGGTGGGATTTTACGTCATTTGGAATTCCTATCAATAAGTTGTTTAAGGGTCGTGCTATAGCAGCAAAAGAGGACACGAAACGCCTATAGTAACCCGCTAGACCTAGAAACGCGCGGACCTCGCGGACCGTTGAGGGTGGTGTCCAGTCCCGCACTGCCACCACTTTCTCCGGATCGGGCCGCACTCCCTCTTTGTCCACGACATGGCCCAGAAATTGCACTTCCCTCCGCAGAAGTTTGCATTTGTCTAACCGCAGCTTCAGTCCATGTCTCCACAGGCGTTGGAAGACGAGCTCGAGGTGCTGTAGATGAGAGGAGAAGTCAGGTGAATATACTATAATGTCATCAAGATATACCAGCAAGGATTCTGTCACCTGACCACTCAGACACTGCTGCATCAGCCTCTGGAACGTCGCGGGCGCATTACAAAGCCCGAACGGCATGCGTTGAAACTCGAACAGGCCCAGCGGGGTCGTAAAGGCGGTCTTCTCCCGGTCCCGGGGATCCATTCCTACTTGCCAATACCCGCTGGCCAGGTCTAACGTGGAGAACCATTGCGCCTTCGTCAGGCTGGTGAGCGTCTCTTCTATCCTGGGTAGGGGGAAGGCGTCCTTGTGCGTCACGGCGTTAAGTTTCCTGTAGTCGACGCAGAACCTCCAGCTGCCATCTTTCTTCTTGACCAGTACGATAGGTGCCGCCCACGGACTGCAACTCTCCTTGATGACTCCCTTCTCCAGCATCTCATTCAGGAGGGTCTTCATCTCCCGGTACATGGAGGGCGGCAACGGCCGGTGTCGCTCTCGTATGGGTGCCGCGTCTCCGGTCGGTATCTGGTGTTGCACGACGTCCGTCCGTCCGAAATCCTCGTCATGGATGGCGAACACCTTCTTCCACCGACACAACATCTCGTGTAACTCTCTCTTCTGCGCCTCCGGCAGGTCATCACGCTCCGTCAACACTTCCATCTCTTCGGGCAGGGTCTTCAGTGGTCCATCATCTTCCACACTGATTACGGCCACTTCCACCTCTCCGTCGGTCCCCAGGGACAGGCTCAGGTCCCTGCCGCCTCGGACATCCGCTTCTTCCACCGGGTACAGCCTCCCCAGCTTCTGGTGGCGGTCCAGGACCAGACTATATGCGTGTGGGTTGCACACTCGTATGGGAACACGTCCGTGGCGCACCGTGACGAGGGCACGGGCCACTCCCAAATCTTTTCCATCCGGCAAGGCTTCCATCAAGGCCTCGTAGTCCGCTCCATTTGGTCCTCTCCAAGCGCGGCCCCAGATCATCACTTCACTCTGCGCGGGGATTCGAATCTTCCGCCGGCCGACCGGCCACACATAACCGATGGACCCATCTTCGTTCGTCACTGCCTCCACCCTCCTACAGGTGGCGAATGCGTCCTTCCACAGCGTCCTTCCCTGCTGACATGGAAACACAGGCCTCCCAGGCCATTTAAAGAGGGCATGCCATACAGCGTTCACGACATTCATCCCAATAATCAGCGGTTGAGTACAATGTTCATCTTTCACGATTACAACTCCTCTCCCTGGGATCTTCATTCCCTCCAGCTCTAGGTCCAATATGGCATAGCCAGTGTACGGTAAGTCAAGACCATTAGCGGCGCGTAATTTAAAAACAAGGGGCCCATTTCCCAACGTTAGGTGTGAGAATTTTTCCTCAAATAAGCTTTGCTGCATTAATGTGACTTGTGACCCAGTATCCAGTAACCCCCTTAAGTGGACTCCTCCCATAGTGATCCCAATAGTCGGACAGTCCCCAATAAACACTTCATTAGCCCTTGATCTGGCGAGTGCGCGCTGCACCCCTGTCTCCCGGACCTCGGCGACAGGGCGTACTAGTTTAAATGATTGGGGTCAGATTTACAAAAGCGAGCAATGTGCCCAGACTGCCTACAGCTCCTACAGATCGGCCTACCTCCCTCATCCCACTCGTTGCGTTGGTACGGCTCCCGGCGTCGTTCAGATGGAGGCGAACCGCGAGGTCGTGTATCGGTGGTGTTGGGTCGAAGGAGCGGTCTGATCTCTTTCATGAGCTCCTGCGTAAACCCCTGCATTTGCGATTTGACGTCTTCCATAATCTCCTGTTTCAGTTTCTCTCTCCATTCAGATTCCTGTGAGGGTGTTGGGATAGAGACAGGTTTAACAGCATGGCACAAGATTTCAGCAGTCCCTTCTCTTCTATGTTCAGTGTCTAGTAGGAAGGCCTCATTTTTTAGGGCGGCGAAGTCTTCTGTGGGGTTTCGACGGGCATATATTCTTAAGGCTTGACCCAGAGGGCCTTCAGACAGTCCTACAAGTAACTGCTCTCGCGGAATGGCATCGGAGGGAGCGGTGTCTGGGTCGAGCCGCCGCAGCCCGCAGAACAACTCTCTAAGCCTCAAAATATAAGCCTGCACACTTTCGCCTGCGCGTTGCGCACAGCCATAGAACAAGGCACGAGCTTGGGAAGCAGAAACAGATGTTTTATACAACGTGTCTAAACATTTAAAGACTTTGGCCACTGTATTGCGATCTTCCTTGTCAATTACACTAATTTGTCGCTTAGCTTCCTCAGTAAGGGTCTGTACTACAAAAGCAACTTTTTTCTCCTCTGTTAAATCCTGAGTGCCCAATAATCCTTTAATCTGTTCTCTCCATTCCCTGTATTTCTCCTCACCTTCTATGCCCGAAAACTTAGGTAGCCACGGTGCCCCTGGATACACTGGCATCATCATCATTACTTTCTTGATTCAACCAAACAAAACAAAACAAAAAGCAGCAAAACAGCAAAATTTCAATACAGTTTCTCTTAGGGATTTTGTGTTGTTCTCTACCCAGTCCTGCCGCGCTACGCCAAATATGTGACGGTGGCCAGGTTGTCACATGTAACTTGCCACTTCTTTTTAGAATGCTGACACTCTTTACTTTGTCTCAATAATAAATAAATAACAATACACATTAAACTCACAACAATAAAATATCAGTTGCACGGTAAAGTGCGGGGTGCGTAATTACTGTGAGAATAATACTGTTTGTTAGGTACTGCAAGACTACGCCACCTTTTTATTTAAGAGGTAGGGTCCTCTGTAACACTCTTTCTTAGGCTATTCACAGGTTCGAGTTTACCCAGGTAAGTACAATACTTTTAAATGAGAACAACACTTCAACACATATCCCTTGGAGAAAACTGGACGGAAACAGGTTTGTATAAAAAGGTAATCTATTTTATTAAGCTAATACAGTGGCGTCTATAAGCCATAAAATATTGAAAAGCATAAACAAAATATAACACTAATTCTAAAACCTCAACCTCCTAATGCGCCCACTAACTAACTAAAATACAGGAATACAGACAATCACCAAACACTAAAAACAGACAGGGCTTGTGCAAACTATAGCAAATAAATAATGAATTTAGCGTTAAAGTGCCAACTATTACTGAAGCAGTAAAGTGCCAAGTGCCAATTCAATTGCTATATGTCATATACTCATCACGGTTCAATGCAAAAGGTGGGAATGCCCTTATATGGGGTTTAACTGGAGCGGGGGTTTAGGCCAGGAATCACTGTCTCTTCTTGTCTTCGTGCGTATTGCCTGCAATCATAGAAACTAGAACCAGTTCATCTGTTCAGGTATATTTCACATATGAGGTTTAGGACCGTGGGTTTATAAAGGTAACGTTGCATAGAAGGACACTTACTCGCCCGCCAGACTGTACGTCTGGCTTTGAGGGTGTGAAGCGCGCAACGTTATCGCCACTGGACCTCTCCTCCGTTCCTTGGTTCGTCTGTCTGTCCTCCCCGTCTCTGCTGCTACTGCGCCGTCTGCTCACCGTCCGCTGCTGGTGGCTTGGTACGTGCCGCGATCACTGTATTCCCCACCTCTGCTCCGTGGTATGTCTGCTCCTCCTGTGCACAACCGTCCCTTCTGGCTGTCACTTCCACACTGCCCTGTATGCCTGTCTCTCTGCTGTCCAAGTGGCTCGCGCTCACTTTTGAATAAGGTGGGCCACACCCTACTCCGCCCTCATTCGCTCTGCCACCAGCGTGACCTGGGGACATTGGCCGTCCGCTGTCACAAGGCCAATGTCACACAGCCTATAGGGGAGTCCAATGTCAAGTGGCTCGGGGACCGGGGGGAAATACATTGTCAACCATAAAACATGCAGTGCAGAAATATAGTTAAGAGAATGATGTTTTTAAGTGCGTAATACAGGTTTTTCATCATCAATAAAAAATGTTACAATTTGGTTTCACCCCCCTGCTTTGACCCTGTCACACTTATATTCAACTTTCACTAACATGATTTTTATTATCATTTCATCCATGCATACTGACCTTATGAACCTTTTTATTCAATTCAATTCAGTTCACAGTTCAGTTCAGTTCAGTTCAGTTCAGTTATTTTTAATGTTTTCCTTTATTTATTCAGGGAAGCCCATTGAGAGCAATTAAGTTCTCTTTTTCAAGGACGCCCTGATAACAGCATATAGAACAAATACATAATGAAAAACAGTGTTACGTGAAACAGGTGCAGTTACTATGTAGTATGTAATCGCTCCAGTTTCAGAAAGTCCTGAAGTTTGTTCCATTTGTGTGGAGCATAATAAATGAAAGCAGTCTTTCCTTGTTCACTGCTCTTTCGTGGACTGGTATATCTAATGTGTGTTTGTGAACGTGTTGAATGTCCAGTAACCTTTTGTATATATATATAAATATCTAAAACAATAATAATGTGAGGACAATGTGCAAGTACGTGCAAATTACTTTGTAATTCGGTAGGCCTGTACTAAATTGAGTTCATGTGGATAACAGCGCAGAAACTTGAAATCCTGAGCCTGGTAGTGCCCGCTGGATAGATACCACAGATGACAATCTGTGCCATTTGATACTTATATTCCTTATCCCTATAACGCCAAACGTATCATATATGATACACACAACTAATCATTTTTTTAATAAATCAGTGTAATCAATACTTGGACCAAGAACCTGTTGTATCATATCTGACACATCCCCACTTCCCCCTGGACCATACCATTTGCACTGCAGGTAGTTACAGAGCCTCAGGTGGTCTGACCCAAAATGGCTGCCATCAACTAAACAGGAGAGGTTGATGCACTACTAACAAACAATTATTTTTTAAGCAGTTCTGGTAAGTTTTCCTAGTATATCTTTACTAATATTTTGAAATAAGTGTTGGATAACTTGAATGCACTTATGAGCTCTCAAAATTTAGCATTTGAGATTGTTTTTTATGATGTCAAAAGTGTGTGTATCATATTTGATACTACAGGTCTAAAAGAAATGTTAATTTTTTTTTTGTAATGTTAAAACCGACTTGAAATACCCCTTGTAATACCCCTTGTATCAAATATGATACAACAAATAAATTATACAAAGGAATGTTAAAAAAAAGGAAAAATGTTTTAAGACCCAATAAAGTGTCCCTTTTCAAAATTTTGGAATTTTCTGACCTTTCCTTCATAGTTCAGGTTCTACAGGGTTATATAAGTTTTTTACTTAATATGTTTACTTTTTTATACCGTTCTTTATTCCCTTATCTGCTATATATATAATCTCTTCCTGAGCAATGCACCAAGTAAATGTCCTTGTACAGCACTGTGTGTGAAGTTACTTGGCCAATAAACTCTGATTCTGATGTACGTGTAGTCAAATATTTGAGATCCAAAAGTAAACATAAGGTGGAAGCATTTGCCTTATAACAGAGCTAATGAGATCCAGACAGCACCCTACAGTGAATGATGACTAAGAGAACAAGCAGTAGTAATAAAACAAAGGGCATGGATGTAAACTCTGTCAGTAAGATGACGTGGAGGAAGCAGTATTCATAAAACATGATATCTATATAACCAGTTATTGGAAGGGGAATGGGCGACCCGTTTCAGGCCTACTGTTAAAGGTAATGTAGGATTTGGTGCTGAAGGAGATTGATTGACTGTCTATTTTTCATTGTACATTCATTTTCCTTTTACTTTGTCAATGATGAGAACCAAAAGAATAACAAATATGAAATCCAGTCAGACCCAGAAACCAATTGGTGAGATAATGTCCTTAAAGTGTCTGTCTATGAATTATTCATAATGGTAAATTAAAATGCACCAAATGTAATAAGAAGACAGGTAATGTGCAATGATTTATATAAAACTCTAAAATGAAGACAAGAATAATGAAATACAAAGATAAAATATTCCAGCCAAGAGCAAAAACATCTACAGTATGCATGACAGTGAAGGTCAGTGAGCTTAGCAATGATCACTTGAGACTTACATTGCACTGTTCTTAAAAGACATCAAGTGCTCATTTCTGATGCTGAGAGCACTTTTTTTTTTACAAAAGCATACAATTATTTAATTCCCAAAACACTATTGGTCCAGGGTTTATTCACAATCCATGGACATGTAATTGCTGAATGCCGTGAAAGCAGGACTCAGAATGCTCTTGACACTTGGCCTTTGTCTGTAACTGAAGCGCCATGCTGTTATCTGAATTCAGCCCACAGGACATTGTCTGTATTTTGTCTATCTGACAGTTCAATTTCCCAGGTACTAGCAAGGCAATGTGAAGAACACCATGGGAAACTCCAACAGCTTTAATTATTTATTTCAAGGGAAATGTCAGTGGGTGTTTTTCTTGTGTATTTTCTCAATTTTCTCGTCTACAGTTCACTGGCCATTTTATGTGCATGAACACAACGATAATAATGTATGGATTCCAATCATCTCAGCCCACCAAGGTCAATTTGTAGTTGTTTCATAATAAACTTTCATATATAGAATGTAGCTCAGTGCTTGAAACTGTTGATAAATAAAAAGCAGATGCACGGCCTGGGCCCTAGCGTGACGGTCCAGGCACCCTAGGCTGCAATGCCAGCCTGACAGCATGTCGCGGGTTCGACTCCCATTCCCGACGGCCTTTGCTGCGCGTCACCCCCCCCCATCTCTCTCCCATTTCCTGTCAGCCTACTTTCCCTATCCCTCTCTAAATAAAGGCATAAAAAGGCCCAAAAAAATCTTTAAAAAGAAAAGCAGGTGCACACTGAGAGTATACTGTTGCATCACTGCCTGGTACGGAAGATGTTCCACACACAAATTTAAGGTCCTCTACAGAGGATGGTCAAAAGAGAACGGCATACCACCAGGACAGAGCTGCCAGCCATGTAGGATCTCAACTCCTATAATTAGCTGGGTGAAAGCCCAGAGGATCATCAAAGATCCCAGTCACCCCAGTGATGGACAAACAATTCGGTGCATCAGGTCTTAATCTACAGTAGCAGACTCACGCGCCTGCCTTGTTGTCAGGTGAATTGGTTATGAAAATAATAAAAATAAACAGCCCTTATTTGAACACGTTCAAATAGCAGCTCACTCGGTGTCGAGGATGTGGTCATTGACCATGTGGTTTTGAAAACATTGCATATGACATGTATTACTATCTGTGTAAACAGTACAGCAAGTACAAACCTACAGTGTGGGAGCGGGTATCTGAAAACTTATGACCTGTGTATTGTTAGAATTATTGTGAGAGTTTAAGGTTTATGGTTTGACAGTGTTTGGTTAACTATTTTGATAGTATTAGAACTGTGCATGATGCAACTGTGCTTAATTGTTGCTTTAATCAAGGGATTTAGAACAGCTGCTTTGATTAGGCTCAGGTGTGTTTATAGTCCTGTATATAAAGAGCCAGGGTCACAGTGACCTTTATCAGTACAACTGGGTACAAGTTGGAAAAGACAGCTCTGGGGATAGACCAGAAACACTTTTCTTACCTTTTTATTTGTTTGAGTTTTAGACCTTTTTTGGACACATTTTTTAGTTGGAATAAATGAAGAAAATGTACTTAGGAAGTGGACTCTATTCTTTTAGAAACGCGTAAGATTATTTTTGGGATTTTGGCACCTACACACAGGGCAAGCGGAAAAGGGGTCACCCAGGAAACACCTGGCGCAGAGACCTGGAGGCAAGAACATGAAGATGACCTGAAAGCAGCTGGAGAGAACAGCTCAAGACAGAGATGAGTAAGTATGTAACAGCAAGTACAACAAAAGGATAACACAAAAACCTCTGAGGGCTTGTTTCCATTGTGGTCCGTACATCCCAGTAGTCCATGTGCAAAATGTGCCAGAGTCGAGCAGGAGTCATTAATCAAAGAACAGTAGGGTGGCTTGGTGGTGGAGCATGAGGCTATAGGGTACAAAGCGCTGACCAAGTTGCTGTTATACCAGGGGACGAGGAGTACGTACAGTAGGCTACAGTATGTATCTGACAATTCTGGACTTGATTAATCACGTTAAAGGTACACCAGAGCAGTTTTTATGGCCCTTCAAACATGAACAAACTTATGGTATGGATCACATCGGTGACCCACCTGAAAATGTATTTTCTCTTTATCAAAGAACTGGAGAGACAGGGAGAGACTATAGCAATGATTTAAAAAATATATAAAAAATATATAAACTAACTGTAGTTAAGAGTTATCTCTGTTTAAACATTGTATGGCAAACGCTGCTTTACTAATAATTAGTCTACTGTGTATGTCCCTAGTCCAAAGGTATATGGCCACACTGGGGATTGGCTAGTTTGTTGTTAGAGGAGGCAACATATCAAATACACTGTGAAGAAGAGCAACTAAAATGATGGAAGGCATTTCTTGTACTATTGTACATTTAACAATATAATATTTAATCACCTTTAACACAACTGTATATACTATTTATACAAAAATATATATTATTTAAAACTATATACAAATTAAAAGAGATCTCCCAGGGAACAGACAGTCTTGTTCCTGGTCTTTCTTCTGCCTCTGTTCTATTAGCCAAGACCACGTGGATCTATGCCAAAATAAATAATGTGCATATTATGTTGATAAGCTAATACAAAAATACTGCTTTATGCATACTGTACAGTAGTTGTGTAATAGGTGAAGTTCTGGCAAAATGCAGTACAACATTGTCCTTTAAAACTGTGGGTACAGTTTTAAGGATCACACTGACTTGCACTCATTTGCAGAGTATGTGACAGTTACAGTATATGTAAAGTAGCCTATAGGTGACACGCCTCTGTATTAGTCTCTCCTTCAGGCTTCCCTAATGTCATAAGCACATTAGGCTGTACCCATGCGTGTATCCAGGCCCAATCTGGACCTGCAGGCAGACTATGTCAACCAGAAATCTTTTTATAGCCTAAATGCACAGGTATGTAGGGGAAGCAGTCCGCACATTGTCAGCCTCAGGTAGAATAGTAATAATTGGATTTGGATCAAATGTGCACATCTGTGATATGAAATTAGTTTTAATGTCAAGGCTTCTTTGGATTTAAATCCTGTACAGAGATAGTATATATTTACCTTAGAGGTAGAGTTCGGGCCATGCTGGGTTTCCACAGCTAGTTTAGACTCACACCACACCACATCACACCACACCAGACCTTTTGGCCTCGCATGACCCAGCACCCAAAATATCTCTTTCCAGTACACTAAAGTACCCTCTCAAATCCACAGGTACGCATAGCAGACTCTGACTGATTTGTTTGGGAACTGCTTATATGGTTTTGAGCGTGACGAGGTGGTCCGCCGTCCCGCCCGCCAGCCAATCAAGAATCAAGAATGACTTTATTTGTCAATTTCCCTATGTACTTACATTGGTGGTGGAGGTCAGGTCGTCTGCCAGATGAACCCCCAGGAACTTGATAGTTTTACCCTTTCCACAGGGGCACCACCGATGGTCAGCAGTGTGTGATGGCAGCTGCTGGCTCTCCTGAAATCGATTACCATCTCTTTTGTTTTGTCCACATTCAGGGAGAGATTGTGTGAACTGCACCATGATGTCAATAGTTCCACCTCCTTCCTGTAAGCAGACTCATCGTTCTTACTAATGAGTCCCCGAAATCACACAAGGAATTGTTATACTGAGGCTTGCTGTTTCTGGGTAAAACCACAGCTATTTCATCACTTGTGACTGACATAGACAGGCAGGAGTCACTCACCCATACCTGAACTGTAGGGGGCACCCCTCTTCTTCATATGATCAAAGAAAGTGTAGATTTTTCAATCTTAAAGGTGCAACTTTGTTGAGCACTTAGACCTGTAGTTCTGGAATGCCTGTCCTTCGGCCGTCCTGTAGAGCTTGTTGGAGGAGCTGGCACACCATGTCTCCTTTTGACAGAGTTGTTACACCTTGGCTGTGGACATCCTGTATAGCCAATGCTGACGAGTTGACAGGTAGCTGGTGGTCCCCACTTCCTGCTGGTGCGGTAACGCGGAGATGTAGCTGCTGTCAGGTCTGATACTGTGTCCTCCGGTGTAGATGGTTGAATCTCATGCAAACTGTAGCTTTGAGGACCTCAAGCCGCTCTTGGTCGTGGCTTGTGACGGTCGCTAGTAGATGAAGAGAGGTGAAGAAGAGAGGTGTGGTTCCCTGAAGATAGAGGCCCAGATGGCCTCTGTTTGCCCCAGGCCCACTGCTTCCTTCAGCCTGCTGTCATCCTGGTCCAAATGGGATGACTTCCTTCTCCGGTTTACTTCTCAGCACCTGCTTCATTTCTCCTAGTATAAAAACAACAAGTCTACCTACACCTGTTCTAGAGAAGCTAAACAGATGGCCGTACTACTTAATTCAGCACTTGTGACTGACATAGACAGGCAGGAGTATACCACATACAGCCACATTTGGCAGTGCAGTCGTGGGTCAACAAACAAACAGCAGGGGGCTCAGGACACAGCCCTGGGGCGATCCTCTGCTCACTGTGATGGTTCTCGATGTTTGGATGTCGACTCTCTGTTTCCTCTGAGACAGGAAGTTGAGGATCCAGGTGCAGGTGCCATAGTCCACATTCAGCAACCACAGCTTTTCCACCAACTGTTGGTGGCGTAGGTGTTCTCTTAAGGTCCTCCCTTAAGCCAATTTTAATATTAGAAGAAAAGATGAGCAGAGATAGATAAATTAAAAGGAAAATCATGCATTTCCTTTCCTAAACAATTACTGTATGTCATAGCATTTAACATGTATCTGCATAGGTCCTCTGCAAAACCAGATTTGAAATATTACAAATGTTCTGATAATTCTGAACTAGATTTGACATTATGAAAGACACCACTGCATTAGGCCTTAGTAATGCTGAGCAATTTAAAAATGTGCTCTGCCAAGCAAAGTGTGCCATGCACATCATTGAAGGTCACCTTCTATGCTGTCAGATGATCTGCATTGGAAGTTGCCCGATATCCAATATCGAAGCAAAGTGGTCTGGCTCTGTCCATGATCCAAGAATAATGTCAAGCATCATCACTCTACTGGCACAGAGGTTTTCCCAGGGCAAGAGAACATTGTAACTACCCAATTTGTGTTTTTTTTTACTTTTGAAGTAGAGTATGAAAATGTGTGTGTGTGTGTGTGTGTGTGTGTGTGTGTGTGTGTGTGTGTGTGTGTGTGTGTGTGTGTGTGTGTGTGTGTGTGTGTGTGTGTGTGTGTGTGTGTGTGTGTGTGTGTGTGTGTGGTAAACCTCCTAAAATAAACAAAGATTTTCTTTTAAAATGATGATAACACAGGCATATTTTGAGCTCTGATCTACAGCTTAAAGATTTATTCAAAGACTTACCCAAGTCAACTTGAGACAAATGCTGGTGAAATCTGACCGCTTCCCTGTTAAAAAACACTGCTTTCCTGGATCCTCCACCACAGAATTATCGGTGAGGTTGATGCACACAGTGTAATTTTACATTATGAGCGCACCCACCCGAAAACAGTTAAATCAATTAAAGTAAGGGGCACTTGCTCTACAAGAAATGTTATCCATCTTAAAGGAGTAGTTCACCCCAAAACAACTTATTTTCTAACAATTACACACCCCATGAAGCCTTGAATTCATGGAGATTTTTCACATTCCTAAACCAATAATTTGATGACCGGAGACTCAAAGAGTCAAAGAGTCTCCTACTGAGTCTCCTACTGGCCGATGACCCAGTCATCAAATTATTGGCTCAGGAATGCGACAAAAATAAAAACATCTCCATGAATTCAAGGCTTCATGGGGTGTGTAATTGATAGAAAATAAGTATTTTTTGGGGGGTGAACTACTCCTTTAAGAAATGCCCACGTCGATTATATAATAGGAAAGAGCACTAATAAGCAGGATAGCAAAGCTCAGGAGCTGCATCGGGACTCTGGATCAACAAAACATTTCAGAGAAGAAAATCACCCAGTGGGCTATTTCAGATACATTGCCATTCAGCACACAAATTCAGAGAAGTGGTCATCAAAATAAGCTCTTACTTCCACTCTCCATACTCTTAAAACGAGAGGTATGAGTTTCTTTTCTACACTGTGACCATATCTATAAAAATGTTGATTTTACAACAAAAAACGACAGATGTGATTTTCTCCTTATTGTGATTTGATCTAGCACGCTTTTTATAGAAGGATTTCTAAGATCCCATTTCTGTACATTGCTTCTCCTCTAATTTAATATAACATTTGAAGATATAGGTGATGCAGAAATTCTGATATACAGAATGATGAATCTGATAGGTCTTATATAAGATATATACTATGTTTGATATTGTGAAACATGTTCGTAACAACACAAAAATCAATTTAAACACTCAGACCTGTTTAGTGAAAAGTTTGATATCTCTCTTGTTTTCTCCGCCATGTCTGTCCGTCCGTTGTTCCGTCCGTCCGTCTATCCGACCATCTGTCTGTAAACCGCTAATTTCCGGCACCGTTGGCCCGATCGACGTGAAACTGTGCACACACACTCCCTGGATGCCAGAGCAGAATCTCTGCCCCACATTTTTCACATCAGCCTGTTTTTGCATCACCAGGAGGCCGATTTTGGCGAATGTGATCAAGACGGATCTGTCTGATTGTTCATATTCCATCCTGATTGGCTAAATTGGCTTCCAAAGTTTGCAGGAGTGGTCTGTTTTGAACAAAATGCCTCAAACCATGTACGATTCCTGTGAAACTTTGCATGCACATTTCCACTAGGCCAAGGAAGAAATGCCACCCTATTTTTTTCAAATCAGCCTCATGTTGGGCCATTCACGTTTTTACCTATAACTGCACGTTTTTTTTTTTTCACCAGAAGGCCGATTTTTGTTAAATGAATGTTTTGATATTACTCCTACAGATTTTGTCCAAACATCACGCAAATCGGTACACATTGTCTTTATAGTCATGTGATCAAGAGGGATCTGTCCGATTTTTCATATTCCATTCTGATTGGTGTATTCCGAACATTGCCGGCCCACAAAAACTCACCTGACCTGGCGGAGACCTGTGCTCCAAGGAGCACTTTTTCGAGTTGGCAGAAGTAAAAACGCAGTGACCATTAACCGCGAGAACTGCAGTGGGGATAGCAGCATTACATATTGTGCTTATTTGTCTTGTCGACACATTCACCGGTCTGCTGAATGTTTGGCCTGGTGGAGATCAATAATCATTATGATACAAATAGGTATAGCAGAGCCCATCATACTGTTACTATGATAATATCAAAGTAGTAAAAGATGCCATAAATATAAGGTGGTAGAGTGAAAAGTAATATAATTTAGGGGTGCTGTGAAAAAATATGCATAAGGGTGCCCTAAGCCATTCACTACACTTACTAGCCTACAGTCAGTGGTGGAAAAAGTACTCAAATTCTTTACTTAAGTAAAAGTACCAATACTGCAATATAAAAATACTCTGTTACAAGTAAAAGTCATGAATAAAACATTTACTTGAGTAAAAGTACAAAAGTATTGGCATTAAAATGTACTTAAAGTACCAAAAGTAAAATGACTAAATATTTGAAAATAGCAGATCTACAAGCTCACAACGCGTCGCGATGCGACGCGTTGTGAGCTTGTAGATCTGCTATTTTCAAATAGCCTATAGGTATAAAATAGGTTTAAAGTGGTTAATGTATGTTTCATTATATCATAATTTATATCTAAAAAGTAACTAGTAACTAAAGTTTTCAAGTAAATGTAGTGGAGTAAAAGTACAATATTTGCCTCTGAGATGTAGTGGAGTAGAAGTAAAAGTATTGGAAATTGGAAATACTCAAGTAAAGTACAAATACCTCAAAATTGTACTTAAGTAAATGTACTTAGTTACTTTCCACCACTGCCTACAGTATTTGTACAACAACCTTTTTCCTTCTCAGTAGCAGCAGAAGAAGAAAATATATAAAGCAGGCATATGATCTATTAATTACCAGGAACTAAAATAGTCCCCAAAATATCTAAATATTTGACACTCGGAGCCAATAGGATTTACCGCCCCCAATGGGAGCGACATATGGTGAGAGAGCCTGCCTGGGGAACCGCAGTCCTCAGTTGTCCCTATGATTCCAGGCCTGGCCAGCAATATGACAGGTCGAAGTGTCCTTGAAAGAAACCTACAATAACCCCTAACTGCTCCACGCCCCTTGTGGGCAGTGATCAGCTGGGTTGAACTGAAACCGAATTTCCCCTGCGGGAGCAGAATAATAGGCTATTATTATGATTATTATTATTATTACTATTATTATGAAGCCAATAATCCCCCTCCAACATTCTAAGCATTTGAACCAATGGGAGAGAAGGGGGAGAATGTTTAACATTCCGCGAACAATCCTGTTGCGGGATTCCCCCTAGCCAAATCCTGACCTACCCACTAGACCAGTGGTTCTCAAAGTGGACCCCCAGGGGTCCTTGAGGCAGTTCCAGGAGGTCCTTACCCTAGCAAATTAGTTGATACCATAAAAATCAGTTTAACCACTTAAAGTGGTTACACTGATTTAACCCAAGCCCATAAGGCTTCGCATCATGACATGTTGTGAGCTTGTAGATCTGCTATTTTCAAGATTGTGACAAATTCAGAATATATATATTTATATTTTTTTTAACACATATCTTGTACGGGCGTCCCTGCGGCACAAACATATTTTCGGACCACAAATGCACATCAATTTGGGGGACCCTTGACATGCAGAGGTTTGAGAACCACTGCACTAGACCAGTGGTGCTCAACCTTTTCAGGCCGCGACCCCCCCATCTGAACTTTGACAAGCCTTGACAAGAACCTTGACAAGCACTTGGAATGTAGGAGTTGAGGCATCACATTTAGTTTGACTCTATTCCACAGATAAAGATTGTGAAAACAGCAGATCTATACAAGCTCACAATGCCTTGCTTTTGATGCAGTAATTTTTTTAGGTCTTAAAATGGTCTTAAAAGTCCTTAAATTGTCACTTCACTGTCACCCCCCCCCCACCTTGAACATATGTATGCGCATGTACTAAGAATTTAGCTCGATAGTGCCCTCCTGTGTCAAATATGAAGTGATGCAGATTGAGATTATTGTGAGTTGCGTTACTTTGTCTCCTTATTTTACTTGTGGTTTTAGCTACATGAGGTTTGATTGATTGATTGATTAAATACTTTATTTAGAAGTTTGCAGTCAAAAAGCACATAACATGAAAATGAAAGTACAGTTCAGATACAACAAGGTCAACTAAATTATAGGGTTTTAAAAAGCCATTGACTTGTTTCAATTGGAGTCCTCTTGTACTCAATTCATAGTGAAAAGTTACTGTCAGAAGTGGGATTCGAACCCACGCCTCCAGAGGAGACTGCGACCTGAACGCAGCGCCTTAGACCGCTCGGCCATCCTGACTGTATTTAACGAAAAGTATCAATACTATAATGTAGAAGTACTCTGTTACAAGTAAAAGTCTGGAATTCAAAATTGACTTGAGTCATGAGATGTAGTGGAGTGCAAGTAAAAGTATTGAAAATTGGAAATACTAATCCAGTAAAGTAAACAATACCTCAAAATTGCACTTAAGTAGAGAACTTGAGTAAATGTACTTAGTTACTTTCCACCACTCGTCTCGTGGGACTGTGGACCTTGGACCCTATGCTTGGACCATAGACCGTAAAAATGAAGGTGTGGCCCATTGACTGTAAAACACTGTAACCTGCCCTGCAGCAGATGTCCACCCAGTTCCAATAGATGGCGGTAAATGGTTGCCAACCGCCGTAAAACTCAGCGGAAGAACAAGAAGATAGCAAGTCGCGCAAGCGCGTTGGACAGTGGCGATCGATAACCAAGGAGAGGTCATATACGTCACACTGCACCGTGCCGAGCTTTGGCCGTGTCTGGGAGGCAACCTGGAGATGAAACGTTGATGGGTGAGTCCGCAGTGGTGGAAAAAGTACCCACATTTTGTACTTAAGTAAAAGTAGCAGTACTGCAATATAGACCCCTTAACAGACGTCACATTGGTTGCAAGCGTCATACTGGTTGCAAATGAAACCCATTCTGTCAGTTCTCGCTACTAGGGCGCGCAGCACTAGCCAACACACAAGCACAAACACACACACAAAACTCCGGAATTACAAAAGTATTGGCATGAAAATGTACTTAAAGTACCAAAAGTAAAAGTACTCATTATGCAAAATGTCATATTGTGTTCAAAATGTATATGCCTACCAATCTTTGTGAGCTTGTACAGCTGCTATTTTCAAATAGCCAAAATAGATACAGTGGTTAATGTTTAGTTACTTTGTAGATTTTTTTTATTTTTACAAAAGTTTTCAAATCATCTCTTTTCAATCAATCTCTGAGATGTAATGTAGTGAATTAAAAGTGTAGAAAGTTGGAAATACTCCTGTAAAAGTACCTTACAATTGTACTTAAGTACAGTACTTGAGTACATGTACTTCCTTATTTACTTTCCACCACTGATTCTGGGTGACCACTCCTTCTTCAATGTACTCCTTGGCAATAACGCGGAAGATTAGGAGTAGTCTACATGTGATTTGATTGATTTTCAACGTTATTTTAAGCGTTTGAGTCGGTATTTATATGCATTCTTTCTATGACTCTGTGGTATATTAAACTTTACAAGCTTGTGGCTACACAACCGAGACATCCAACACAGGCAGCAGGTGCAACCAACTCTATGGGTGCAACATAGTCATGATTGCTAACATAACATTGTGATCCGTTAAAGCCATTACAATGCCAGCTCGTAACATTGTGTCAAGTGACCGTCCTCACAGTAATGTTAGATATTCCAGATTATCGAGTCATGATGACGGCTACATTGATTTACAGGTAAGGCTGGAACAAAAAAAAGTCAATGTACTAAATGCAGTTTTAATGTCTGTCGTCGTCCTGCATGTATTTGAAACCTAACTGCATGTTGCATGTTTTTTTAAACCTAGTTTGAAATACATGAAACACTAACAATAATGATAGGCTACTCTTAGTCTCAGTGTAATTATTCTCCATTGTTTAGCTTGTTGATTTTGAGATGATCTACCCTGTTGGTTGGACACACACACACACACACACACACACACACACACACACACACACACACACACACACACACACACACACACAATTGATTGATTGAAATTGACAAAAAATTAACATATATTTATTATATATATATTTATTATATATTCATTGTGTTGTATTATTATTTACTCTTATCTGTCAGAAGGATAAACTCAAAAAAGATTGAGAGGAGAGCTTATTTCAATTGTAGTCCCTTAAGAGAGAATGTGTGCGTAAACTGAGTGCCATGTTCTTTTTGTTTGTACAGAAATATAAAATCAATGATAAATACAGTACTATACAAGGGTAATAGAAAAGAAAAAACTGTAGCCAAAGAAACACTGTAGCCAATCACTAAGGGCGAATAATCGATTAAGTGAAATAAGTGATCACGAGTGAATGACTGATATAAGAGGATATATGTCATACAGTATGGGGTAGTCGCAGGACTTCACTTTGTCCATTTTGTCCCATTAGAGTAGACCGTAGACTGTAGCCAATACGGTCTTAACACAATAAACAAAACATTCATGATCACACAGAAAGCACAGACAATTGAAATACTGTGGTTTGCCATCCTCTGCAGTTCAAAAAGGACCCACCCAAAGTCCCATACAAAGCCATAGCATTGGCCACTGTTCTCTTCTTAATCGGCTCCCTGTTGATTATCATCGGCTCTCTCCTCCTCGCTGGATACTTTGGCGTCACAGTGAGTATACAGCAGTACAGTATGGAAAACACCTGCCTTACATTCTATGCCTAACATTTATCAACCAATTTGCTTCTGTCTTGCTGTGTCTGTGAATTAAAAGCTCCAACATGTCAATATGTTCTTTCTTTTCTTTTGTTTTTAGCACACAGACCGGACTATACCTGTGCTTATCATTGGAATCCTTGTCTTCCTACCCGGGTTCTACCATCTACGGATAGCTTACTATGCATCAAAAGGCTACAGAGGCTACTCCTACGAAGACATCCCAGACTTCGATGATTGAGATGCTGCCAATCTTCAGTCAATGCAAAGCTTAACCACTTTCAAATCTTTATTTTGGGCATGCCATTGTAGGCGCAAAGATCTATTTTAGCCATTTTGGAACATTTATGAATATTATTCACAAATGTTCCAAAATGGCTAAAATAGATCTACAAGCATGTCACATCAGCGTCATTATTTTTTCAAGAATACTTCTGCAATGTCCACGTCCCAAACAAAGGCATTGTCACATGACTCATGAGACCATTTGGTCATAATTTTGGTGGGGGGGATCACGTTTCGGCCAGCCAGAGCATGCCTGCCTTGATCAGAATCATGCACTGTCTGCTACAGTACAGTATATCCGCGTCTGCTAAGCCACAGTAGACCTTGGTGTAGTGTAGCCATTGCAGAAGTCTGCTGGAAATAAATATGTGGCGTAGCGTGGCACCGTGCCACAACAAAGTATAAAATAGGGCTTAAGTGGTAACTAATTATAATTGTAACAATTACCAACATAAACTGGCACCTGATAACATTTGTGTTAAAGGATTTTTATGTTCCTGTAATTTATTTCATTGCATTTTTTATCACCCCAAGATAATGCCGTTCTTTTATATAAAGCCAACTCTTCTTTGTTTTCATTTCAGATAATTAAATTATGTTTTAATCTTCATCATCATTTAATTCTTAAAATGTGAAATTCGTTTTTTGAAAATATTGTATGTTTTTTGTTTTGTTTGGGTGCGGGGCTATCTTTGCTTACAAATTCACAATTAGATTTTTAGTTGATTACCTTTTATTTATACAGGTAATCTCATTGAGACCAAATGTTTCATTCTCAAGAGATACCTGGTTGCAGTTTCCATAAACACAAATTACACCAAAGAAAACCAAATCATGACCTCTAATTAAAAGCAAATCTGTTTTAGCGAGTAACAGGGTCATGCAACAAATTATAAATCGGGCTAATCCAGAGGAGTGACAGTCGTGTGATGGGTGACACAGACATGGTGGTGCAGGTGTAATAGTTGTTCTACCTTCCAGATGTGTTCCGTCTCATCAATTCCAATCATTTGATCACCACATTGTTACTTTGGCCTATGGGAGTAAACTTTGTCAAGTGTGTAGACAAACCTACAGCCCTACATCAAATGCCTTTTCACTTGCAACATTTGGCTGTCATGATGTCAACCCCTGCAAATTAGTGAGGGTGTGCTGATCAGGCCTGTGTTGTGAGGCTATACCATCTGAAGACATATGTCTGTATTATATCACATTACTGGTAGCTAAATCTTTGTATTCTCTTTATGGATAGTAATGACCACTTGTTACTTATGATTGCTTGTTGTATGTCATAAATTATTTAAATTCCTTGTACATGTATTGGACTTGGCAATAAAGAGCTTCTAATTCTCACTTTCACTAAATACTCCTTTGTTTTAGTTTAGTTTGGCTTTGAAATAGAAAAAAGTTCCCAACACTAAATCAGTGCTTATTGTTCCAGGTCCATTATCGCCACCTTGTGGTGTTGAAGCCTATTTCTATTTAAAATATTTCATTTGGAACTAGAATTCAATAGGCCACCAAAGGGCAAACAATATCACTATAAGAATCAATTTAGTAGCAGCATCACAGGGCAGTTCAACAAATTAGAGCCTGACAATGCTCCACAATTCCCCCGAGGGGGGTACATTTATAAATGATGGTAACTGCCTTTTGCTGGCTTGATCATTTTTGTAATTAGCCTAATGGTACTTATATAGGCTAAGTATAATGTTTTTTTTTCATGTGATTGATTGATTGATGATTGAATACTTTACACACAAAAAAAATCCTGGAAAACTTGTTTCCATTGTGGTCCTATTCAATTCATCAACATAGCATAAAAATAACACCAAAATACAATATCATCAACAAATATAAAACATGTACAAAAATATGTACAAAGTAGAAAAAGGGGGGGAAATAAGTAAACGTATGGAATTGTGCGGTGTTGTTTTCTTTTATGTTTTTTTTTTTTCAATTTTACTGAATGTTTTTAGAACAGAAAAATCTGTGTGCGCATAAAAACAATTAAGAACCCTGAACCCTGACATATTTCATGGTGCGAGGACCATGCTACAAATCGAAGCCTTTTGTTGGGTCCCCATATCATTCTTTTGTTGGGTCCACCCATATCATTCTTTTGTCGGGTCCCCCCCATATCCTTCTTTTGTTGGGTCCCCCCATATCATTCTCTTTTCTCTGTACTTTAGGACCTATAGTATGTAGCCTGCGTTCCCACGGAAAGGCGCTTTTGTCTGAGGCGCTCGAATTCTGTGTACATCCATAGTACTAGTGTGTGTGTGTGTGTGTGTGTGTGTGTGTGTGTGTGTGTGTGTGTGTGTGTGTGTGTGTGTGTGTGTGTGTGTGTGTGTGTGTGTGTGTGTGTGTGTGTGTGTGTGTGTGTGTGTGTGTGTGTGTGTGTGTGTGTGTGTGTGTGTGTGTGTGTGTGTGTGTGTGTGTGTGTGTGTGTGTGTGTGTGTGTGTGTGCGCGCGCGCGCGTGCCGTGCGTGTGTAGTAGGAGGAGGAGGAATGGGAGGAGAGACCACCTCGAGGTAGTATCACCAGTAGGGCTGTAGAAACGTGCTTGCTTTCTCTATGAAGTGTGCGCTTATTTAGAGGATTTTTAAAGCAGAACCACTATTTAGATACTAGGAAAGTTAGGAAATTAATCACTGAAACAGGTTTTACTATTACTATAAAAACTAAGTACTTCCACCAACTTTGGGACAAAGCTAGTGAACGGACATTTAACTGCATGGGAACTTTAAATGGACTTATTGCGCACAAATCGATCGTAGGCTAACCTTTTTTTTCCTTTCTTCCCACACAAACTCCAAGGATGATTTATGAAGGCTGACATCAACGGATTTCCGCGATTTTTCTTGGGTTTTATTTTTTGACAAAAAATGGACATAGTTCGCGGTAAACATAAACTGGCACCACTACCTGCGTAGAGCTATATTTAAACGTTATCAATTTCCCACAAGAGAAACGCAATGAAGTCTTAAAGAAATATCCTACTAGAGGACAAGTAGCCTAGAAGAAGCAGAACCACATCGATGGATTGAGAGATTCTACTTGGAACTTCAGCTAAAAACACTGCCTCAGGCAAGGTAAGGACAGCTGGTGAAGCATCCCAGCAAAACCACTTCTGGACCTATAATTTCCTCCCTCAAAACATCTGTTTCTGATAATAAACATTCAAATAGGAATCTCAGTCCATAATAGACATTGCTCTTTGCACGATGCTGTTCCAAAGGCTGTAATATACATCTTGCGCCTTTGTTTACATTTTTGCTCACAGCATATTATGCTCTGTATAATGTGTGATTTCTGTCAAATGATAGTGAATTATGTTTGATATACCGAATCTACCCAACAATTAAACATGATTCCATGGTTATACTGCATGGACAGTGAAAACAATGGTCAGTAGCAGTTCAACAGTGTGTTTTTATTTTCCTCTCCTTATAGAGAGGGGGTCTCTCCATCACCCTTAACGCTGTGAATGTCTCAGACAAAAGATGCACCTGTTTTGGTTTGCGAGGGTGTGTGTGTGAGGGTGGATTGAAGATGAACCAATACAGTGTTCTTCTGGGGCGAAACAAATGGGCTCAAGGGTTGGTAGTATTTGAATCAGATACTTTGGCAATTTTCTCTACACTTTGCTAGCCTACTGTATAGTTGATTAACTCATTCCCGTCTGTAATATCAACATGTAGAGTAGAGTAGGCTATTACATCTGCACTCCATCCACACCCCTCCCTCCTGTAGCCAACTGGCCTGTTCAAAGAGAATGCGCATCAGGCTTAATAGCTGTGAAATGTATGTATTCTGAAAACCACAGCAATCAACAGAGTTTGGGCATTTTATTCTACATCCAGAGTTGTTCAGTCAACTTAAAGCTTAGGTTAAAAAAAAAAATGTTTACTTATGTTGCATACAAGCTGTTCCCCTTGAAATGATGTGAACACCTCTGGGCAACAGAAAAATAGTCACCCATACTATGTATTTATTGATAAAGAACAGAACATCTAATGTCAGGTCACATAATTGCATGTATTTAAAAAGGGCTGGTCAGCAGTCTCAGCACTTTTTTTTTGTACACAGCATTCAGTAAGAACATTGCAGTTTTGTCCATTAGTTGATCAAATCGTATAATTATCATTTACATAGTTCAAAATATGTTGATTTCAGGACAGACCTGCAGTGGCTTACTCTGTGATCACAGTCGTGAAAACAAGCAGAACGGCTTCCTTCAGTGTCAGTGGCTCTTTAACAGTGTGTTGTATGCTTTGGGTGGCATGTTGGTCAAAGGTTATCATCATTAATATGTCATGTTCCCTCCAATATTATGATTGTGAGTAGAAAACCGACTCCATAAGTCATTTCTATGTATTTCAGTGTCCTGGTCATAGTAGTCGTAAATACACTACATTTCCTAGAGTTGACTAGTGACTAGTCAACTCTAGGAAATGTTGGTTCATACTATTATAGAACCACCAGAACTCTTCAAAGTGTGTTTGGTGAATTTAATCATGACTGATGCTACAGTCATGCACTAACATTGAAAGGACACAGCTAAAGGTGACTGTAGATTTCAGCTAGTATCCACTTGAGAATTTGACTGTTGTCATTTACTTTTCACAGCATGTTTGAATGTCCAGAACTTTTCCAGTTAGTGGTGGGTAATGAACCTGGACTGAGATTAAAGGTGAAAACAACCATGCATAATTGAAGTTTTTGTTTCCTTGTAAGAGTTTTCTCTGAACACGTTTACTTTTCTAAGATCTAAAGGAGATTAGAAAAGGAGTGCACAAGGAAGTCTTAACGCAACTTGTGTCATCAATGGCACCATTGTATTGACAAAGTCTCGTATAGATGCAGTGTTGACTCAGTGAAGGTGAAATGCGGTTCATACAATCTGATGTGCCTTTTAAAAAGTATATCTTTAAATTTCTACCAAATAATTTTGCATAGTGACTTGCATTAGTCTCTGCCCTTAAATGACACAGTTGACATGTGATTGTCTCAACCTTAGATTCCAGCTCTGGTGTTACCGGCCCATGCATTGAGACCCTCATTTCACTTACTTTAACTTAGTGCAGTGTCTTGTAAGTAACCTTATCTCGCATGGGACTGACTTATCTCTAAAGGTTGGGATAGGGTAGGACAAACCATTTCAAAGGCTGTGTGATTTAACCCATTTAGACCGGTAATGCACCTTTGTGTCATTTTTAGATTTCTTTAAAAAATAGCAGATATACAAGCTCATAGCGCGGCACTGAGTGCCACGCTATGAGCTTGTAGATCTGGTATTTTTTTTAAATATTTTTTATTTTACTTATGTTGCTAAAAAAAATATTTTGTTCCAGGGACCCCCAGAAGCAAAGATTTTAGTTAAAAATGTATTCAAAGATTTGCATAGCGCGGTGCCGCACTATGAGCTTGTATATCTGCTATTTTTGAATAGCCCAAAGAAATCTTAATATGACACAGATTCTTTACCGGTCTAAATGGGCTAAAGGAGGATGTGAGTAATTGGGGATAGACCTAATAGCATTCACACCAAACACATGTCTGACACACCTCCTTTGACATTGCTTTACTGAATCATCTTTATAAAAACATAATAACAGCCTACACACATCCCACCACTTTTATATTAAGCAGACAGGGAGTTTACCCAATGTTCAATTACTGTCTAATTACACCGACAGCGCAGATGGGGTTTGGCTGTTGTGCACGTGAGTGAGGAACTGTTCTAGATTTTACATGTGCATGAGCAACACAAATCGTACTCATTGCTGCCTTGCACATTAGTCAATGGGTTGGGATACCCTGTAGCTGTGGGGTTGCCAGCAATCATTATATCACAGCACGAGACCAGTGTTCAATCCGTAGTCATTGGCCGTACTTTGCAATCAGCGAGCCTTACTCATTTCCTATTGTTGAAATAAATGTCAATGAATAGAGTTGCCAAAGCATGGTGGTGTGCCAACACTCATTGGAAAAAAAGGAAGACAATCTATGCATTGATTTCTGTGTTGTACAGGCTGGTCCAACCAGTTACATTTTAATTATTGCCCTATATAGTTGTAAGTACAGAAGTACCGCCCAAGGAAGTTATGTTGTTAGGTCTGTTTGCACTCTGCGGGCATGAAAACCGAGTTATGATTTGTTGAAAAAAGACAGCTTCTGGGGGAAGTACGTACAGTTATGCCCTATAGACACTTTCAGCTGTAGTTCTTTGCCAGAAGCCTGGGAACGAGGTTATCTCATTCCTATGTTAATGAACCAAGTTCATGGACACTAGCAAAATTGGTGTCTTTGTCTTGGCTGTGTGATAGATACAGTATTCCTCTGTATGAGGTCCTGCAATGCACCTGTGATAGTGTCAGCCTGAGTGACACTTTTCATTCCTCGGGTCAGACTGGCCTGCGCTGAGGCTACAGCCTTTGTCAGGATTAAGACGGATTACCAAGAAAGTAGTCTCGCGTAGCCAGACGGGATCTTCTCCCACTCATATGTCTGGGGAAATCAAAATTCAATCCGGCTTGGACGCCAGAGACAAGCAGCAGTAACAAACCTACGCCCACTGCTTTCAAAACCAACCCTGATACTATCTCAGTATAAAGGACCCTCTAAAGTATTTGCATTGGTTATTTAATGTCCCCATTAAATTATCCCATTCATTGACTTCACCAGACATATCCTGTATCATTAGGCAGAGATCTCTGATCATCTGGCCATGTGAGACAGCGACTACCAAGAAAGTATATGCTGCTGCTTATCAGGTCTGTCTCTGTTACCAGCATCACTGATGAGCCTGTTCAGGTACTGAACGATGATGCTCACATGCTGTCACTGACAAAAGGGAAGTTTCTTGTTATGTTAATGAGGGAGACATTTCCAAGCTCTACTGCCTTTCACATCATGAAGGATATTTTCCCCTTGTATTAGAGCTATTTTATTGGTCTATTATAATATCACTGCTTCCATTAACCCCAGTACATGTTGTCCCTTTTCAAAGTTAGTTTTCAATTTACACTTCGGTTTAGTGCTTACTAGGATTTTCGATGCAATTTGCATGGATGCATCCCCATCCATTCAATATATATTGCTAAATTAGTTGAATTAGGCTAGCTCCATCTTATTTACCAGTGCATAATCCAAGTCAGTTATGTTACGCATCTATGTATTCCCTCTTCAATACAGTCTGGGTGGCATGACAGGAATAACATACAATGATATAATTCTACAAGTATTACTTTATTATGATGTGGAGTGTTTTGCTGACATGATGTGATTCTGACTGAGTTGTAGACATAACAGTCTTAATAGATTATAGTGTATTTGATGGATGGCTCAGGGAGGCCAATGTGGGGCAGATCATCGATCTTATCGTCAGGGAAATCAGATCAATCCCTTTGGGTTTGGTCTGGTTATTGCAGCCATGGGCCACCACGATATGCTGTCTGAAAAACCCTGCTTACAGCCACGACCAGATAGCTAACACACGCCCCTGATATCTCTCTAATTTGATTTTCAATTCAATTACGCTGTTAACACTGGGAGCGGCAGGCAGGGTGAGATTAAACTGGGTGTGACCGCAGTACCATCCAAGTCATGCCTTGGTCCAAAGCAATTTGTGTCAAAGAGATCCCGTGAGAAGTCCAACCGCAGTGGAAGGCATCCCCACATGCACGTTACCAAGCCACATGTCCCGCTGTTCAAACACAATTTTCTGTGGGCGAATCAAAGGGATTTGTTTTCATTCTCTTTCTCTTCTTTCCTAGTCCTTATTGACATCATTATGTCACATGAATATTCAGTATGGATGACCTATAAGCATTTCACGAGCATGTTGTTATTTGATTCAGTGTGATGTAATTAATCTGGATGTAATTGATACCTAACTTCTAAATATTTTAAATAGTACCAGTACAACAGCTGTGTTTGGCTCCTGAGGCTTATTATTACATACAGATATGTTCAAAAATAACTATCTTGTGCTTCTATCCTATTGTTTGCCATGTGATCTTGCAGTGGTGTCAGGTACGGACTGTATTGATATAGAGACAGTTGAGGGTCACTGTCATTGGCTGTCTTCGTGGCTGTGTGACTTGGATACGTCCCATTGTTAATATCCATTTACCCTGAGATACCTACGTACATGAGGAGGATCAGTGTACAGAGAAAGTCCCTGTCACTGCACAAAAAGCTTTGAATCCTCACTGTAAAATCCTCAGTGTTCATTTTATTCTGAGAGTGATCAAATATAACCAAGTTACAAATGGATAAATGAAAACTGAGGATTTTACTGTGGACCCACTGTTGATGACTAAAGCATAATATTAAATGCTTCCAGGTTTAACAGTATACATTAATAGTGCTGTTACAGACTTTTCTTTTTATCAAGGGTCAGATTTTGTGAAAGTTAAGTCTTGTTTTACAAGTCTGGTGGGAGATAAAACATAATTGAATCACTTATCACTAATTAAGGAGGTATTATGTGTGGGTCAGACAGTTCTCGTTGCAGACTACACTTCTTATAGTTACAGCACTTGTTACTGTTGCCTGGTATGTAATGTACTCTATTTTTCCCCCTGAAGCTCTTGTCATCCATATGTTCTTCCGAGTGAGATAGATGCCTCTTGTGGTCTCGTCTGTTTATATGTCAATTAGGTGCTCTCTTGTCTTCCTCCGCTGCCTGAGGAAATAACCTGGTTGTCTTCTACCCACCACTACACCTGTAGACAGACACCCCACCCCCCCCTCCAGGCTTCCTGTGTAATAAGCTTACTCTCTGTGGGTGAACGCCTGTGTATTCTTTTTCTGTAAATCTGTCATATGTTCTGGTGTGGCAAAGGTACTTGAGGTCTATTATGAACCCAAATATAGGTTATATACTGCTCGATTATGGAAAAATATAATCATATTCATTTCGCACAATTACTCATTGACTTTGGAAACATTGTGCATTTATAGATTTTTATATAGATTTTGACTCCCTTTTTTGTTGCCACTGCTGAGCCACCATATAGTGGCTCACCTGCCAGTGAGGAGCCCCCACCAGGAGGATGTAGCGCCTCTGTCCTACTCCTCCTGTTCAACATGACCCACTGACAAGTGCCGCCCCGGCCCGTAGGAGTATGTGACGCGACAAAGATCACCTTCCCCGCCCGGCTTCCCCCCTCCGAACATGGCCATTAGTGCCTGTATAGATGCTTGGCCAAATGCTGCCATGCCATTAGTCTGAAGTACCATTGTTCCGACGGTGTGTATTATAACTAAGCATAACCCTAACCTCACAGTAACAACTAACCTAACATTTTTGTTTGACTAATGGGACGTCGGAATAATGGGCTGCCTAATGGGCTGCCTCCGGGTCAAACCTTAAAACTCTGGGGTGCTAGGCAGGAACTATACCCCTGCGCTACGCATTGTGCCCGCATTTATTGAACTTCAACAGTCTTTTTAACTGTTGAACTTTTCTCTGTCTTTTGTTCTTTTTATTGTTTGGTCATAGACCACTTTGTATTTGAATTTCCGCCCGGTGGTGCAGTCACCACTGTGTAATAAATGTACAGTATTTTTGTTTGTAATCAGATGAATAGTTTTTTTTTTTTACCTTTTAGTGTTTCCAACAGCTGAATTGGTTTTACTTTTCATGTTGACCAAAGGCTCTCTTTCCGTCATCTTGGCTTGAGCTGAACTAAACATGCCACAGCTTAATGGAAAGTTAGTTTGGGCTTTTAGGTAGGGGCGGAAATGCACTGCTGCATTTACAGTAGCCTACTGTATAACACAAGACAACACAGTTGTGCATCATTGCAAAAGGGAATGTATAGCACAATAATGATAATGATTTACCTTGTTTTCATAAACAAATTGGCCAAAATCATAATTGAAAATATAAATTGATTAAGTGAGCAGTTTTAGCTCATTGCTTTGGATTTCACTTATCAGTCAGTGTGGTGTGCAGTCACGTCAAGGATAGTTTCCTTTGCACTGGTGACAGGTGACACAACTAATATCGCAGTGAAAATGGGAGCAGCAATTTTTGATGGATGTGTTTTTCATGTCCACTTGGCTACATTGAGCCAGTTTGTGCCAACACCCTACTGCACTTTGACTTTGATTGACTGACTGCTACTTTCAGCACAAACCCCAGTGGCAGTGCCACCAATCCCACGGTTGAGCACAGCAGTATATAGTAGTAGTAGAAAGTATATATTTCTAGCAATCTATTTAGGGATATTTGTATACACAATTGCAGTGATTGCTGCTCAGACTAAATGTGTCACATGATTTAGTGAGTCTGCTCCAAAATGCATCCTTGGCTGTGTCAGCAACTGATATCCCACAAGTACCTGATAGTCTCTCTCTTATATAAATGTAATTCACTTAAAGTAATAAGCTGGTTAAGTGGGGTGAGAAGTAGAATAGTGTAGAGGCAAGCAGGGTTCAATTGTATTTAAAGGTAACAAACTTAAACGCGTGCCTTAAATCCAATTGACTTCAACAAGTTCAACAGTTAAATGTAGCGTTAACAAGCACACAGGCCTGTTCTTGCATACAGTCCTGTATGTCACCTGTCCATTGCTGCTGGTCTATTTAGCTTGAGATAATACCTGTTAATGAGCTGAACAACAGGCTGACCTGTTCTATAAAGACTCCCAGAGGGAGTGCATGAAGCAGTGTGCGCACACGCACACGCGCACGCGCACGCACGCACGCGCACACACACACACACACACACACACACACACACACACACACACACACACACACACACACACACACACACACACACACTGACTTCACTCACTGACTTCACTCACTTCAACTATATGCTCACATCACAAGTTTACAGGTGTAAAGGAGTGGGTGAAATTATTTTCATACAAGATCCCAATGTTTTGCACAAAATATAGTCAAAAGAATAGAGAAAGAAACAAAAGGGGAAAAGTTACATAATAGGACAGCAATATCAAATATACATACTGTACAATGGTGCATGTTCAAAAAGAAATAAAAAAGGAAGAATATCAGATGCACAATCACATCTCTACAACATGCACACGCCCAACTGCTTGCTCATAGCAGAAGGTGGAATAGCTTATTTTCCTTAATCCAACCAAGAGCAGACATGCAATTTGCCAGTGGATTGCGATTACTCAAACTATACAGTTATCTGTTAACCATGAAGTGCAGCTGGAATGTACTGTAGTTTGGCTCCTGGATTAAGAGTAAATGTCAACTTAAAAGATTACATTTGTCTGAGAAGAGATGTGTATGTATGTCCTTATGGGGCACTGATATCTAAATGCACTCAGTCAGATAAAATTAAGTTAACCCTAAATGGACTGGTCTAAATGGAGTGTGTGATGTTGTGTTTCAGGTCGGAAGATGTGTGAGGGAGTGTGAGGGACGGCCATGGGATTGGAGAGACGGTGGCTGCTGGTTGTCACTACTGCTGTAGCCCTCTGTCTGCTAAGTAAGTATATGATTCTGCATGCCCGCATACATCATTATCTTTGCCAGGCTGCCAAACCCGGAGATTATATTTTCACCCCTGTACGAGTGTACTTCTGTCTGTGTGCAGCTATTCTCGGACACCGTTGGATCAATCAGTGTCAAACTTTGCATGCACGCTCCAGGTGGGCTAAACATTTTTGAGATTGGCCTCTATGGTGGCACTATAACACGCTGCTTTACGTTTTGGCCTATAGAGCATAGCAGTGGCGGCTATTTTGTTTACCGGCTCTGGTTCGACCGATAGAAAGCCCATTCATTCAGTCCGTAGAGATCTCAGAAAATATTTATATTAATTATTTTAAGCCTGGAACCAAGCCATCCAGGCTCCTGGTGAATCATAGTGAAGTTACAACTTGTAACTTTGCCTTTTTTTTGCGGTTTTAAATTATTTTTTTACACAGAATTAAATGTTTTGATTCACCAGGAGCCTGGATGACTTGGTTCCTGTCTTAAAATAATACATATAAATATTTTTGGAAATCTCTATGGGCTGAATGGATAGGCTTTCTATCTGTGGAACCACAGCTGGTAAACAAAATGGCCACCACTGCTATTGACCAGTAGGTCATACAATGAATATGTAAATTAATTAATTAATACATTCTTGGATCATGACACAACTCCCCACATAGGCCCCACCCATTTCTGCCTAACTACATTTTCCACCAGTTTGCATTTTCTTCAAAACACACGTTTTGATATTACTCACACAAGTAATAAACGCTAACGTCCACTACGGCTTGCCAACTCGAACGGCACACTAGGCAACGTGTAAGGCCATGCATGGGCTGCTCGCCGCGGCCACTCTCTCACGTTATCGCTCTCATGAGCCTCATGGCCTCGCTGTTGGACACGCCTACCTTGTCGCAACAAACAAAACAGGTGATCCCCTTCCAAACGGCGTCCCCTTTTTCTCAAATTGACTGACCGGCCAGTCCAAAACACTAGTTTCTCAAATTCACTGTGACACATGTACCAAATACATATTTTGTGCTTGTTGACTTGTCACACGTGCCTCTGACCCTGTTTGCCATACAAATATGTGAGGCGTACGTGAAATGTTTTTCTTCTGGGGTCAGCCAGCAGTCACCCCCCCTTAACCCCACCCAACCCCTCTCCTTCAAGCCAAAAGGTTGGGCTTTTCCTCAGTGTGTGTATTTGCTTTACCAAAAGTTCATTGCTTACTCACTTCAAAGAAACCCATGTCCCTTGTCTATATATAGTCTTCTGACAAAGCATTAACCCATTAAGACCTGAGGCCGATTCTACAAATGTCTTCTAAATCAGTAGTTCTCACACATTATCTTGTGTCCTTGTTTGTATTATGTGTATTATGATGTATTATGATGTATTATCTTGTGTCCTTGCTTACTGTAAATCGCTCTGGATTAAGAGCGTCTGCTAGATGCCTAAACTGTAAACATTCAAGATTTTTCCAAAATGCTCAAAAATAGCAGATGTGCAAGCTTGTAGTGCGGCACGAAGTGACGCGCTGTGAGCTTGTATATCTGCTATTTTTGAATAGCCAACGCTAAAATCTAAAATGACCCAGACAGATGCGGTTTTAATGGGTTAAATAGTAGTGGTCATATGTTGATGATGACGCATGTGTTGTGTCTGGCACAGTCAACTTCTTTGGCTTGAATCAGGGAAAGTGAAGAGGAGGGGCTGGGGGGGAAGGGGGGGGGGGTATTAAATGCAAGTGAATGTCAGAGGATAGGGATCAAACCTACTTGAATAACTGGGTCTGGATTTAGATCAATCTGGGATTTATGCTGCCCCCAACCCAAGGCATGCTTCTAGGGGGGGAGGGGATTGTGCAGGTCCGCACACCATGTGTGTACCCCAGGGGGTGGTGAGCGGTGTGCCTGCTGTCCTGCATCAGAGAGCCCCCCCCCCCTGGAGATTAGAGTGCAATCAGCAGGCCAGATGAATTGCAGAGCAAACACCGGCACCCAACCCAATATGTCACACACTCACAAGAGACAGCTCTGACATACAGACATGCAGACTGTGTGTGTGTGTGTGTGTGTGTGTGTGTGTGTGTGTGTGTGTGTGTGTGTGTGTGTGTGTGTGTGTGTGTGTGTGTGTGTGTGTGTGTGTGTGTGTGTGTGTGTGTGTGTGTGTGTGTGTGTGTGTGTGTGTGTGTGTGTGTGTGTGTGTAGTGTGTGTGTGTGTGTGTGTGTGTGTGTGTGTGTGTGTGTGTGTGTGTGTGTGTACTGTAAGTGTACTGTAAGTGTACTGTAAATCGCTCTGGATTAATGCCTAAACTGTGTGTGAGTGGGTGAGAGAGAGAGATGGAGAGAGATTTACATGCATTTTGTACATACATTTCTTTGTTTTGATTGTTTTATTTCACACTTGCTTTGGTATGTATCCCATGCCAATACAGCCCCACTGAATTGAACTGAATTTAAGAGAGAGAGAGAGAGAGAGAGAGAGAGAGAGAGAGAGAGAGAGAGAGAGAGAGAGAGAGAGAGAGAGAGAGAGAGAGAGAGAGAGAGAGGCCCCCAGGTGTGGCTAATGGGATTGCAATGTGTCTTCAAGGCTTTGAACTGATATGATCTTGTCACCAAATGGAACATCGTTGTTTTACATGACTGAGTATTGGGTTTCAACAGAAAACACGCTGGGCAGATCACAGCCACTGCCATGCATGCAGTTCAAAATCAGATGTGTTACAGATACTCACTGTTTAACTCGTCCTTTCAGTCTGTCTATACGTCTATCTTAAGCCTGATTTATGATTCGGTGACAAAGTGTCATGTGATTTGTGCCGTGTGACACACAAACAATATGACGTTACGTGTGGACATTTGTTTAAGTTAACAATAAGTTATTTTTGTTGAGCAACACGTTGCCAAAACATCAGTCAGGCTTTAGCCCCTGGCTGCTTCTCCTGTCTTTCCCCACCCTCACTTGAGGCAACCAAGGTCTTAGGGTTTTATGATCTATTCCCAGAATAGGAAATAGGACCATTTCCACTCGCAACAAGTAACCAAAAGAATTCTAGTGATGGTAATCTGGTCTCTCAGGCACTGTGCTAAATACTTCCACATTTTATAGATATTTGGACCCTTGTGAATCTTGATTGATGTATTTGTTCATGGCTGTTTCAGTGTTTATTGCCTGTCATTCAACCGGTACATGTTTAAACCATTGAAATATGCTGTTTCCACCACAGGTGCGTCGCGAGGTGAAGCATCGTTGGTCCATGCTCGGGTCGGGAGCTCTGCAGAGTTGGCCTGCAGTCTCACTCCCTCTTCCAAAGAAGCCACCAGCCCAAACCTCTTTCCTCTGCATGTGGTGGAGTGGGTGCGCCTCGGGTACAATGTTCCCATCCTCATCAAATTTGGAGTTTATGCTCCACGTGTCCATCCAAATTACAAGGGTAAGTCCTGGCACATGAATTCAATCACAAGCTCCCATAAAAAAAAGGAAAATTAAAAATTAAAAAAAGGAAAAGGAAAAAAACTAAGTGAAAAATGTACATAACAGTTATACATACAGTTACATAACTTAATTGAAAGTTCTAACCTTTCTACAATCAAATATTTTTTCAATCAATCAATGTTTGATTTATTGAATAAATACTTTATTAACAGTTTGCAAGTAGTACAGTGGTACGATTATACAATGGTGCTTGTTTCCAAATCTGCTATTTCCGCTATATTCATACTTTTTAAAATATGAATAGCTGAACCTTGGCACCATAGAACTGCTATCATAACAGTCTGTGTCCCTCAACGGAGTGAAGAGTTCAACCTCAAACATAGAGATTAATTTGATTACAGCTCAAGTGATTTCAGGGGAAGGCATCGGGGTGTCTGTGCCGAAACGTTCAATGTTTTCCCCTTGAAGATGTCTTTGCCTTGATGTGAAGTGTCTGGCTGGGAATGTGAGTAATGTACTGCTGTGGGGTGAGAGCAGTAGGGAAAAGGGGCTACAGTGGTAATTAAGAATGCTGGGTGGTTGGGGGCGTTTTTGAAACAATACCCCCAAATAGGTAATCCATCCTAAACACCAGCCCTGTTATTACCGAGAGTGTTTAGTGTTGTCTGTGTGTTTCCAGACTGCAGAGGTAATGCAGGGGGGGAGAGGGGATGGATGCATTTTAATGGAGGCTGTTAAGGGGGGGTGGGGCAGCTAACAGGGGGCAGGGGGAGTAGGCACGCTGTGTTTGTGTGTGTGTGTGTGTGTGTGTGTGTGTGTGTGTGTGTGTGTGTGTGTGTGTGTGTGTGTGTGTGTGTGTGTGGAGATGGAAGGAAATAGGTCTGGATTAAAGAGAGTGGGGTTAAACTAGGCTTGGTGGAGGTGGGGGCTGGTGGTCTGATGACGACGTTTTATTGGTATTCCGAGGGCTGACCCAGTAAGATTGTTTTTGCTGGAAGGAGGATGGATGAAGCATAGGAAATAATAGAGTTTTCTTACTGGTGTACTATAATCCCGTCATTGTCCCACAAGAGAACAAAAGACAAAGAGGGCCATCACGGCCACGGCCACCCCTTCCTCTCTGCCACAGCCATCACTACTACCAAGACTAATAGGACACCCAAAATTCCATACCCACCCCATCTAGGTCATCGGGACTAACAGCGCTTCCATGCAAGTTGCATCTTATTTAGACGCTGTTGAACCAAGAAGCCCCACTGACATTTTCAAGAGAATCTTTGCCAAGAAAGTGACATCATGACAAACAAGTAGGCAGAAACAACATGAATAGGTCTAGCATTCAGGGACCAACGCTGAACATCTACAGGGGCCATGGTGAGGAACCACAAACGGCCGCAATGGCGTGTCAACAATCCCATAGCCTGATAAACGTGTCATTGTTTAAGGGCACTCATCTGATGTGACAACAGCCATAATGGAGTAAACAACATTATACAGACATGCTCTTGTTTGTAGTTGAAGGTGCTTTTTGATGCCATGATACCTTGGTCATAACCACCTGGCATGAGCACTTGTCTGCTGTGCGCATTAAGCCCCTGTCTGCCTCAGATCCTCATATCTCTTTGCGCACTGGAAGCAGATGGTGGCATGTGAAACGTGTCAGCGCAGTGGGTCTAATGTATGCTTACCCTCAAATTAAAATGTAGGGGGGGATTTCAGATGTAACCACAAGACAGTGGTGCGGTAGGCAACCCTTTCCTGATCTTTGTCCTGGCTTGTCTCTGTTTAGGGATCAAAGAGCAAGGGTTGTATGCAGTGTTCAACAGTTTTGAGAAACATGAAAGTAAATTATATAATTATTTCAAGGAATTGTACTGCTTTGCAAGACAAGACCAAATTATAATGTGTAGCTCATTGTTAAAGTTGTTGTTTGGAGTGGCAGATAGGTTGATCAAAATTATCAATGAAATCGACAATTTTTATACTTTAATATGATTGGCCTAAATTTCTAGCACTTGTTATATTGTCCTATGTGGAAAAGCTGCCAATTTGCGGCGCCCCTGTGGCTCCTCCGTTAAGAGCACAGCCGCATACCACATAATTAAGGCTGCCGCAGCTGGCCAGCGTTTGAATCCAACTCGAGACCCTTTGCTATATCTCACTCCCACTCTCTCCTGCCCTTCCTGTCTCACTGTCACAATCAAAAATAAAGCAGAAATGCTGCAAAAGCCATCTAAAGAAAAGCAGACCAATTCATCACATAAACATCTTTTTACATTATTTACAGTATTTAAAAATGTGTATGATGGCTGTGTCTTTCTCTGCTGTCTGAGGCAAGCGTGTACTCCCATGATGCCACAGGCCACTTTTAGAATGTGACATGAGAAGAATCAATGAGAAGCCGTGTCTTTGACAAGGGGAATGCATCTCAGTCATACAGTACATTTAACCTTCAATTGCATGATAGCGATATCAGGTGTATTTGAGATTGCACTCAGTGCTCAGAGAGTGTCTGCTGTGTATTTGTCACAGAGTGTCCTTCTGTTGACCCCATTAGACACCAGTCTGTCTGAGTACTTCAGCTGTCTGTAATGCTAGAGTTCTAATGGGAATCAGGGAGGTATCAATGCAGACATCCCTTTAGACTCCCTCTTCCACCCTGCATGCCCCGGTGGCTGAACATCAGTCAGCCCACGGCAAAGAGCCTTTTATTGATAGTATACAGTATATTGACAGGAAATGGGGAGAGAGAGACGGGGAGTGACGTGCAGCAAAGGTCTTCGGAACCGGGATTCGAACTTGCGACACACTGTCAGACAGTCTGCAATGCATTGTAGCCTAGACCTCTAGGCCAGCGGTCCTGGTCAGCGGTCCTGGGCAAGGCTGACTGGTTGTCATAGGGTCTGTTCAAATTGTATTTGTTGAGAAAATAGTGTCAGATCAAATATTTCTTTAAATTGGGAAATTGGTAGAGATGGTTTGAATGTAAGTCACCCCTATAGCCCAGTTTATACACTTTTTACTTGAAAAGTTGTTATTTTCAGCAAGCCACATTTTTATGGTTTGATATGCTTCATTGTATAACGTTGTTGCTTTGTGACACGTTGTGAGCTTGTAGATCTGCAATTTTCATAAATTATTACTATTATTATAATGTTTTTTTACTGTGAATGCCCAAATTAGTGACATCAGGTTTATTTATTTCATACTCACATGGCAGTTTTCAAAACTGAAATAGACGAATATTTATGGTATGCATGAAATAAAATTAAAAGCGCAATCTATGCCTGAATCTACACATAAATGGCTTTTTTTTAAAAAGTACATTCTATTTGGCATTAAAAAAAAAGACTTATGAGGAATAGTTTTCGTTTTAGAGATCTGGAAGTGAGTTCTACTTCTGGTTTGCTGATTGGATATTTGGGTTCTGGTAGGGGGCAGTCAGGTTCTGAAGGGGAAATCCAGAAGGCTCAGGGAAAAAAATCCCTACACAGTGTGCTTCTTCTGTCTTGAAGGGTGTGTACTGGGTAGGGTAGTGACAGGGTGAAGTATAAAGTGAAATTGGGCATAACCACTTAAACCCTATGTATTTTGTTGACTGGGGTCCCCCAGGGGCCAATACTTTATGCGTGGCATTGCGATTCGTTGTGACGTGTTGTGAGCTGCTGTTTGGTGGATGTTTGCCTGGACATACCCAGAATAGGGATGCTTCAGGGATGGTTCAAGTGTTTAAGGCTCACACCCCAGAAGTGGCCCAGCAGGCCCATCCCTTGTTTCACAGAATGAGGCGTAAAGACTAGGTTCATTGCATAGCACCCGTGCATGCCTACATGCACACACCAACACATTCCCGCACAACAAATAACAAAAGTCTATAATCCCCCACCAAACCAGTCACGGACTCCACTGAAACTTTATATTGGACTGCAAAGCTTTAGCAAACATGCCTCTATATTTGGCACCACCATAGACAGAAAACTAGCAAACAGAAAGGTGGCAGCTGAAACTGATCACCTTTATCTGCTAACCAGTTTTTCTGCTACAACTGGACTAGGGAGAAAGTCACCACACACAAAAAAAGTGAAGAAAGGATGGCTGGACCTGTAGATCTCATGTTCTCCTGCTCAAAGCGCCTGACTCTTTAACAAAAGCCCTGTTACCTCATCTCGTCATGCTCTAGGTGTGTCCCCAAGGACAGATTCACAAGAAGGTGATGAGATCAGCTCCAATCTTGTGCTTTATTACAGTGTGTCTTCACACACTAAGCCCTATTCTTAGACCCCAGGTCAGTGAAAGTGACTCTGAAGCTCATGTTTCTACTCTTGGGAGTTTGGAGATAATAATTATATAATGTTTAAAGGTAGGGTTGATCTCTTTCCTGTTGTCTCTTCAACAGTAATGCATGAGTATGAAGAGGCTTAAACCCTATACTTAGTTGACCGGGGTCCCCCAGGCCTTTACACTAGATCATCTTGTATTTCCTTCCACACCAAATCTCTTTGCCGAAAACACCTGATCTACATGCTTACACACATCATGCATGGCGCTTTGTGAGCTTGTACATCGGCTATTTTCGCAGAACGTTTTGCTCTCTCCTCAGAATAGGGACTCTACAATTTACAATTTAGGCATTTAGCAGATCATGCTCTTTATCCCGAGTGACTTACAGTAAGCGAGCTAAACTTATACATCAAATGCATAGAGACAGTGTAGTGCATCAGTAATGATTGATTGATTGAATATTTTATTAGGCAAAAAATGTGAACAGCACAATTACATTTATAATACTTTGTCTAAAAGGTCCGTCCAAAAAAGTCCTTGCGGTCTTGTTTCCATTGGGGACATTGGTATTGAATTCATAGACAACACAAAATCTAGGACCATAGGTAAACCAAGAACCTAGAATCAGTTTAAACCAGGGGTCTTCAAAGTTTTTCAGGCCAAGGACCCCTTAGCTGAGACAGAGATGAAGCAGGGGCCCCCACTACATATTGAATAGAATTGTGTCGCAGATTAACCGTTTTCATCAATTTCATACAGTACTTAGCTTCATAGATTGTTTGACAGCACTGTCATCAGTATATGTTGGATTCATATTGTATTATCAGGCTTTTAACCACTTAAAACCGTCAATACGTATAGTAAACTTGATCTTTCACTCTGTACTCGGTCTGCTCTTTTTTCCCCCTCACACCAAACCTCTTTGCCGAAAATAGCAGATCTACAAGCTCACGTGATTTTGTAGATCTGCTATTTTTGGCTAAAGTTCTCCTCAGAATAGCGAGGCTTGGGTAATAATCCTTTCACACAAAGATGTTGAGGACCCCTTGTTGAAGACCCCTGGTCTAAATAGTATAATGTATATCTAAAAGAATTATAATCTGTAGCTTGAAACTATACAAACTATAGGCTGCCAGGTCAACAAATGAACCTGCCATCTGTCTTAAGTAACATGCTATCTAAATGACATATTAATCTTTGCATAAGACTGCATGGTCGTCAAGCCCAGGTCAAGTGCTACGGCCTAAGGTGGAGTCTTCAGATTACGGTGTACTACGCTAGAGTTCAAGTGGTTAAACCTCTGGAATGATGGTCCTGATGGTTCTTCCTATAGCACCTGTTTTCAGCAGCTGACAATTATTAACTAACCCATCATGTAGTAAAGAAAACAAAGTATATGAGGCATGTGCTCATAACAGTTTGAGCTCATTATGTCATTCCATAATTAATGTTTGTTTTAGTTTGTTACAACATGCAATCGTACATTATCTTGTTTTCAGCAAAATCGCTCTGCTGCTACTAACATTTAGCTGACCTGCTACTGTTGTCGAACGCCCACGTGAGGTGTGTGTGTGTGTGTGTGTGTGTGTGTGTGTGTGTGTGTGTGTGTGTGTGTGTGTGTGTGTGTGTGTGTGTGTGTGTGTGTGTGTGTGTGTGTGCTGGTGCAGGGGTTAACCCAGCCGGACAGAGTGAGAGCAGACAGAGTTAACTGTAATCTATCACACGACAAAGAGCTATTCATAAGAGGGTTAAACTGATTAGGGAGACAGGAGGATGGAAGAGGGAAATTTGGGGGAGAGGGAGGGGGTGCTGTCAGTGGCAGGGGGCTGGCCCCAGACTTATGATTGTATTCAAATCAAAACACATCCCACAATGCACCTCTGCCCTGGCTCTCTTATGCACATACGGATGGACAAAGAAAAACAGAGCTGACGCCTCACCGTACAGCATAATCTTGTCTTCCTCCATAGGTGCTGCTGCTATTGTATGATCATATGATGCTGAGTATACACCGCACGTTGCTATTATGTCAATAAGTAGCGTTCGGGAACCCCTCTCTGCAACAATCACAATCCGTTTCCTCGCAACAATAAAGTCTTATCGCAAATCTGTGCAAATCCAAACAACGAGCTAAAGCAGCTCAGTAGTATACGCGATAAGCAATGTCAAATACACTGTCACCTCTCTCATGTACCGAGAGTGCTGTGTGCGCTGTTAGCATTCTTAAAGTTCAACCCAAGGTGAGAAGATTCATGTGGGTAAAATGAAACATGATGTAACCTGGCCCCACTGAGTTTACACACAACTAAGAGCGAGTTCATTTCAAAGGGAAATACAACCTTAAAAAGCCTTGTCCTTCTTATATATTACAGCCCCCAGGCGATGGCTACATAAAAAGAAAAACTGTTATTGAGGAACAGAAACCACGAGACAAGGCTAGCTGTCTGGCAGTGGCACCGCGCTCTGAATCGCTGAGTGATTCCTAGCCTGCCACCCACTGGGAGAGAACCTGACTCTTGCTAATATGAAGAGAGGGCACACACAGTGGATTAACGTTTCCATTTTCTACCCTCGGTTGGCCACGGACCTGTTGGAACAGGGGGCTCATTTTAAGCTAGACTGGAGCTGTCATGTGATATCTACTGGCGGAAAAACATTGAGGAGGATAGACACGGGAATGGAGCAGCAGCTATTGTTTTTTTGCCTCCCTTGTCCTCCCGTAGAGTCTTATGGTGGTAGTGGGTCTGGAGGAGTGGAGTTGTTGGACGGTATGCTAATGCACCGGGGGATTGGGAGGGTGAATGAGTCTGCTGGAGGGTTACGGCTCACTTGGGTCACAAAGGTCGCTCTCCCATTGGTTGTAGACGGTGGATTATCGATTCAAACACGCCGGCTAACCTCTCTGTAACCTTTCATTGAATTCCGTATGGAAGGAAACTGGCGTTTTGTTTTAACATTTTGGTCAGTTGTTTGTCAACTTTAACGGTCCTTTATTGTCTTTTGCGATATTTGTGTGAATAAGAATGTTTCCCAAAGGGAGAAATATTTTTTGCACATTCAGTCAGTGTTCAGTGTTTTAGGATTGCAGTGTACGAGCTGCATGTTGATTTGCATGTTCAAATTAAAATGAAAGCATTTGTCATTCCATGTCAAGGCCTTTGTCTATCAACACACTCAAATGAAAGCAGGCTCCTCTCTTTCTCTCCCTCTCCTTTATCTCGCTCTCTCTCCTTCTGCCTCTTGCGGTGTTGGATTTGTCACAAACCATTTGCCCATTATTTGAATCCAAACATGTCTTTTTTTCTCCGCTTGTAATTTTTCAAATTCGTGGCAGTACATACCCCACCCCCTGTGTGATCGACCCTCCCCTATCCATGTTTGGCCCTGTCGGGTTTCTACGGCAACTGAATTCAAATCTAAACCCTCAGCCCGGGTTTTTTTTTCTTGGTCTCATCTCTATGGTAACCTGAGAGAATGAATGTGTGTGTGTGTGTGTGTGTGTGTGTGTGTGTGTGTGTGTGTGTGTGTGTGTGTGTGTGTGTGAGTGTGAGTGTGAGGGGGGCTGTTCTCTTTGTAGTGATGGACAGGAGGGGAGGTAGAGGGAAAGGGTTAAGTTTGGTGATGAAACTTGAATTCCCCCGTGGAGAGCCAAGGGGGCGGGCCACTCGCCGGATTTTGAAAATCAACATGTTTGCAGTCACAACCACGTGCTTCTGGACCCACAAGGCTGGCTGGTTCAACTTTGCACTGGTCACTCATGTTTGATTCTTGGAATCATTCCAACAGGTGCTGTCAGCCGTAATGAGCTTAAAGTATCCTACAGTACTTAGCCACATGATGATTAGGTGTGTGTGTATGAGAGAGAGAGAGAGAGAGAGAGAGAGAGAGAGAGAGAGAGAGAGAGAGAGAGAGAGAGTGGTTCTGCACATGAAAGTGTTTTTCTCCTTTGCCCTCAGCGTGGTTAACACTTAAGCCCTATATACTTCGTCCTACAACAAATAACAAAAATAGCTGACCCACAAGCTCACGATGCATCGAGTTGTGACGCGTTGTGAGCTTGTAGATCGGCTAGTTCCTCTACTTTTGAAAATGTTAACATCTTTTGAAATGTTTTGACAATGTTTGAAATGTTTTGAATTTGTTTGGAGGATTTCCGTCTGTAATGACATGCTCAAAATAGGGACGCCTGATTGAAAGTCGTTAAATATTATCCCAATTTGGAACAGGCCGCATACACCGTAAAGTCCTGTGAAATAAGGGTAAGGTTAAGTTTTTACGCAAGGGTCAACTTTGACACAATCAGTTAAATGACCACTCAGGAGTGTAGGAAGTGGGCTGAAAGCGCAGGGAGGAGTCCTCATATGCCTCTCTAGAGAGATAAGAGCAAAATGCCTGAAGTTTTCTCCACACCTGTTATCATCTACGTGCACATTTCCTCTATCGTGCCCTGCCCTGTTGTTTAAATGATGTTGACCTGGAATCAAACACTCTTTTTTTTTATGGAAGCTCAAACTGAACACCGCCCATCAAAGGCTGGGTCAGTCGTTGAGGCCAGTCAATCATTAAACCCATCTATTAAGCACAGCAACAGGCCCAGCCAGGAATGCAGGGTTAATTGTTAGCCATTGTTGTGCTTCTCTAACCACAGTGTGGTGTTTTCACCACAGTCTCATACCTCTGAAGGCTCAGGTCCAGCCTCTCTGTAAAACCCAGACAGCCAAATAGCGACGCTTTTGTGTTTCCTGTGATATTGTTGCGGCGTAAGTTCAAAGGTTGAGGTGAGGAGTACATTTCTCCTGTCATATCATTCTGAGGGGAGATGACCTCAGGTGCTGAACTTCAGGATGCACTGTGAAAAGATTCAGTCGTCAGAATACAATTATATTTCCCACATCATGTTTTTGAAAATATGTTTCAAAACATTTTCCATACTTTGAATCCAGATAGACACAGTTTAGTTTAGTTTAGAAACAGAATGTTCTGTTATTATTTTACGTTTTTCTCTGTGCTGTCGGTGCGTTACCATGAATAGCTGATGTATTATATAAGAAACATTTACAAAGTATTTACAAACTTGTACAAAAGCGTAAAGAGTTTAAAAACCATATGCCATTGATGGCACACCGGAAATCTCCCTGCGGTTACTTTGTTTTCTTTCAAAATGCTTTAGCCAGGGTCTATTATGAGCACCGTTCGGGGCGTGAGTTTCACCCTTCTGCATCCTCTATGATTTCAAAGCTGGAGATTGAAGTAGGAAAAAGAGTTCATTGAGAAACTGAATAAAAGGAAGGGGGGTGGTGGGGGGGGGGAGGGGGGGTGTTGGTAGGGAAGGGTAACTCCAGTGCCCTGAAAACCAGGCTGCAGTCACCAGGCAACCAACAGATCAAGTTTCAAAGCCTGACAAGGAGTTGTAAGAAGTATAGAAAGAGGGTGAGGAGAGGGTGCGGTATAAAGACTAATTCATACAGTACTTCACCGACGGTGGCGCTCTCCAACAATAACACATTTTCAAGTGAAAAATCTGTTATTTTACGGCAAGCGACACTGTCGTACGAGAAAGTATGACTTTGTTTTTAGTTTGACAGAAACGCGCATGTGCTTTTGTGTGTGTGTGTGTGTGTGCACGCACACGGGTGTGTGTACTTATGTGTGTGTGTGTGTGTGTGTGTTTGTCCATGTGCATGTGTTTATAAACCACACTGCGTATCTGCCATGTGCCAATGTGTTTGTCTTTGCCAACTGTCCTCTGATAAACAAAAACAGATGGCTCGTTTTGTGACGCACCTCTCTTTTCCCACAGGAATGCATCTTTAGGTGAAGAAATACATAAATACATAAAATAGCTATCACACATGAAGTTTAGTTTTTTTGGGAATGTTAGTCAATACAAAGTTTTCTTCAAGCATTCCTGTGCTTCTTCAGTGTTCCTGGCTGTTAAGTCCGCGCCGTAAACAACTGCTGGCCTGAAAATGATAGGACGTGTTCTTCAGCTGTCATCTTGCACATCATTACCGCCGGCCATGAGTGATTGATATGTTTATACTTTTTCAACCCAAGGTCACTGGCTTCTCATCCTTTTCATTGCATACTTTAATTGCCACGTTCCACATGTGATAACGTTCTGCAAAAAGCCCAAACTAGTGCTTAACTCATCTCCATGCACGATTAATACGATGTGTGGTGGTCGAATATTTGCTACTGACATTTCCGCAGCATACGCCCTGGAACATGGGGCTGTGTGCTTGCAATAAAGGCCAGCTGTGAGGTTTGACTTTGACTGTGGCCTTTGTGTGACACTGTGTGGATGCCTGTGTCCTCAGCATGGTAAGCCTTCTGCCTGCATGTGCTGACTCTGCCTGTCTGGCTGTATGTATGTGTGTGTGCTGCTGACCCTGACCCTGCGCTCTGTCTCTCTCTCTTCACCTCTTCACCAGGCCGTGTGTCTCTGTCCCGGGGTGCCTCTCTGCTCGTGGATCAGCTGACCCTGGAGGACGAGGGCTGGTTTGAATGCCGAATCCTGCTCCTGGAAAGTAAAAAAGACGAGTTCCGCAATGGCACATGGACCTTCCTCTCCATCACAGGTGCAGCACCGCGGGGTTCCTGGGGACACAGTGACTGCATGTTCCTTTTCCTGCTCTACAGGTGGCACCGGCCCTTTATTTATAAGTGCCATGGATGGCAGTATGCCGCTAGAAAAGGGCCTATTACGGTGCATTTCCTGAGCAGTGTATTCCGGAGGTGTTGAGTAGGGGGCGAGCCATACAGAAGAGCATTCGTGTGCTGCATTATTAGACCATGGGTTGTTAAATAGAGCAGTTTTAATACTGCTTGCGATTTAATACCTTGTTTAGGCAAAGGATTAAAGTCTACTATTTCAAATCACAAAAAAAAGTGCCAACGTATCTCTCTCTCATATCATCTCTCTCTCACACACACACACACACACACACACACACACACACACACACACACACACACACACACACACACACACACACACACACACACGATGCTCAGGATGCTCCATGCGGCGGTTAGATGCTCCAGTGGGAGTCGGGTAGGGTTTTGGGCTAATTGCCCTAGAAAGGGCGAATGCCCTACCTGTGTGCATCAGATTACAGACAATCGCCCTATTAGCCTTAAGTCCTCTGCAGGAAATATGAATACACTAGATGCACTTATTGAACATAATAGTATGCTTGTGTGTATTGTGTTACAGTGCATTACTTCGGGAAAAACGGTGTTATTACAAAGTGAGACTTCTGAGGCAAAATGCTCTATTTAAATACAATTCAGTACCTGGTATTGTAGGCAGAAGCGCCTTTGAAACTAAAGTGTTGTTTCCACGCCTTCCACTGTTCTAGCACCACCTGTGTTCATCAAGACGCCGCCAAGCTTTGTGGAAGTTCTGCTCGGAGACTCTCTGACTCTCAGCTGTGGAGCCCATGGCAACCCTAGACCAACTGTTGTCTGGCATAAAGACGAGAACCCACTTGAGAATCAGGAAAAAATAAAGGTACGGCAGCTGAACAGATGGCATTAGCTGTGCTTTTATAAAGCACTACAAATGTACTGGGTTTTTAATCTGCAATACAAACTATTGTGCATATACTTTTTTTAAAAACACTTTCAACTTGCGGTTCCTATTTTTGGCTATTCCCATATTTGGTTATTATAGGAAGAATTGTCAAAAACCTTAACCTAATAGCTAAAGTAGTAGAACTACAAGCTCACAACATGTGTCTTAACATATTTTTCATTGAAGGATTGTCACCGTTTACAGAATAGGATAAACGGTGATAAAAAAGAAACCCCTCTAGTTTTCTGAAAAAACAAACACACAAGACAAACACAAACCCTCCCAAAATGTGTACATTTGACAGTAAATAAAAAGGTACAATGAAGAAAGGCAGAAAGTGGGAAAAAGAAAGAAAAGAAGACAAAAAGGGGAAAAGGTAAAGAAAAAAAAAACACCAGCCAAAAGAGTATAAGATGAGATGATAGCATATGAGATACACTTTTTGGTCCAATATATTATGCATAAAGAAAATACACAGAGAAAGAGAGAATGCTTAACACATACTGTTCTCAAGCACTTGAGGAGCCATCTCGAGCACAGGCTCCATCACAGGAGACCGCATATCAAACAGATGCTGCCATATGTTCAGAAAGACGTGATCTTTTGTGTTGATTGTATACCGAATTCTGTCCATGTGTAGCACATCGCCCAAGTCTCTAAGCCACTGCTGGAACAGAGGGCTAGCTTCTGATTTCCATTGTTGCAAGATTAAATGTTTGGCCAGCAATGTGCACAAGGAGATGGCTTGACCCACAAATGAATTAATAGGGGGATTAAATGCCACTGATCCAAACATAGCCAGTAGTGGATCTGGGTCAATATTTTTATTCAAGGCCTTTGATATGTAACCAAGAATAATTTTGTTTTGAGCAGAACCAGAACTACTGAACTACTGCACTACTTTGAACTGAACCAAAGTGCGTCTAGCATTTATAGAGCTGGAATGGATATTATCCAGAATTTACTCTATCTTCATAAATTGCTATATACAAATCCTTCTCCCAGTCACACCTAGATTTTAATATCTTTTATTGGTGAAACATAGGTAGTACAGAGAAACAAAGGTTGCTTATCAATATTAACATATCACCATGATTCTTTTTTACTTTTATGGGACATGACGAGACACAGACAGGACTGAAATTGACCAAGAACAACAAAAAACTGAAACAAAAACAAACAACAAAACAAAATCGAAAACAGACAAAAAGAAAGTAGATTAGAAAATAACCAAGATACAGAGGGGCGGAGTTTACGTCAGAGTATCTGAGGTGCTCACCTCAGAGAAGGAGTATTTCTTTAGGATCAGTCTGGGTCAAGGGATGTGAGGGTGTTTATGAATGTGATAAGCGGTTGCCATCTATCATAAAAAGTGGCAATTGAGCCTCTTAGAGAGTCCTTGACCTTTTCAGATGATAGAAATGGAACACTTAGATTTATCACTGGAAACCACAATAGAATCCTGTGGAATATAATAAAAAAAGGAAACTGAACTCCTAGAACCAGGTGTATGCTGAAGAATGCTGTCTAGTCACTAGTGTGTTGTGTTTTGGTAAATATTCAAAATGAGGTACATGAGTCCTAAGATTAGTCCCTGATCTGAAGGAACCTAAAGGATGAGCTGATGGCAGATTATGAGACCTTTGCAGTTGTTGAGATGACAAGGTTACCCTCAGCATACAAATCCTTAATAGTGACAATGTTCCTGTCCTTCCAGGCAATAGGAAAGGCAAGACATGATCTGCTGGCAGACGATCGCACCAATAGGATTGCGTATTCAAATTGGCTGCCCAGTAGTACCATTTAAATTGCGACCAAATCCCCCTGCTGCCTTAAACTACATAAATACTTATTAGATACGGTATTCTTACAGATTTGTTACTCCAAATAAAATAATCACATTTTTAAGCACAAATGCATAAAAATCTAGGGAGAGCGACCATCTTTATGGCATTAATACGACCAATGAGTATTCCAGAATTCAATATTATTTTTTGATTGCCACATCCCAATTCTTCTAAGAGTTCCCCATGCTTACTACAAGCTCACAACATGTAGCATCGCGAATTTGTGACACACTGTGAGCTTTTAGAACACCTATTTCCTCAATTCTTCCACAACACGTCATACGAGGAAGTGGTTAATGGCTTTCAGGACATCTTTCTTCACCCCATCGTCTTCCTCTACTTTTTCCCCGCCTCTTGCAGGTGCTCAATGGTACCGTGTCTTTGGCCACAGTCACAAGAGACATCTCAGGAGTGTACAAATGTCATGTGTCCAACTCAGAGGGGAACCTGACCCATTCAACGCAGCTACGGGTCAAAGGTCAGTGCCTTCCAACTATCTGGGAGAGGTAGAATCCCTACTTAGTTAACCCAAATGTCATGCAGGTGCACCCGAGCAGTACTAGGGGGGAAAACCAGTCATTGCAGTAGTTTGAGGCTTACACACCCATCACATAGAGCAGGGGTCTTCAGAGTTACTACAGGGGGTCCGCCAAATCTTTGTATGATGGGAACTTTTTTTACATTAACCACTTGAACCCTAGCATCCATATTCTGAGGGGGACATTAGCTGAAAATAGCCGATCGGCTATTTTCAAAGAGGTTTGGTGTAGGGGGGGAAGAGCAGACCAAGTACAAGTTCTAAGTAATCGGGGTTTAAATGGTTAACTGTCTCTGAAAATGCACATTAACATGAATCATTGTAATGAATCATTCTGTGACATTGTAATGTGATTCAAATGTTTGTTATCAGGGCGTCCTTGAAAAAGAGAGCTTGCTCTCAATGGGTTTCCCTGAATAAATAAAGGAAAAAGAAAGAAAGAAGAAAGAATCCAACACAACGCTACACAAGTCTATAAAGCTATCTATGAAATCTATGAAAAAGTTTAATCTGCAACACATTTTCTACAGTATGTAGGGGGGGTCCCTGCTTCATCTCTCTCTCTCAGCTAGGGGGTCCTTGGGCTGAAAAACGTTTAAGACCCCTGACATAGATTGTTAGTCAGATTACATTTCATAGTCTCCTCATCCACTGTCCTTCCTCCTAACTTGCATTACTGTAAATACTATGATCTATTTGTGTGTGACATCTATTTGACAGTCTGATTCACTTTGGTCTATACTGCCACCTAGAGTTGACCCTCTGTCTGTGCCACAACGGTCACAACATCTTTAATCCCCACATAGACGGGTGTCTTGTTTGCAAACATTATTGGGTGTGTGACCTTGTGCATTCACAGGGCTAAGACTCTTTGAAATCAGCTGCAGTGCTTGATCACGTGACCTCTCTCAAACTAGAAAGATATGTCTCAGATAAGCTGTAAAGAATGAGTGCTGTGTTCTGCCCCCTGTCAATAACTCTTGACTGGATCATTGACATTATATGAATCAGTGTTGTTTAAAGATAACCTATATGGAGGCATAATATGTACCTTCAGGAAAACTCACGTTCTTCTCTCCCAACTTGTCAAATAGGTCCTCCGATCATCATCATCTCCCCAGGGGACACTGTCCTCAACATGTCCCAGGATGCCGTTCTGCAGTGCCAAGCCGATGCTTATCCCTCCAACCTGACCTATGAATGGTTGAAACAAGGACAGAATGTTTATCATATAGAGTAAGTTGGAGTCTTTACACAGTCCTACAGAGACAGATCTATTTGTGCATAGTACATTATTTGCGTTTCATCGTTTTAACAGTATGCCAGAACAAACGTCACCCCACCAGAGTCCATTGCAATATGCTCATTCACTTCTTTGTTTCAAAACTATCAATTTGAAGGTTTGGAAATGATTTGAATGTTTTCAAATCAAGTATTTTACAACAATTACATGTAATCTTAAACCACTGCTGCCTGTACAATGGGGTACATTGTACAAGTTGAATATAAGACAACGATTGGGATCCCAGCAAAGAAAATAGGCTTTTAGATTTAGGTACTTTTTTAGTCATTCAGCTGAAGAGCACATCCATGAAATAGTGCAAACCATCTATAGTCACATTCTAGCCAAATACAAAAGTTATTTATTAATACACAGATATGTTGCGGCGACATCAGTGTCAGGTAAACATCCCCCCCCCCCCATTTTTTTTAACAAAATAGATTTTTCTTTCCTCTAGTGTACATGACCAAAAGATCACATTTGTGAATTAAATGTAAGATGTAAAGCATATTGCATTTTGTGTATTTTTTCCCTCTATAGGTCTCTACAATCCCGTGTGAAGATCTTGGTAGATGGTACTTTACTCATCCCTGATCTAATCCCAGAAGATACTGGAATTTACACCTGTATTCCAACCAATGGGATATTGACCCCGCCCTCCGCTTCTGCCCAACTAAAAGTAAAACGTAAGGGCTGAGCTTTCTTTGAAGAACAATGTCATTTTAACTGTTCTATTTAACTCGTGGTTCCCTACCTTTTCTGGATGACGTCCCACTTGAAAATCTCAAAAGTGTTTGTGGCCCACCCATCACTTAACACGGTAGCTGGAGGCTGATCAGATGAGTGGGCCACGTGCATTTTCAGAGCATGTTTATTTCATTGATCAATTAATTGATTGTGTTCCGGCTTGAATCAGTGGAACTAACCTAGTATACTTCAAATCCCTATATTTCAGTAAAAAAAAACAAAAAACACATTTTTCAAGATTTTAAAGAAAGATTGCATTACTTTTTTTATATATATATTTTCTATATTAATGTTATATTTAAAGTTTTAACAGGTTGGGAATCTTATTCAAACTACTCTGGTTTTGTTTTAGATCCTGCACGGGTGCGCCGAATGCCCCGGGAGACTTATTTACCTGCAGGCATGGAGGGGATCATTGTCTGTCCGGTCCTGGCAGATCCTCCTGTTCTTTATGTGAACTGGACCAAAGATGGCGACCATCTGAACCTCAACAATGTAAGTTATTGAAGCTTAAACACTTATGCAATGAAAACGGTCTCATAGCTCTGTGGTTCTCAAACCTTTTCATGTCAAGGGCCCCCAAATGAATTTGTATTTGGCTACGGACCCTTGTGCCAGGAACCCCTATACAAGATTTGTGTTGTTAACATCTTTCAAAAATATTCCAATTCTTTTTCAAAATATTTTGCTATTAGCTACTTTCAAATATCCAATGTATATAGGTTTAAAGTATTTAAACCGGTTTTGATGTTATATTAACCAGTTTTGTTGGAGACCCCTTCCAGGACCCTTGGGGGTCCCCGGACCCCCAAGGGTCCGGGGACCCGGACCCTTGGGTGGTTGAGAACCACTATCATAGCTGAACCGATTTCTGTGGATTACTATAATCTCACTTCTTAGTTTTTTATCCCATCCAGTTCCCAGGTTGGATGTTGAGCTCTGAAGGATCCGTCTTCATAGCCACAGCCAATGACAATGCTGTGGGAATGTACACCTGTACCGCATATAACAGTTATGGAACCATGGGCCAGTCTGAACCAACCCAGGTCATTCTGCAGGTACTGGCCGTTCTGACCCCTTCAACCTTTTCCCCTTCAGAGGCATACAGGGATTGACATAAAAACTTTTCTTTGACCTTCAGGACCCTCCCAAATTCCAAGAGCTCCCTCACACCGAGTATCTACAGGATGTGGGCAGATCACTGATTATCCCCTGTGAGGCTTACGGAGATCCAGCCCCAAACGTAACTTGGAGCAAGGTAGAGGAAGAGACGATCGTCTCAGATACTGCTAAATTAATCACAGACACTCATCTGTTTATGATGCATAGCCATGATGTCTTTCTTTCTGCTAATGCTTGTTGTCTGACTTATAGATCGGCCCCACTCCTCGTTCCCCGTACACTGTCTTCGCTAATGGCTCCCTCCTGCTTCAGCCACTCAGTAAAGACCACCAAGGTGGCTGGGAATGCCTGGCCACCAATCGTGTGGCAGCTGTCAGTGCAAGCACAGTGGTCATGGTGCTAGGTGAGCTAGCCTACCATATTTCTGTTCAGTCTGACAGTAAAGGTCAATTTATGCTTTGTGTGACAAGTGTCAAACGATGCGTCACACAATGAAAGTGACATAAAAAAAACATTCTTCTGGCCACGCTGTCGGCGAGTCGCAGAGAGTATGAATGGTCAAAACTCAGCATATTGTGAGACATGTATTGTAGTGCGACGTGTCGTTCGACACTTGACCGTAACAGGCAGAAAAGCAAGTCATGTATGCTATTGTACACACAGACTAAACGTGCTGTGTATTGTTTCCTCAGGCACCAGTCCTCACACTGTGTCCTCAGTGTTTGTCAGTACAGAGTTGAACCAGGCCAATGTGTCCTGGGTGCCTGGTTTTGACGGTGGATACACCCAGAAGTTCACTGTCTGGTATGAAACATTACCTTATCTTCTGTTGGGAATACCACTGAATATTTCATCCATCATCATGGTTATATTTCTCAAATTGTGATTTGTTCTGCCATCCAGGGTCAAGCAGGCATCCAGAGGGAAACATGAGTGGGCATCTTTGCCGGTGCCCACATCTAAAAACAACCTGCTGGTGTCTGGGCTGGTGTCTGGCACCAGCTACCAGTTCAGCGTTCTACCCCAGAACAAACTAGGCTCTGGACCCTTCAGCGAAATTGTTTCTGTTCGAACTCAAGGTCAGTCCATGCTCAAATGTTTTGTTGAGAAGCTGTTAAAATGTAAATCCACTGCTCTGATTTGCCGCAAACCCAAAAAAAACTTTGGGTATACTTTGCAGCAGTGTTTACCCAAATACACAAGTCTGTGTTAAACTCCTATGTTCGGACCAAATCTAAGCTACGTTATGTGTACCTGTCTCCAGCCATTCCAACAGAAGCACCCACAGTGGTTTACATTCCCCCAATCCTGGACCCTCCTACACTGCTCTCAGCCAATCGGACCAGTCAAGGGGTTCTCCTGCAGTGGTCTCCCCCCGAACGGTGGTCCCCATCCTCTCCACTGACAGGCTATGTACTGCAGGCCCGCAGAAACCTCGGCCAATGGCTCATTCTCAGCAGTGATATCAGCGCCAACCACAGTGAGGTGCTAGTACAAGGATTGCTGAGGGTGAGGATAACTATAATCATAATAATCCTTTTTTCCCCCACCTTTTAAAAACAAATTCACTGGAAGAAAGACCCTTGAGATGCAGCGTCTCGTTTTCAAGGGGGTCCTCAAAGCACAACACAAAACAAGAAAAAACAGTACAGCTAGGAAAATTATATTCCAATGCCGGCTGATGACACGGCCGAGGGGGAGAATGTAAAGTGTGAGCACAAGTGGGGCTGAGGATGGATCCTTGAGAGACACCACAGGTGGCAGGTTGTGTCTGGGACTTTGCACCTCCCAAGGAGACATACTCAAAACAAAACATTCTGAGTATTCATTTATCACTGAGAGTGTACAAATGTAACCTAATGGACACTAAGGGTCCATTTGATTACATTTGTACGCTCCCTGAGTTACTAATGGATGACACTCAGATTTTCACTTTGTACCTATTTTCAGATGTAGTCTGGTGGAATGCACGTCCACCAAAAATATAAAACAGAAAACCCCATTCACAAGCCAAGTCATTCCTGTTCATGGTTTCCTGTCTTAGAGCTCACGTGTTATTTGTTGATACCATGGTGTTTGTTTGTCTCAGGACTCCAGCTATGATCTGAGGCTGATGTCTTGCAGCGACAAGTTGTTCAGTGAGCCCAGTGAGTCTGTCAATGTGTCCACTACAGGTATGTTTCTGCCTAGTTCTATCATCACACTGTATACACCACACATTCACTATACTTAGGTTTAATTATAATTATAGAGGCACATTTGTATGGAGCTGGATCTTGTCTGTTGATCAGTCAGTTTCCAGCGGCATCGGGATTTGCGGACCACTATTATTAACTCTCATGTCTGGTCTAATTACAGGGATGGAGATGTACCCGCTTCGGCCAAGCTTCTTGGAGTTTGTTCCTCAGCCCTTACTGGCTGGTGTGTTGGGTGGGGTGTGCTTCCTGTTTGTGGCCATCATACTGTCCTTGGTGACAGCATGTTTTATGAGCCGCCGGAGACAGCGTCGGCGTAGAAAGAGAAGAGGTACTGTAGAGTGAGAGTAAAACAAGAGAAATTGTGTTTTTCCAAAAGCTTGTCATTGTGAGGAAATCTCAAGTAATTTAATGTTTTCCAACTTGCCATGAACAGCAGGTGGTAAAAATACAATAGGTGATTATGTTCAAGGTGATATTGATATGCTTTTAACGACACCATTACACATTGAGTTTAAGCTTTGGTTGATTGAATTTGTGTCATTACAAATTCAAGTACATTGTCACCTCATTGTCACAATTAGAATAACAAGCAAACACACATAATCATAGATTTGGAAAAAGAAATTAATACAAAACGATGTTTGTTGCACCGCTCTGCAAGAGAAGGCCAACCAACCATGCCATAAAGTGCACAGTGACGAGTACGTGTCATATTTAGCTCCCGTTATAAATCTGATAGCCAAGAGGTAGACTGAATCCAGATAAGTTAGGGCTGGAGTCAAGACTGTACAATAGTGTTTTGTGTCGTTTTTTCCTTTAAGGTCACAGTGCAAAGTCAAAGTTTAGCCCTATGCTGCTAATACGGGATCATTGTGGTTTTTTTTTGTCGATACAAGTTGGCACCCTGTAGAGGATACATAGAGGTACATGCAATACCTGTACCTAATTGAACTGATAGGCTGGCAGCCTTTAAGAGTCAATAATCATCCTTTATTTATTTTTCACCTCCTTTGACCTTTTTAGATCTCCACTCTGCCTTCCAGAAGAGTCCGTCTGCAGAGTGAGTATCCATCCTCAGCAGTAGCTTTCCAATACAGTACAGTGATTGTAATTAAAAGATAGATTCTGCAATGCCCTTCTTTCGAGTAAATGTTTCCTCTTTGTATCATCCTTTGTATCCCCAGATGTCGTCCACCTCCTCGGAGCCCCGACAGCGTCCTAAAGCTCAAGCTATGCCCTCCACTTCCCTTTTTCCCCAACACCTCTTCCTCCCAGTCAGATCGCTCCTCCTTTGACAAAGGCAGCCGTGGGGAATACCAGGATCAGCGGAAACAGCTACTGTCCAACTCCTCTCCTCCACCCCATTACACCCTCTTTGAGAGCCACCTGGGTTCTCAGGCCCCCTCCCCGACAGCCCTGGAGTCCATCTCCAGAGGTCCAGATGGACGCTTCATTGTTCAACCCCTGCAGGAGCGTTCCAGCCCTGCCGACAATAGAAACTCGAATAAGGACATTCTGCCAAGTAACGGTGGGGGAAGTGGCACAGGCAGCAACCGGACATCGTTCAGAGACTCTCCAAAATCTAGCACCTTGAGCTCCGAGAGGGACGAGAGGAAAGATTCTCCCCTCACTGTGGATGTTCTCGGGCTGAGCAGGCATCCATCCTCCCCTGGGGGCGTTAGGACCTTGGCAAGAAACTTTACCCGCCATGGCTGTTTTTACTCCGACGATGAGCAGGGCTCCGAGGCCCTGCTGGAGAGAGCCACCTTCTACTCGGATAACAGTGAGATAAAACCTGTCGGAACCCTGAGGAGGCATCGTGGCCACGCCGAAGACCTCCTCCCTAGTCTAGGCAGGCAAACCAGGCTGCTGGACAGGGGGACAATGAGGCTTCACCATGCTGGCTACCAGCCCATGGAAGGAGAGAGTCAGCTTACCAACGAAAGCACCATAGTGTCCCAGCTTGACAGTGAACTAGAGAAGGACAGTATTAGCAAGTGTCTTCAACTGGCCAAAGAGAGAGAAGACATGGAGCGGGAGCTGCAGAGCTATACCGTCAACAGGAGGACAAGAGCCCCCGAGAGAGAGAGTCCTCGCAGGGATAAAGCCCAAGCAGAAGTGGAGCCTATATGGAAACCACAGGATGTTACCTACAGACAGAAACAGACAAGTCGGGTGGCTGATTATAGGAAAGCCTGCTACTTTGGTAACACCAGCAGTCCCATGGATCAGCTGCCCACCACTCATATACCGTGGGACATTAGCCCTGTTACCTCTGTCACCAGCCTTGTTCCAGTACAGAGCTCACAGAATACCCCCGCACCCAGGCCACAACATCCTCACTCCCGAGGCATCAGACAAACTTCAGAGGACTCTCTACAAGTTGACTCCTCACAGTCACCAGTCACTCAAAACACATCCCTCCCCATGCTCTCTCCCAGCGTTGCCTCACAAAGCCCTCCTATTTGTCTTGGAACCCCCAGCAGAGCTAGGTCAATGAGCCCTGGAGTCCCAGAATCGAGTCGCAGGAGGTCCATGACCGAGGAAGGCTGGAGGGGGAAGACACATCATTATGAAGGTGCATTAAACCCCAGGGCGTCATACGCCTATGGTACTCAACACTGGGACCCAACTGTCAGTACTGTTTCAGCAGACAGTGAAAGGCCAGCAAGTCGAGCTCAGCCTTACACTGATGCTGGATCATCCTATAGGGATGTAAGGTATCCTAGTCCCTCAAGTTATTCTACCTTACCCTATGAACACAGTGAAGGAGTTGTGAAGCCCAAAGACAGAGGCGGTCAACACACGGTTGACCGCAGGAGTTCAGGGTTTTACACAGAGCAGGAGCGAGACGGTGTGAGATCTCGCTCCAGGAGGAGTGATAAATGGCTTTTTTCTGACAGTCCCAGTACCATCTCTCCTTTGACTCTTGTAGAGGAATGTGAGAGTGACCAGTCCCAATTCTCTGTTACTAGAATGACAGAGTCCTTCAGAGCCAGGCCAGCAGCCCCATCTCCCCAAATGTCTCCAGTGCAAACAAGTGCAATTCTGGAATATCTCAGCCTCCCAGGTTTCATTGAGATGAGTGTTGATGAGCCTGTGGACGAGGCTGAAGAAGATGAACTCTCTGACACTAGTGGCCATAGTCCAGGAGTAAAGCCAGAAAAACCTGTAGTAGCCAAGCCAGATGTAGTTCCCAGAAACTGGGAGGCTCACGTCCAAGTACACAGAGAACCTCATTCAAGCCAAAAGGTGGTTTCATTTGAGAGAACCCACTCTGTTGATCCAGCAGAAGCTAGTTTAGATGCCAGTTTAAAACCAGGCTACAGGCAGTCCATTCAAAAGGAGGCTAGGGATTCAATGCTTAAAGTAAGGTTCCCAGACGAAGGAAAACCACAATCCCCGGGTCCAGAACAAACTAGCAAGCAACTTTATTATGAGAAATCACATCTTCCTAGAGTTCCAGACAGGCCTCAGTCCAGACTTGGCTCTAGTTCAGCCCACACATTGTTTAGTGCAACTAAAGGTGTGGATGCTTTTGCCTCAAAACACTCTCAGAGTTTTCTAGAAAGCAGTGAATCCATCACAGAGCAATCCCAAAGACTCTTTTCTCAGGGCAGCAGAACCAATAAGATAGCATCACGAATATATCAAGCCCCTATTCCCTTCCTTCAGAAATCTTTAAGCATAGGTCCATATAGAACCCTCTCAGGTATGGGGCAGCCTCGTCCTTTCCTAAAGAAATCCATCAGCCTAGGCTCACAGAAATGGGAACACTTTGAGAGCCCAAGGACATACATCTCAGACAAATGTTACTGGGATGAGTTCCCAAACCCAGATGTCAGGGTCAAGTCCTATAGTTTGGGCCGCACACCATCTTCCTATCCCCGGCCAGGCCCCTCCTGGAGGGAATATGTCCCATTTAGACGCCCCAGCATTGGAAGTTTGGATAGGCCTCATTATACACAAAGATCCTTAGCCAGCCCTACCTACCTCACCCCTATGTACCCACCCAGACAGACTGCAACCCCCAGTTGGCCAGAACCCTGTGATCCAAGACGTCAGGTTACTATTTTCCCTGAGGCTTCCAGGTACCCTGCCGCATATCAAGAATCCCAGAGGTCCGTTCAGTATCAATACGTCCCCATGCCCTCCTCCATTCCTGTACCCCAGTACCCACACAGGCCAGACTCTAGAGGGGACGGCGGAAGACCCATTGACCCCAGAAGGGTCCCCCCCAGGTCCTACCTTCCCAGGGGCAACAGCTGGCCCTCACCCTACCATGGTCCCCCCTTCCCTCCGAGGGAGGTAGCGAGCTACAGAGAGACAGAGCGGACGTTTGGGAGAGATGGGGAGACTGAGTTCCGGGAGAGCAGAGACAGAGAGTGTGGACGGACTAGTTACGCTAGCCAAAGCAGTGGTAGGGGGAGTGCTGGTCTCCTCCGTCAGTCTCTGTCCATCACTCCCACCCTCCTCAGCTCCCCAGAAACCACAGAAGAGAGTGAGAGATACAGAGCTGAGATGGAGCTGCGTGAGAGGAGAGCGAAAAGGTGAAACACCACCACACCATGGCCAATAGCAACACACATGCAGCGGTGTCTTCTTGGAAGAAGGGATTTTGGATGTTGTCAATAAGTCACTGATTATGCATAATTATTTATTTTTTTAACTGTCATTGATTGCTGTTGTCTGACCACTTGTTCTGTGTATCTGTCATTAGAAGGAACACGTCAGTAGATGAGAGTTATGAATGGGACTCTGCTGATGTCTGTGTGGACTCGGAGGTCCTGGAGGCCACGAAGCATGGTGGGCTAGGGAAGGGTTGGGGGGAGCATAGATATGATCACGCTCACTCTACTGGTGGCCTCCAGGACCATCAGAAGAAAGGTAAGACGTATGTTTTTACCTACTCATTTTGTATGCCATGTGTAGTTGGTGTTGCATTTCATTTGTTTGTAGGGCTGGGAGATATGGAAATACATTTATTACAGTTACAATGGATGGATCATCATCATATTGGACCTCATGGTAATGATAATTGTGATACAGTACCAACAAATGGAAACTTGTCATCTTGGACATACATTTCAGGGATAATTGGGAGAAACAGATTGTTAATTTAATAAAATAAAATAAAACATGATATGATCAAGGTTATTATAATTTTAAATTCTTCATTCGTTTTTATTTCATTTTTACTTCAACTTCAGTTTAGTTGTAATTTATTTATTTTGCTAGTTTACTTTTCATCTCTCCGACAGGTTTCATCTCACTTTTCAAAGGCTTAGTTTTAGTTGTTGTGTAATAAAAACTTGACAAAACATACCATTTTAAAAACTTAAATCTGGCACCGCTAAAAAGGTGGAAGATAGATTTAATATGCACCCAAAATATTAGGCTTATGTTTGAAATAAATTGACTAGGACAAGAACTAAAGACATTCTCTATTTAATTTTAATTTGTGTAAGTTCATTTTTTAAACACCGTTTCAGTTACCGTAGTTATCGTTTTTTTGTAGAGCCTCGCTCTTATTTTCAGTTGACCAACTTGGCTAACTCGGTTAACTTAACTATTTCTACTATACTAGTATAAACTATAAAGTATGATTTATCTATAATAACCTTGGATACAATCACACTGTCCGAAACGATGATGAACGACAAAAGTCTCTATTACCCAGCCCTACTTGTGTGTATTACCTCCTGGCATTGCATGTGTTCATCTCGTGCCCTTGTGTTGTGGTTGCTGTGAACTTCACCCATGACTTGCCCATCCATGCATCTCATATCCCTGCTGCCGTTTCCCAGGCCTGCCTCCCTCACTCAGCCCACCAGTTTCCAACCCACCTCGTTGTCAGTACAGCCGCTCCATAAGCGAGGCCCGCTTCACCGCCCTCCGCCTGGAGTACCAAGAGTACCGGCGGGCTCAGGAATCCATTGTTTCCTGTGAGCCATGCTTCACCCCTGGCCATGATTCAGACTCTGACACCAGCTCTGCCCTGCTCTAGCAGCTTATCTTGGTCCGTTTACACTGCCTGTGTCCTCTCATCTTTTCACCCTCTCACTGTCTGCCTGCTTGTTTGCTTGCCTATTTGTTGCTGCCTGCTATCATGCCATCTATATGTGGAGTGGGCTTTGATAATGTCTGTTAAAGCTGATTAAATCATGATGTAAAATTGGCCAGTTAAAAACAATTCTACCTTCCCGGGCAATGTTTTCTAATGGTGTGCTGCTCTCTGTCTTTCCTTTTGCAGGTATTTCTAAGAATGAAACCAAATAGTCATTTCAAATGCACAGAAGAAGACAGCGCTGCGGTCCTGGACACAGAGGTCCACCCCACTGGAGCTTTGTTATATATTTTGACCCATCGTTTCATGTCGTCTTTTACAAAATCTGAAATTGTTTCAACTTCATTTGATCTGTTACAGACTGAAGCATAACATGTTTTTTGGACATCACTGAAGATAATATTTTACATAGTTGGAAACCTTATGCGAAATGATTAAAGAAATATAATTGTATTTAGGGGCATTTGGTATGCCGTGACAATCAACCTCAGAGGCCCCCCTTTTGAAAAGGACAAACTCACCTTTGTCTAAAATCTGTTTACACCCAAAAGCATGACAAAAGTATATGCCATAGGCATACTTTCAAGCTATATGATGCCATAATGGCAACTGTATTTTAAGGGGATTCTGTCAAATCTGTCATTGTCCACTGTTCTTTTTGCAGAAGTAGGTCAAACATAGAGGTGTTGCTATATTGTTGCTGTTGGGTAGAAACCTTGTATCTCCATATTTTTATGGAGATCAAAATTAAAGCCCTACTTCATCATACAAGTGTCACACAAAAGTAGTGAAAATAGTAATTTAAAAAAGGAATGGTTTTGGACTTACAAGGTTTCCACCTGACAGCAACGATATGCAGTATGTAGCTCTGTGGTCTCAGTGAAAACATCTATCTGTATTAATGTCCATGTTTCCAGTTAAACATGTATCAATAGCAGCAAATACGTTTTTTGAGTTACTCATGTTCACATTTTAACTCCAATCTTCAACAATTCAGACAACTATCTGAAGTTGGTAAATATGCTACACAAGTCCATTAATCCAGTCAACACTGTAATTTTATAGAAGAAATAGTTTTTACTTTGTTACTTTAACCGTTAACCGTTTAAAAAACAATCAATGTTCAAACTATGTATAAATGTTTATATGTATTCTAACATCATTGAACCCTGTCCTTGTATATTGTACATCAGTAAATGTTCATAAGTTCATCATATGAGAAAATGCTACTTTGCTCCACCTGAAGTGGTAAAACTTTGCCTGTATATTTTATTCCCAAAAAACTTGAAAATATCCTTTGTGAGACACAGGGGGAAACTATAATTTTGCCTTACTTTTGTAATTGCCACAATATTTTAAGTTTCCAAGCTATAACAAAACAGGATTTTGTTTTTATTGTAAGAACATATTCTATTCATTTGTACCTTTTGTTAGATACTTTGTCTGGCAAGTTTGAGTATTTCTGTGTATTTATTAAAATGGGATTATATATGCAACAATGTTTACACTTCACATTATTGATGTGAACACAACACTGTGAATATGTCATTAAGCTGGCTTTTAATTCTGTTTGAATTGCAAGACTTCATTGTTATTGATTTTATGCCCATTATTAGCCTACTGATTTTTGTTTTTACTTTTTGCGCAATGACAAAACATTTATTTTGTACTTTTAAAGGGTGGACTGTTTCACAGTGACCCAGAGATCAACAATAAATCTCACTCTTTTGCTAGTGCTACTTGGAAAGAATAAGTTTGTATTCTGCTTAAATAATCCAACTGGATAGCTTCAAATGGTGAGTGAGTATGCATTTCTAATGATGATTTTGGATGTTTTGTACAAACTGAGAAATTTTTATATTGTGTCACTTGTTTTTTGTCATTTTTATACGTATGTTTGTAATAAATTGATTTATTCTGAATGTACCAGACTACCATTGTCATGACTTGATGAAAATAAAAGTACAATATTTGAGTAGTAAATAGTAAAAAACTCTGAGTGGTGGAAAGTGAGTTATTCGAAAACTTTAGTTACTAGTTAATTTGCAGGTTTAAATTATTATATTACTAAACATACATTAAGTACCTGCCATATTTTATACTAAAATCTTCGAAAATAGTCAAGCTCAAACACTGCACGTCGTGATGCGTGCTTGTAGATCCGCTATTTTTGAAAGATTTTAGTACTTTTACTTTGATACTGTAAGTATATTTTGATGCCAATACTTCCAGGGCTGCCAACACTCCTGGATCCCGCATGAGTCTCCTGGTTTTTGACCATGTCTCCTGACACTCTTCTGGATCGTCATTTCTTCTGGTTTTCTACTGGATTTGGTATCAAACTGACAAACTCCCAAAATTCACCTGGGGGAGGACCCCCAGACCCCCCGGTTTGGAGGTGTGGTCAGTGCATGCCATCATACAGAGATATTAACTTTTAAGTAATGAATGGTTATTATTAAAGATGGGTCTTACACTTTGTAGTGACCAAAAAAGTCATTACAAAGTACTACCAATCAACTCTAAATTGCCTGAAACGTACTCCTAACAGGTTTTTGGGGGGACGATTTTGGCCTGTGATTTTTTCGGATTTAACTTTCGTTTCGGTAGTGACAAACTTTCGTTTCGGTAGTGACACAATGGTGAAAAAAAAAGATTTACTAAGTCCAGAGCTCGATGAATGTTAGGGACCAAAAAAAAAAGTCACTACAAAGTACTACCAATCAACTCTAAATTGCCTGAAACGTACTCCCAACAGGTTTTTGGGGGGACGATTTTGGCCTCCTCACTTAGTGATTTTTTCGGATTTAACTTTCGTTTCGGTAGTGACAAACTTTCGTTTCGGTAGTGACACAATGGTGAAATTTCTTTTTTTACTAAGTCCAGAGCTCGATGAATTTTAGGGACCAAAAAAAAAAGTCACTACAAAGTACTACCAATCAACTCTAAATTGCCTGAAACGTACTCCTAACAGGTTTTTGGGGGGACGATTTTGGCCTCCACACTTAGTGATTTTTTCGGATTTAACTTTCGTCTCGGTAGTGACACAATGGTGAAAAAAAACATTTTACTAAGTCCAGAGCTCGATGAATGTTAGGGACCAAAAAAAAAGTCACTACAAAGTACTACCAATCAACTCTAAATTGCCTGAAAGTACTCCTAACAGGTTTTTGGGGGGACGATTTTGGCCTCCACACTTGGTGATTTTTTCGGATTTAACTTTCGTTTCGGTAGTGACAAACTTTCGTTTCGGTAGTGACACAATGGTGGGAAAAAAAATGTACTAAGTACTAAGTCACTACAACGTTTCAATACTAAACCCGAACCAAACCCGCACCCTAACCCTAACCGCACGCGGATGCCACATAGTCGGAGAAAAGGTCTGTCGGATTATCGCATGCCTCCCCTACCAATCAACTCTAAATTGCCTGAAACGTACTCCGGCCTCCACACTTAGTGATTTTTTCGGATTTAACTTTCGTTTCGGTAGTGACAAACTTTCGTTTCGGTAGTGACTGTGATGGCCACGTGTGATGGCCACACCAGCTGATCACTCAAAGTTGGTAAAACATGGTGGACACTTGTCTTTTTTGGTTTATTAATTTAGTTTATATTTATTTTCAGAAAACTACATACTACATGCATAAAGGACTACACACAACCGGTTAAAGGACATACTGTTTATTGCAAGTTTGATGATAAAGTTACTGACTGGAGGGTACATCCATTAAGTTCTTTTGTTTGGGTCAAGTTGTTTTATCAGGAGTAATTTAATTGGTATTTAAGTTTATTTTGTTTTGTTGAGTTATCAGTTCTGAGGAGTGTTGAAGTTTAGATTGCTGGCCATGGAAAGGCCTAGCTATTTCACAGGTGCTTATAAGGAGCTGATTAGTAATTGGACTGCACCATGTCCCCTGTGCATAAGGGGAGGGGCAGGGATTTATTATAAGTTTGAATGTATTACTACACGTATGAAAATGTATTGGCATTTCAGTTGTATGTCATTTCTTTATTTAATATGAGTTAGTGCTGTAGTGGATTATGTTGTAGCTATTTGTAGTCTGTTTAAATGTTATTCTTTGTCTTCCCCTTTGTGTCAAGAGTGGTCTGATCACCCACTATATATGTTCCCCTCATGTCTCATTTAAAAAAAAAAGTCACTACCAATCAACTTTAAATTGCCTGAAATGTACTCCTAACAGGTTTTTGGGGGAACAATTTTTTTTTCGTTTCGGTAGTGTCACTACCGAAACGGAAAAAAATGTACTAAGTCCACAGCTCGATGAATGTTAGGGACCAAAAAAAAAGTCACTACCAATCAACTTTAAATTGCCTGAAACGTACTACTAACAGGTTTTTGTGGGGAACAATTTTTTTTTCGTTTCGGTAGTGACACCATTGTGTCACTACCGAAACGGGAAAATAATTAGGTAGCACTTTACAATAATGACCCGTTATAAAGCATTTATAAACGTTTATAAGTAGTTTGTAGACTATTAACAAATCATTAACAACCTGTTTGTTGACATTCGTAAATGATTACTAAAACCTTTATAACTACAGTTACAAATCATTTGTAAAGTATTAGTAAGTAGTGAACTATTCATGAATAAGCCATTTATATATATATCTGTAAAAGATTATTAAATAATTTGTAACGACCCATTCTAAAGCATTTATAAACGTTTATAAGCAGTTTGTAGACTATTAACAAATCATTAACAAGCTGTTTATTGACATTCGTAAATGATTACTAAAACCTTTATAACTACGGTTACAAATCATCTATAAAGGTATTAGTAACTATTCATGAATAAGCCATGTATAATACATCTGTAAATTATTATTAAATCATTTGTAACTGATGTTACATAATATATACAAGCTATTGGTAGCTTGTTCATGTTTAACATATGCTTTGTTAAACATTCCTAAAGTATCTATAAATCCTTAGTACATGTTATTATGTGCCCTATAGTAAAGTGAAGACAGTTCATCATTTACAACTGTCTGTTAATGTGTTTGTTCATGTTTAACATGCTTTGTAAAACATTCCTAAAATATCTATAAATCCTTTGTACATGTTATTATGTGCCCTACAGTAAAGTGAAGACAGTTCATCATTTATGACTGTCTGTTAATGTGGACTTTCTCCTTACCTGTTGCAAACTACCTGGCTTTCATGAATGCAGACACCAAACAATTACTAGAATTATCATTCATGTTAAGCAAATGATGCGTAAGACATTCGTAAAGAGTATGTAAACCATTTGTGGTGTTAGGGACCAAAAAAGTCACTACAAAGTACTACCAATCAACTCTAAATTGCCTGAAACGTACTCCTAACAGGTTTTTGGGGGGACGATTTTGGCCTCCACACTTAGTGATTATTTCGGATTTAACTTTCGTTTCGGTGGTGACCAACTTTCGTTTCGGTAGTTTGATTACAAAATGTAAGTTGTGTAAAAAATAATCTGACTATACTAAGTTGTTATTTGTTTGTTTAAGTCAGGCTATACTCTACTCAGAGTCATACTGTAAGTTTACAAAATGTACTAAAGTACAGTGAACGTCTGTGCGGTTTGTCTTCATCACTGAAAATAATGTACATGTAAACTGATGTCATGTGCAGTTGGGGTGAAGAAACACAACCATTTCACTCCTAATAATACCTATTTGATTTGACATCCTGACTTGCTGCTGTAACTGAGGCTTGAACCTGTTACCTGCGGCTCACTAGTCAGTGACTCTATCCATTCACCTACAGCTGTTTCCTTGGAATCTGTGGTTCTGAAACGTTTTGTTGTCAACCCCCCAAATTGACATGTATTTGGGCAGTGGACCCCAATGTGAAAAGATGTAGTGTCAGGGCCCCCCATGAAAAAGATTTATATTTATGCTGTAACACATGCTACTGTATGCTGTAAGTTATTTGTCTTGTTTGTTGTTCAAGTCAAAGCACCAGGAAGGCTGTACTTGTCAGCCATCTGTTAGCTCAATGTGTTGAGATGCAGTATTCATGATCCAGAGGCCATGAGTTCAAATCCCATTGATGTCTTTCCTATGATTCTTTCCTTTGCAGACTGGCTTCCAGAAGATCAACTGAAAACTACCAGGAAGGCTATATTTGTCATCCAACTGTTAGCTCAATGGGTTGAGACGCAGTATACATGATCCAGAGGCCATGAGTTCAAATCCCATTGATATCTTTCCTATGATTCTTTCCTTTGCAGACTGGCTTCCAGAAGATCAACTGAAAACTACCAGGAAGGCTGTACTTGTCAGCCATCTGTTAGCTCAATGGGTTGAGACGCAGTATTCATGATCCAGAGGCCATGAGTTCAAATCCCATTGATGTCTTTCCTATGATTCTTTCCTTTGCAGACTGGCTTCCAGAAGATCAACTGAAAACTACCAGGAAGGCTGTACTTGTCAGCCATCTGTTAGCTCAATGGGTTGAGACGCAGTATACATGATCCAGAGGCCATGAGTTCAAATCCCACTGGTGTCTTTACTGTGAGGCTTTCCTTTGCAGACTAACTTCTAGAAAAACAAGTTAAAACCACCAGGAAACCTGTAACTCTCAGCCAACAGCTTAGCTCAACTGGTAGAGCGTCTGTCCAATATCATGACTTGACTTGACTTGAGTGGGTTCGATTCCCACTCGAGTCAAGTGTCCCCGGTAACTTGGGGCAACGGATAAATTGACTGATATACTTAGTGATGCTTCCCTTTGCAGACTAACTTCTAGAAAAACAAGTTAAAACCACCAGAAAACCTGTAACTCTCAGCCAACAGCATAGCTCAACTGGTAGAGCGTCTGTCCAATAACATGACTTGACTTGACTTGACTTGAGTGGGTTCGATTGACTGACTTGAGTGGGAATCGAACCCACTCAAGTCAGGTCAAGTCATGTTATTGGACAGACACTCTACCAGTTGAGCTAAGCTGTTGGCTGAGAGTTACAGGTTTCCAGGTGGTTTTAACTTGTTTTTCTAGAAGTTAGTCTGCAAAGGGAAGCATCACTAAGGATATCAGTCAATTTATCCATTGCCTCAAGTTACCGGGGACACTTGACTCGAGTGGGAATCGAACCCACTCAAGTCAAGTCAAGTCATGGGACAGACGCTCTACCAGTTGAGCTAAGCTGTTGGCTGAGAGTTACAGGTTTCCTGGTGGTTTTAACTTGTTTTTGTAGAAGTTAGTCTGCAAAGGAAAGCATCACAGTAAAGACACCAGTGGGATTTGAACTCATGGCCTCTGGATCATGTATACTGCGTCTCAACCCATTGAGCTAACAGATGGCTGACAAGTACAGCCTTCCTGGTAGTTTTCAGTTGATCTTCTGGAAGCCAGTCTGCAAAGGAAAGAATCATAGGAAAGACATCAATGGGATTTGAACTCATGGCCTCTGGATCATGAATACTGCGTCTCAACCCATTGAGCTAACAGATGGCTGCCAAGTACAGCCTTCCTGGTACTTTGACTTGAACAACAAACAAGACAAATAACTTTTAAAAAATGTGTTACAGCATAAATATAAATCTTTTTCATGGGGGGCCCTGACACTACATCTTTTCACATTGGGGTCCACTGCCCAAATACATGTCAATTTGGGGGGTTGACAACAAAACGTTTCAGAACCACAGATTCCAAGGAAACAGCTGTAGGTGAATGGATAGAGTCACTGACTAGTGAGCCGCAGGTAACAGGTTCAAGCCTCAGTTACAGCAGCAAGTCAGGATGTCAAATCAAATAGGTATTATTAGGAGTGAAATGGTTGTGTTTCTTCACCCCAACTGCACATGACATCAGTTTACATGTACATTATTTTCAGTGATGAAGACAAAGCGCACAGACGTTCACTGTACTTTAGTACATTTTGTAAACTTATGACTCTGAGTAGAGTATAGCCTGACTTAAACAAACAAATAACGTTATGATGAAAGTCCCCAGTTCCTCTCACGAAGTGACAGCTGTTGCGCTCGCCATGTTTATGAATGGTTAAAACATCTTTTGAAAATAGCAGATCTACAAGCTCACAACGCGTCACAAGCTTGTAGATCTGCTATTTTCAAAAGATTTTATGCATAGTAGACTTTGGAAACGGGACATTCTGGGATCGAACTCGAAGCTCCCACTCACCAGTCCGACGTGTTATCAGTCATGCCAATAAACCTGCCCGATAGCCAGGTCTATTGCACGCGACTTCTGGCTAATTTGACTGTGGGGGCTACACATAGAACCAGCGCAGCAGTTATATATCTATATCTATATAGAGATAGAGATAGATATATTCCTAAACTTTCCTAAAGTAAATTCCCCCCATTGGTGCTAAAAGCTGTCAATCATGCAGGGGGACGCCCCCTCTATCCTCTGAACACGGCGGCCAACAATGGCCGCCGTGTTCATTTAAGAGCATTGAAATGTCACCTTAAAACGCATTTTAATACATTACAGAATGTACCTAAACAAATGTAAGTGTCCAATAAATATAAAGGTAATTTAGATAAAGGTTCGACTTTATCTTTGTATATATACAAAAATCTGTATATATATATATATATATGTATGCAAAGGGTGTTTAAACTATAGGACAGCACTACGTAGTTTACGTAGGCTTTACGTAAGCTTCGTCCAGGAGGTCTTTACGTGCATGCTGTCTCACGACAGTAGTTTTAGCACAGACGTAGCGGAACCTACGACGATGGTGTCTCCAGAAGCCTGTTTAGATGCCACGTTGGGGACACACAGCTGCTACTAACGAATGCGCAGCTGCGTGGAGGCTCCTACGCAGCTTCTAGGCTACGCAGGAAATGAAATTCGTTTGGGAAACGCGGCCAATGAAGGATCCCAACCCTAGACAATGAACATAAAGAATAAAACAAATCATGTAAGGGTAAATACAACATTATGAACATAAAGATAAAATAAACCACATAAGGGGAAATACAACACTATGAACAAAGAATTAAACAAACCATGTAAGGGTAAATACAACACAATGAACATAAAGAATAAAACATAAAACCATAAAGGGCAAATACAACACTATGAACATAAATAAAACAGACCATATAAAATGGTAAATACAACACTATGAGTAGGGCACTGCAGGGAATTGAACCCCATCCCGGTAAACCAGGAGAACCACACCAGAGCCTTTGTTTTTATGTTGTTATTTACAAATCACATGGTAACATTCACTCATTTACATTTCAACAGTAAAGTCACTTCACAATTTTCAATGTAGATATTCATCTATACTCTTTGTCCAGAGTGACTCACAATAAACAAGGTAAACACATACATAGAATGCAGAGACAGCGTAGTGTCTCAGTAAACTAGGATCACAGGTAAACCAAGAACCTAGCATCAGTCTAAACGGTATAATAAATTAATAATCAGTACATAGAAACTATAGGATGCCAGGTCAACAAATGAACCCAGCATCTGAGGTATTTTTTACTTTACTGGAGTATTTCCAATTTTCAGTACTTTTACTTATACTCCACCACACCTCAGAGGCAAATATTGTACTTTTACTCCACTACAATTATTTGAAATCTTTAGTTACTTTGTAGATTTTGATTATTACTACAAAACATACAAACATTAACCCTATAGCAGATCTACAAGCTCAAAATGCATCTAAGGGCTACAGGATGAGGTGGAGTCTGAAGATGAGTCTCTTCACATTACAACAATGATGAGCTACGCTGTTGGTCACAGAATTCCTGAAGCAGCACAGCTGTACAGTTACAGATAATGAGCCTATTGAGATCAGATACGGTAATGTTTAGTGATATAGCGCCTTTATAAAAAAAAGAAGAAAGAAATAAACAAATAAATACAATTACAAAAAAACATCAAATACGGTAAATGGAAGTTAAAACAAAACATACATTACAACTGAAATATTTTTTGTGCAAATATTACATAATTTCCAATGATATTATCCATCAAAGACTAATGCTATTATGTAATTTTGACAAGCCTATGAAGTCATGACGACCAAGAAGAAAACAGGAAAACAATAACCCAAAATACATGTCAATAATTAACATTACAACGATAAAAAAGGAGAATTTTTTTTACACTTTGATCATGAAACAAATAAAATAAAAATAGCTTTTCTTTGTCTCCGTCTAAGGAGTTTGTGGAGAGTATTTTTTTCTGCCAGTTTTGCTTTGTTTTTGAGACCAGCTACAGTCAGTAAATATTCCTCTTTTCCCTTTTAGTTTCCTACAATAAAAAAAAGAAAGAAATGTACAGAAATAAAACGTTATTTTTCAAAGGAACCTCATATATTTAAGGAAACACATGGAACCAAATGGACCCTTGTCCACTGTTTCCCAAGTTATGGGTCGGGACTCAATAATGGGTCGTGGACACATTTTCTTGGGTCATGAGTAAATAAACCCCCCCCCCCCCCAACCTGTTAATTAAGTATTCAATCAAAGCTTCCAGCAGGTGATTGGCCTGTGGATTACGGTTCATTGAACATTGTAATGTATTAAATACATTTGAAAATGACATTGGTTTGTTCTGAATGGAGCAGATATGACATATTGGAATATTGTTGATGTCCAAAAAACATAAAAAGTGAAAATAGCCGATCTACAAGATCAATGTCACAAAATAAAGAAAAACATTTTAGAAGAAAAAGAAAAACGTTTAAATAAGTTATTTTATTCAACACTTTTTAAAGCTCTGTGGATTTTTTGTTTTACTTTTTTTTTAAATGACAACCTGATAATGCATTTAATCATCGGGTAAACAATATGTCATATTTGTATCAAAAAAACAAAGCAAAAATATCCACAGAACTTACAAGTGTGAAATACAATCTTGACTCTTCCAAACAAAAACATTTAGAATTTGTTAATAATTGAATCATTTACAGGCCATAAATGTGAAGCCATGTTAACATCTTTATACAAAAGGAAAACCGGTTGAAGAAAAGACTCACTCCACAAAAACCTTAAGAAAAACACCTTAGACAGAGACTAAAAAAATATATTAGTGTTTTGTTTGTTCATGCTCATAAAGAGCTCCAAGTGCTAAAAGTGAAAAGCGCAGCAGCAAACGTTTGGGTCAAAGGACCATCGTCAGTGCCTCGCCTATTGACCGGCATGAATAATGAAGCTTTACCCACAAATGACAACACATAAATCCACATCACATACTACACTACTACACTACATTACGGTCATTATGTGATGTGGACTGACGTGATGAAGCTTTAATTGCAAATGATTACATCTGATGATATAGCACTGACGTCCTACGACCTAAATGTGTGTTGCTGCACTTTTCACTTTGAGCACTTGGAGCACTTGATGAACATAGAAAAAATAAAATAAAAATATATGTTCTTAGTCTCTGTCTGAGGAGTTTTCCTTAAGGTTTTTATGGAGTGAGTCTTTATTTCTGCCAGTTTTCATTTGTTTTTGAGATCAGTCAGTAAATATTCCTCTTTCCTTTTAGTATCCTACATTTGTTTTACATGAATAAAATAAAATATTTAGAGTAGTAAAACGTTCTTATGTTTAAAAATAACCCGATACATTTAAAAACAAAAATCAAAGAAATTCCATTTAAAATATTAAAATAAGAGTAATGAAAATAGCAGATCTACAAGCCGAGCTTGTAGATCTGCTATTCTCACTAGGTCCCAGGGAGACATCACATTTCTCTTTTGGGTCTCGAGCTAAAACGTTATGAAAATCTTTACACTGAAATGTTTACATTCCAGTGTGTTTTTGCCATTGCTTGTTTATTGTTAATTTCAGATCCAGATTCAAACAGTGACTATTTTTCCTGGGGTCAAATAGTAAAACTAAAATGAATTAAAAGCACATATAAGAAGCAAGCAAAATAGAACATGTGCTATTTCGTGAAAACAACAAATCTAAGCAATAAATTAGAAACAAAACAAAAAAAGACGTTGTGAAAATAGATTTACATGCTCGTTGTGAGCTTGCAAATCTATTATCTTCATTAGTTTGGGTCCTGAGCTAAAAGGTTTGGGAACCTCTGCAGCGGCACAATGCCTGGTAGCTGTTAAATATAGAGCTTACACATTTTGATGTCCAAAAAACATAAAAAGTGAAAATAGCCGATCTACAAGATCAATGTCACAAAATAAAGAAAAACATTCAAAATAATGTTATTTAAGAAAATGCTAAGAAATTCCATAAAAAGAAAATAATGAAAATCTACAAGAGTGAAGATCTACAAGCTCAAACTAATTTCATAAAGTAAATTAAAAAAAGAAAAGCAATTCCATAAAGTAGGGGAATCATTTGTTTAACATACAACTTACATTTAGTTGAAATTTAAACCAGTGGTTCTCCTCCTAAATATTTGGCAAAAACATTAAGATTTAATATAAAAAAGTTATACTAAATAAATAATTTATACTAAGTTAGTACCAATGGATTGATTGGTCTTTAAAGCATGCTGTGAAGAGGCCCACCCATCTGTCCACTTAACACGGCTGCCATGTTAAGTGGTCAGATCCAGAATAAGGTTGAGAACCACTGATTTACACATTTCAAAGATCTACAACTACAGCAGAAATGAGCATTTAATTAAAGATCTACAACTACGGCAGATGAAAACCTAACCCTATGGATTAAGTACATGAGCAACATGTAATTAAGTTTCACAATTAAGATTGTCATTTTTAGAGGAACTTTATTTTATTTAGCACTTCTTTGAAGCTCTGTGGACATTGTTTTAATAAAAACCTGATAATGCTTTTAATCAGGTAAACGTCATTTAGATCATATTTGTTATCAAAAAACAAAAATGTCCACAAAACTTACAAGTGTGAAATAAAATCTCGACTCCTCCAACCAATTTTATATTTTTGAAAATTGTAATAATGTAATCATTTACAGACCATAAATGGGTAGCCATGTTAACATCTTTATAAAAAATAAAAACCGGTTGAAGAAAACACTCACTCCACAATAACCTTATGGAAAACTCCTTAGACAAAGACTAAGTAAATATATTAGTGTTTTAATTTTTCATGCTCATAAAGAGCTCCAAGTGCTAAAAGTGAAAAGTGCAGCAGCAAACGTTTGGGTCAAAGGACCATCGTCAGTGCCTCGCCTATTGACCGGCATGAATAATGAAGCTTTACCCACAAATGACAACACATAAATCCACATCACATACTACACTGACTACACTATATTACGGTCATTATGTGATGTGGACTGACGTGATGAAGCTTTAATTGCAAATGATTACATCTGATGATATAGCACTGACGATGGTCCTACGACCTAAATGTGTGTTGCTGCACTTTTCACTTTGAGCACTTGGAGCACTTGATGAACATAGAACAAATAAAATAAAAATATATGTTCTTAGTCTCTGTCTGAGGAGTTTTCCTTAAGGTTTTTATGGAGTGAGTCTTTATTTCTGCCAGTTTTCATTTGTTTTTGAGATCAGTCAGTAAATATTCCTCTTTCCTTTTAGTATCCTACATTTGTTTTACATGAATAAAATAAAAATATTTAGAGTAGTAAAACGTTCTTATGTTTCAAAAGAACCCAATACATTTAAAAACAAAAATCAAAGAAATTCCATTTAAAATATTAAAATAAGAGTAATGAAAATAGCAGATCTACAAGCCGAGCTTGTAGATCTGCTATTCTCACTAGGTCCCAGGGAGACATCACATTTCTCTTTTGGGTCTCGAGCTAAAACGTTATGAAAATCTTTACACTGAAATGTTTACATTCCAGTGTGTTTTTGCCATTGCTTTTTTATTGATAATTTCAGATCCAGATTCAAACAGTGACTATTTTTTCTGGGGTCAAATAGTAAAATTAAAATGAATTAAAAGCACATATAAGAAGCAAGCAAAATAGAACATGTGCTATTTCGTGAAAACAACAAATCTAAGCAATAAATTAGAAGAAAAAAAAGAGGTTGTGAAAATAGATTTACATGCTCGTTGTGAGCTTGCAAATCTATTATCTTCACTAGTTTGGGTCCTGAGCTAAAAGGTTTGGGAACCTCTGCAGTGGCACAATGCCTGCAGCTGTTAAATATAGAGCTTACCCATTTTGAATGACATCAGTTATGACTGTAATGTTTAGAATGCAATCACACAGTTATGACTAATGTTTATTTTATTTTCCAGGAGTAATACAGTCTACAGTGACTGAACTGCCTCTTACACAGTGTCACAGTGGCTGCTAGCGGATGCCTATGAGTTCAATTCAAAGTTTACAATTTAAATGGTGCATTTATCTATAGTACCTTTAACCAAAGCACTTTGTAATGTGCATTACATTCACCAACATACTTACCAGGGGGAGAGATAGAGAGATGAGAGGAATAGAGAGACAGAGAGATAGAGAGACTCGTATAATTTACATCATTTGTGTACGATTGACATAAATTATACGAGGCGCATATGACGCAATGGCAGCAGCATTCTTTGCTTCATGTTCTCTGCATCAGTCTCAGTCCAAAATCAGTCCATTTTCATTATTCTCCTGCCAAATGACGAGCATTGTACGCAAACAACGTGAAACGAAGTCCACATCACATACTGGTCATATGTATCGTTTATATTATTATTATTATTATTATTATTATGTGATGTGGATTGACGTGATAAAGTTTTACTCGCAAATGACGGCACAAATAACGAGTAACTACACGTGATGCACATGCCGACATCCGTCACACACCTTCACATCACATACTGGTCATATGTGATGTGGCGTGATTAAGCTTTAACGCAAATGACGCAACCTAAAATCAATTGTGCCAATATTTGTCAGCAATACAGCAACAGCATGAATGACATTAGTACACAACATACAACACTATGAATGACATTAGTACACAACATACAACACTATGAATGACATTAGTAAACAACATACAACACTATGAATAACATTAATACACAACATAAAACACAAGCAACAGGAATAACCAAAGTCATTAACCCTCTAAGACCTGAAGCCGATTCTACATGTCTCCTAAATCCCGACAGTTTTCTGAAAAACATAAGTTTCTATATCAGTGGTTCTCAAACTTTTTCATGTCAAGGACCCCCAAAATGATATGTATTTGGCCGTGGACACCCATAAAAATATTTTGTTCCAGGGACCCCCCCAGAAGCAAAGATTTGAGTTAAAAAATATTCGCTTTAAAAATATATTCAAAGATTTGCACACATTTTCAAAAATGTTCAAAAATAACAGATCTACAAGCTCATAGCGTGGCACTCAGTGCTGCACTATGAGCTTGTATATCTGCTATTTTTGAATAGCCAAAGTGTAAAATAAAGCTTTTTAGCTCAAATCTAAAAATGACACAGTTTCAGGTCTTAATAGGTTAAATGCATATGATATGAATGATGGCCCTACATCTCTTCCTGTTCTGACCTACTGTAAACAACGGCGTGTACCTCGCCTAAAAGAAAAAATGCCGACCGATGTGAATGACGAGCTATCCGCAAATGTCGTGAAATAATGACAAAATCACATAAATCCACATCACATTAACTGACCAGTAATGTGATGTGGCCTGACGTGATTTACTCGCAAATAACCTTAAACGGTACAACGCCAAATTCATATTACGTTAAACGACACACGACGTAAAGGACGACATGCATCACATACCTCCACATATGTTCATATGTGACGTGGACGTACCGTGATGATGTTTTACCCGCATATGTTGTGAAATGACACAACACAACACATACATCACATCAATGCACATCACATACGGCCCCCGTGTACGGTCATATGTGATGTGGGCTGACGTGATGAAGACTTACCTGCATATGACGGAAGCAACGTGAAATCAAATGTAATTTTTACCCGCATGTGTTGTGAAATGACAACACATACATCACATCAATCCACATCACATACTACACTACACTACACCATGGACTTATGTGATGTGGGCTGACGTGATGACTTACCTGCACGGATGTTACGTGAAATCCTGAGACGCGACGCAAATCAAAACGCTGGCCGTGACCCAATAATAAAAAACCACTGGTCCAGTCCCTTCTTACTTATTCTTCACGAATGACGGGCATTGAACGCAAACGACGCAAACCGCTGGCCTGCCACCCGTTAAATGACGCAACGCAAGCAACACTAAAAAAGGTTTACTTGATACTATGACAGGGCAAAAAAAAGCTATATTTTTAACTTTATCAAAAATAGATAAAGCGCAAATAGGTTTAACTATGTGAGTTTGCTATGTGACCAAGAGCCACATATACTATACCCTGTCACTATATTATACAACCTAGTATACATATACTGTACCCTGTCACTATATTATACAGCTTAGCGTGAGCCTACATATACTGTACCCTGTCATTACATAAACAGCCTAGTATACGTATGCTGTCAGTACTACAAATGGAACCAAATGGACCACGGGTCCATTTGGTTCCATTTGTAAAAAAACACACAAAGACACACTAGGGGGAAAAAAAGTAATAACTTTATTAAAGCAAATAATAGAGAAGAGAAAAGAGGGAAAGTTAAAGTATGGAGGTCAGGTAGAAACCTTTTATGTCCAAAACTGTTACTTTTTAACCCATTGAGACCTGAAGCCGATTCTACATGTCTCCTAAATCTCAACAGTTTTCTGAAAAACGTATGTTTATATCAGTGGTGCTCAATCTTTTTCATGTCAAGGACCCCCAAAATTATATGTATTTGGCCGCGGACCCCCATCAAAATATTTTGTTCCAGGAACCCCCCAGAAGCAAAGATTTGAGTTAAAAATGTTAGCTTTAAAAAAATATATATATTCAAAGATTTGCACACATTTTAACTATTTTTGAATAGCCCAAAGTGCAAAATAATGCTTTTTAGCTCAAATCTAAAAATGACACAGTTCCAGGTCTTAATGGGTTAAAATGGACACAAAAAATAAACTGTGTTCCAATGGATCCTTTGTAATTATCATGATCTTTGCTTTGTGAGCTTGTAGATCGGCAGTTTGTACTGCTTTAGTGTGTGACACTGTAGTATGACCAAGTAAAGAAATGTATTTACAAAAAATTATGTTTAAATATGGAGATACAAGGTTTCTGCCCGACAACCAATGATAGACCGTGTCACTACTAGCACTTACCTTCAACAGCAGCCACGACTCAAACAGTAGCAAATGGAAAAAAAACACTAAGAAAGGAAGCAAATGACACGTCGGACATCATTTGCTTTCTCTATTAGTTTGCACAGACCTACAGCACAGATGGATGTAAACACTGTGTTAATGGGGCTACATGCTACCATAATGATACCAGACATAAATCACATACCTCCACATCACATACATTTGTACACACAAACCACTAGTGAAGAACTAGAGACAGGCAAGAAGAAAGAAATGTGTTTGTGAAAAGAAGTAAAGACAAAAATAAAAAATCGATCAAATAACTCAGACACAAAAGTGAATAAAAACAAATCATTTTTCTATTGCTTTATTAAAGCAAAGAATAGAGGAAAAGAGGAGAAGTTACGACCACATATGGTCGTATGTGATGTGGACCGATGTGACCAAAGCTTTAGCCGAACAATTACGTGAAACGATAAATAAATCACATAAATGTGATTTGGACAGACATTTGTGGCAACGCAAATGACGTGAAACTATACGATAGACGACGCGAATGACGACATACATGGTATGGTAGCATGTAGCATGTAGCCCCCTTAACAAGCAGCAGCAGAAATCAAAAGGTTCCTACCATCTACAGACGTCTTCTTCTTGTCAACTTCATGTTCTGTAAAGACACAAGAAAAAGAAAACAAAAGGTTGAGTTGTGCCGGCCGTACAGGGTGACATTTTGGAAGCCATAGTGACATGTCATAACCTAGTCACTGACAGGCTGTGTCACCATTATGACATTTTACTTCATTAATTGTCACAAATAATTGCAATTAATGATTTAATTGTGTTTGTTTGGCATTGAACATAAAAAATATATTTTTGGCTGGCTTTTAAACTTCGTAAACAGGGCAGATATGACAAATAACTTAAATGAATGCCATATTACCCGACTTGACTTTCTAATGTAAAAGAAAAAGCGATCTACAAGCTCACAACGTGTCGCGATCACGGCACGGTGTGAGCTTGTAGATCAGCCATTTCCTCCATTTTATGAACTGGAAACTATGACGATTTTATGCAAAATAATTGCAATTACCTCAAATAATTTGCGATTATGTAACCGGAAGAGTGGGCACCTGGGAAAAGTGGGCACTTCAATGTGTAATTGGCCATTTATTTGGGTCACGTGACGTGTGTTTACGTCCTGGTTTCCATTAGGAGGGGATCAGTCTATTTTCTCCATTGACTTACATGCATTCTGCTCATCAGACACAAGCCAACTAACGTCTTATTTCGAAAGGTAAAGTTATTCTAATACTGTGTGCTGTATTATCATCTTGTTTTCTTGATGATGATGTTATTGTTCTTTTACATCTTACCATTTGGAAATTGACTTTAATAGATAGACTGCGAATGCTAGCAATGTTACCTGCCTGTGTAGAACACATCACCATACAGTGGAGTAAAGTACATTTACTCAAGTTTTACTTTACTGGAGTATTTACAATTTCCAGTACTTTTACTTCTACTCCACTGCATCTCAGAGGCAAATATTGTACTTTTCACTCCACTATTGCATTGTGAGCTTGTAGATCTGCTATTTTCATAAGTTTTTTTTATACATTTGAAAACTTTTTATACATTTGAAAAATGTTAATGTAGGCTACTTAAGGCACCAAAGTAGAAAGTACGCATTATGTACATATGTAGAATGTCCCAGTTTTCAAATGTATAAAAAAAATCTTAGCAGATCTACAAGCTCACAATGCAATAGTTGAGTGAAAAGTACAATATTTGCCTCTGAGATGCGGTGGAGTAGAAGTAAAAGTACTGGAAATTGTAAATACTCCAGTAAAGTAAAAATACCTAAGAAATCGTACATAAGTACAGTACTTGAGTAAATGTACTTGGTTACTTTACACCACTGTATGGTGAGTATATATATATATATTGGTATAAAAAGGAAATGCTAAAATAAGCCTATGTGTTCTACACAGGCAGGTAACATTGCTAGCATTCTCAATGGTGTTCACTCTCCATTCCGACATCTCACCACTCCGACTAGTGGCTTCCGCGTGCGGTTAGGGTTAGGGTTAGGGTTAGGTATAGGGTTCGTCAACGTCGGAAAGGCGACATGTCGGAAAGGAGAAATGCACCCCATTCTCAATCTATCTAAACTGCTCAAAAAAAGTTCGGAAACTTAACTTCGGTCAATTATATCTCCCCTTTAATAATACCAATTGGTATTGTGTTTTATATCATTTTTATCGTTGATTAGTCACCTTTACAACGAGGTACAGCTTGTAAGGATCGTGCATTCTTGGAATGAGCAACACACCTAAACGTGTGGGTAGCGCCTCCAAAAAATGTGCCAAAATCACCCAATATGCTTCTGTTGGTAATCACTCTTGTTTTGAGCAACCTGTCAGCACACACCTGCTGAGAGGTGTGTGCCAGTAGTCACAGGTGTGTGACTGCCTCACAGGTGAGTGACTGGCACCTGAACATGGGTTCTGCAACTTTGTTGAGTTTGTACTCCAAGCAGCAACACTGCCCCCATGGAAAGATGCCACGTTTGTCCCTTCAGGATAAGGCCCGTGCAATAGGGCAAGTGAAGCTGGTGTTCCGTTATGCAGAGTGACAGCATTATTTGGTGTTAGCCCTGGTACCATTTCCAAACTTAGGACCAAGTTCTGTGAGACAGGTGAAGTCAACAAGGAAGACAACAACCCAAGACCCCTTGCTTCACTGAGGAACCATAGATTTACAGGCAAGATTTGCACAACGGTACCAAAGACAGATGTCAAAGTTGCAGGGTCCACACACTTGTGACTGGCACACACCTGCCTGCAAATGGTACCAGGGCTGACATCAAATAATGCGTAATCTGCGTAACGGAACACCAGCTTCACTTGCCCTATTGCACGGGCCTTATCCTGAAGGGACAAACGTGGCAGTCCATGGGGGCAGTGTTGCTGCTTGGAGCATACACAAACTCAACAAAGTTGCAGAACCCATGTTCAGGTGCCAGTCACTCACCTGTGAGGCAGTCACACACCTGTGACTACTGGCACACACCTCTCAGCAGGAGAGGTGTGTGCTGGCAGGTTGCTCAAAACAAGAGCGATTACCAACAGAAGCATATTGGGTGATTTTGGCACATTTTTTGGAGGCGCTACCCACACGTTTAGCTGTGTTGCTCATTCCAAGAATGCACGATCCTTACAAGCTGTACCTCGTTGTAAAGGTGACTAATCAACGATAAAAATGATATAAAACACAATACCAATTGGTATTATTAAAGGGGAGATATAATTGACCGAAGTTAAGTTTCCGAACTTTTTTTGAGTAGTTTATTAAAGTCAATTTCCAAATGGTAAGATGTAAAAGAACCAAAACATCATCAAGAAAACAAGATAATACAGCACACAGTATTAGAATAACTTTACCTTTCGAAATAAGACGTTAGTTGGCTTGTGTCTGATGAGCAGAATGCATGCAAGTCAATGGAGAAAATAGACTGATCCCCTCCTAATGGAAACCAGGACGTAAATAGACGTCACGTGACCGTGACCCGATGTGGGTTAGGCTTATAGAGACATAATATATCTACAATTGCTACAAAACCTGTCGCCTACAGCCACTGTGGGCATAAAACAATACGTTGAAGGGTACGTTTAGCATGTATACTTTACATCACTTAAGACCATTTAGCAAATTCTTAATTTGTTTAACATTTGAGAAACAAAAATAGCCAATTTAACAAAGACGTGCCCACTATTCCTGTATCAAACACCATTTTCAAGTAAATATACAATGCTTAGCATTTAATCCAGTTTTAGAAACAACTAAACAGTGGCTCTCAAAGGTTTTCATATCAAGGACCCCAAATGAAAATGCATTTGACCAAGCCACGCCCCCTTCCTATACAAACCCATATTAACTTCAAGTTCCATTTTTAGCATGTTAGATAGGAAGGGGGCGTGTCTGATAAAATGAATATCAAAAGTCTAAATACTGAATCAAGCAACTTAAAAACGGTCTGGGGGGCTCACAAAAGCCTGAGTAGACAATAAAATGACCAAAAGTTTTTTTGAAAGTGAAATATCCCTTTAAACACCCGTGGGCCGTTTGGAACAGAGCCTTCATTAGCATCATTGGTAACACCTGTGAAGGGAAGCGAGCCCAATTTATTTCCAATATGGCAAACTCCCAGTTTGTGCCCCCCTCCTACAATGGTGGTGTTAGTGAAATTGGTGACCTTCAGAAAACATGCGACCATCTCGTTGGGCTTCACATAAAGATCAATGTCCAAATCTAAATAACCACTGTTTTGTTTATTAACCGAGCAACTGTTCATAAACAGCAGTGATTTACTGTGTGTGTGTGTTTGGCATTATGTGAAGTCCACAAGATGGACACATCTTTTGTCAGGTCACCAATTTCTCCATAACACTGGAGGCAGAATTTTGAGGTTTGGAATTTGGCTTGAAAACAACCACAGACAGTCTTGGTTCACCTCTCAGCCGTTTGACCAGTGATTCTCAAAGTGTGGTCTGATAACCCCCACAGCGTATCAGTCATCAGTTACCATGAGTATAAACCCTAGGGTTTATACTAGACCCGTCACAATTATTACGTAAATGCCTAATTGCAATTATTTTTCGATATCAGAATAAAAAATGTATTTTGCATAATCGTCATGATCATTACCATGTTAAAAATGTTCATATATTTTCAAACATTTTCCAAAAATAGTGGATCTACGAGCTCAAAATGTGTCCCATCGCCACACGTTTTGAGCTTGTAGATCGGCCATTTCCACTCGGCTAATTCCACTATTCATTTATTTTTTGAAAGTATAAAAGTAATTAAATTATGTATATTATTTGTCATATCTGTCTGGTGCAAATGTTGTTTACGAAGCCCTAGAAGCCAAAAATAGATCAAATTTGTATTTATAATGTACCAATGTTCAACGTCAAACACAATTAAATCGTTAAATCGCAATCATTTGTGTGACAATTAATCATCAACTCTTCTAATGGTGACACAGCCCTAGTTTATAATGGCCAGGTGTGATCCAAGTACGTACCGTGTGGGGCCTTCCACCGCTCGGTTGAAGATAGCTGGTATTAATAGAGCCGCGTAGGTTGTATGGCACCACGTCCCGAGCACCGTACGCCTTGTATCTCAATGGAGAGCGTTCGTTGGCACCGTTATACGTTTCAGCTCTCAGGGCTCGTTGCTGCGTCGACTCAGTCGAGGTTCCATCTTCCTGAACCCTTTGTCCGAGTTACAGACACTCTATTACCAGCTATCTCCTGATGACTCCATCCATCCAGGACCTTCACTGTAGAACTCATACACCGAGTCAAACCCTGAGTCATAGCTAGGAGTCATGACTCAGGGTTTTAAACTCGATGTATGAAGTAGATTTAGTCCACTCTGCAGGAGGTCACCGCATGGACGCCAAGGTCACATGATTAACCTGTAAGACACACACATATATACACCAACATTACACACTTTTCCCCCAGATTTTATAAATTGTAGAATTCATAATATAAATAAGATTGTTTAAAAAAAGAAATCTACAAAAACGACTTTTCTTTTGTTTCTAGTTTTGTTGGGGTTATATGTTAGTTTGTGTTGCTATTCATTTGTTTTTAAACTCACTATTTTTCATGTATGTGATGGTAGAGATAGAGACTTAAGGAGTAGTTCACCCCCCCAAAAAAATCTTATTTTCTATCAATTACACACCCCATGAAGCCTTGAATTCATGGATTTGTTTTGTTTTTTGTCGCATTCCTAGGCCAATAATTTGATGACAGGGTGTATATCCGCCCTTTAACCGCAAATGATGAAGCTTTAACCGCAAATGATTAGATCTGATGATATAGCACTGACGATGGTCCTATGACCTAAATGTGTGTTGCTGCACTTTTCACTTTGAGCACTTGGATCACTTTATGATCATGAAACAAATAAAACAAAAATAGATTTTCTTAATCTCCGTCTATAAATCTTCCTCTTTTTCCTTTTAGTTTCCTACATTTTTTTTAAATAAAACATTTACAGAAATAAAAAGTTCTCATATTTCAAAAGAACCTCATACATTTAAGGCAACAAATGGACCCTGGTCCACTGTTTCCCAGTTATGGATCGGGAGGACTCAATAATGGGTCGTGGACACATTTTCATGAGTTTAATAAGTACAAATTCACAATACAAGGTCTACTAAACTGGAAGACTCATAAAAGCACTGAGCTTGTTTCAAATGAGTTCCCCTCGCACACAAATCATGATGAAAGGTGTGAGGTCCCACCGAGATGGTTTAAGCCAGGTTTAAACTTTGGGTGACAATTTAGTTGTGATCATTTGGAACAAATGTTTGTTTGATGCAATAGCCTTGGATCAAGACTAATATAGAAGTATTTTATCACTTTTGACTTATTTGCATATCTATGAGGTAAAAGTCAGACTCGATAAAATGACTAGTTTGATGTAATTTTCTCCCTCGGTTGTAAAACACAATATTTCATATTTATGTCAATTTTGGTGTCATAATACTTCAGTCCTAGAACACCTCGAATGCTTAGATAATAATGGTGTTAAATATCGGTGGATAAAAACGTGTCATGTTGATATAAATCAAACATCAGTTTTACCTTCAGAGCAGCGTGGCACGCTACAAACAAACTGTTGGAACCAGCCGTCAGCCGTGGTGCGCCTGCGTCCAATTTCAACCCATATTCACATCCGGTCTAGAGCCCCGCCTACTGGATCCGGTGTGTTGAACACGTACGTGTAGATATCATTTCCGTTTCCGTTTTCCAACCGGATCTTCACCCTGCAGAGTGAATTGATCCCCAGACTGCTTTCAAGTCATCATCAGCACTAAATCATCTACTGCTGTGTGGAGGATGCAGTGGTGTAAAGTAACTAAGTACATTTACTCAAGTACTGTACGTACTTAAGTACAATTTTGAGGTGTTTGTATTTCCAATTTCCAAAACTTTTACTCCACTACATCTCAGAGGCAAATATTGTACTTTTACTCCACTAAGAAAAACATTAGTTACTAGTTACTTTGTAAATGTTTATTATTATTACAAAACATACATTAACCATTTCAGCCCTATGAAAATAGCTATTTTCAAAGCATTTTTGATTGTGAAATGGGACATTCTGCAAAATGAGTACTTAATTACTTTCAGTACTTAAGTATATTTTAATACGAATACTTTTGTACTCGTAAATGTTGAATTCCGCAATTACAGAGTATTTCTACATTGCAGTATTGATACTTAATAAGTAAAAAATGTGAGTAAAAAATGTGAGCGCGCGCGCACACACGCACGCACACACACACACACACACACACACACACACACACACACACACACACACACACACTCTTCCTGTGATAGTAGGCGAGTGGTGGAAGAAGTAGCTTATATTCAAACTTTTATATTAACTTAAATTATTATAAACAAATTATAAACTTGTTATAGTAAAAGTAGGGATAATATAAATACTCTGTTAAGTAAAAGTCCATCTATTCTCAATTTGCATGAGTAAAAATAATAATAAAACATGTTGGACATTCAGCTGATATGTGATTCTTCTTGTAGTTTAAATCGTGTATACTTAATGAGACAATTTACATATTTGAATAAATTGTCTATTTAAAACCACACATCAATATGAGCTTGTTTAGTCCACTTTCTAGATAAACTTTTTTCATATTTGCTGTAAGCACATGCGTCACTTTTCCACCGGGAGATCTGAAATACATTTTACACCCATATCCTCAGACAGATGTAGTGTCTGCTGATGGACACTAGATGGCGTCCAAACAGCAGTTTTTAGTCTTTTTAGTCAGTCTGTCCAAAAAGAGGGTTAAACACTCAATCAAACATACCCCAAACACACATACACGAAACTTCTTTTTAAAAGCTGTTTATTTAAGATGTGACGGATGTCAACACAACAACCTGAAGGGAACAACAAACGCTTCAGTTAAAATAAGGTGACCGTTATTTAAAATGATTAAGCAACAAAAACAGAACAATTGATGGAGTAATAACCAAGAATTAAACATGACTAAATACAATAATTGGTCATCAACCAACTGTAATCACAAAGAGACACAAGACACAATTAAGGGAACATCTTATTGTATCAGCTAACAGTATGGAAACTGTATAAGGCTATAAATATGATTTGTAATCAAACTGAACAATTTATTCAGTTAAATACAAAAATGTACCAGTCTGGTATTCACACTGTCACAAAATAATATATTTAGAGATTAAGCATCATTAGAATAATCTCATTTCGTTTATATACAAATGATAAATTATCAATACAAATAATCAGTTTTCTTCCCCTACATATTCATAATCACACAGGGAAATATGTTTGTCACAGTCAAGTCCTGACAGTAGTACTGTATATCTGTGCTGTCGGGCAGAAACCAGCTGTGTCCAAAATATTAAGTAATTGGTTCGACTCAAGACCCAATAAAGTCTTGAGTCGAACCAATTACTCCCGCGGAGACATCAAATTTCTCTTTTGGGCCTTGAGTCTTGGGACTCAAGGCCTCAAAAATAAGGGATGCCTCCCTTATTTTATTTAATGGCGCAACGTTTCGACCTTATGTCCTTCATCAAGCAAATATTTGCCTGATGAAGACCTATAAGGTCGAAACATTGCTCCATTAAATAAAATACGTTTTGAGAGCTTTAGCGGATGTTTTACCTTCTTCTCCTAAAGGCCTTGACATTAAGAGATAACAAACAGTAACCAAAGTGACAGCTTACCACGATATTTGTACATATTTGCTTTGGGAAGAACAGAAATTGAAACAAAGTGTCAACAGTGTTTTTATGGGATAGGTTCCATTTACATGCATCAGTGGAAGTGGTGTCTTTGTATCCAATAATTAGGATCAAAGAGTATAGTAGCACATCCGACCTCTTGAAGGCCGCAACATTATATCATAGAACATTTAGATCCTGTACGAGGGAATACCAAGGGTGAGCGAGAAAATTGCAGCCAGGAGAATGACACTAGCAGGACACTGCCAAAGGCATCAAGAGCTGCCAGCCAGAAAATTGGTGCTGTGAGAGCCAACACACGGGTCACGAGGACGTCCCACACCAACATACGTGGATGTACTCTAGAATGATGCAGGAGCACAAAGTACCTATGAACTGGCCAGATGTATGGAGAACCGGGATGACTGGAAGCGACGATGGAGGGCTCGTCTGAGGACCTAGATTACATGCAATATAAGGGACATATTTTTTTGTACCCAATAACACATCCCCTAGCATCAAGGTGTGAAGGCACCCTTAAAGTCCATTATTATGCAAGGCTCTTGCTTTAACACCATGTGGCGTCTATACAATTGTTATCAGTATATACACTAATAACAGGAGATTTCTCATTGCTGAATTTCAAAGTCACAAATCAGGGGCGAGGCTGGGCATTTCTTTTTTTATTATGACCATCATTATGTATAAACAATCAACAATATTTTACACAACATTTTCACATACCAAAGAAAGTAGGACAGCAACAGATTGAGAAACAAAATGTGGATATGGCATAAACAACAGAACAATATATTACCTACTAGTTTCACTACAATATCAATCACAATTTTAATCCTGGGCTGGTATGTCCCATCCAGCATTCATTCATGTAGGATTCTGCCAAAAGGATTAAAATGTAACAAAGGGAAACTCATGCATAGAAAACATAATTGTACAGCCACAGTAGGTAAAAACAGAATACAAATAAGATTTGTCAAACAGATGGGACACATGACGAGAAGAAATTATGTGGTAGAGTTGTGTGTGGATATTTATTCCACTAAATGCTGCCTTTATGTAAAACACTTTTTTCTCTATGGATGTCAACCTCCATAATGCTATAGCAAAACATATACGACACACCATGATTTGAAACCTGTTGAAAATTATGTGATTAGTCTTGATTTCCCAGTGCCATCTCAAATATGTGATACAAAAGGGGATAAAGAAACATGTCTACACACCAAACAAATTAAAAGGAAGACAAACAGAACTAGGGACAACCAGTTAATAAATAACGGTCCATTTTTATATGATGTATATAAAAAATGAAATGTCTAAAACAATCTTCAGTGTATTTATACATTGGTGACGTTTCAAAAAGTCAAATCATGTACAAAATGAAAGCGTATTGACAGATTCAAAGAATGAAGTATTCCATCCATGTCCGACGAGGGCTATTACAACTGCCAATGGCACACTGTCGACAACCCAAGTTTGTTCAAAATTTGGCATTGATCAGGACGTGGCATCTACACCATTCCTTCAATTACTTGCAATAAATCATGTTCAAACAGCACCCCCATAGGTTTGCTTGCTTTTACATGTAAGGATCAAATCCTAAGAGCCATTTACATGCATCACTAGAAGCTTCAGTGGTGAAAGTAATAATCAACTCCCAAATCTCTGCCGCCACTAAAGAAAGCGTTCATGCACCCAAGCACCAACAATCAAGGTATATGCGCTCGTTGTACACATTGTGTTCAGTATGGAAAGGAAGAGTATTTGCAGAGATATCCACTGGATAGAAAGTCACATACCTTTATGTGTACACATTTTGTTGATGACGCCAGTAGCAGTGCTCATAGGGAAGCGTGAGTTAAGAGCGATTAAAACAAAGGCTACAATTTAGGGTGTGTATGCAGGTGGCGGCTGAAACTGATTGGCAATGTCATAATCAGCAGGATACGTTTCGCTGCTCTCCTCCATCTCCGAGAGCAGCTCTAGTGCCTGCTCTTCCTCCTCTGTGGGGTAGTGGCGCAGAAGATTGGCGGCCGTGGCGAGGATAGAGGCCCCGCCGGCCCCCGCCACCAGGTAGAAGCTGATGGCGAATGTGACGTATATGAGGGAGCCGTGGTACTTTTTGTGTTGCTGCTGTAGAGATAATATGAGCTCCGAGGCCCAGTAACAGAAGCCTATCACTGTGGCACACTGCAGCACTGTTGATATGCAGAAACAGACAGGGGGGAAAAAAAACTGTTAATAATGTGTTGGCTGATATGGTGGAAGAATTTAACTCATAAGCATGGTACAGTTATGTAGCTACTAGCTAATGACCGTTTTGTTCTCGTTTTCTAGCGGCGTTCAGGTAGCGCATTCACAGTGGTGGAAAAAGTACTCAAATGTTTTACTTAAGTAAAAGTATCAATACTGCACTGTATAAGTACTCTGTTACAAGTAAAAGTCCGGAATTCTAAATTTACTTGAGTAAAAGTACAGAAGTATTGGCATCAAAATGTACTTAAAGTACCAAAAGTAAAAGTACAAAAATGTTTGAAAATAGCCGATCTACAAGCTCACAACGCGTCGCAAAGCGACGCGTTGTGAGCTTGTAGATCTGCTATTTTCAAATAGCCTAGGTATAAAATAGGGCTAAAGTGGTTAATGTATGTTTCATAATATCATAATTCATATCTGAAAAGTAACTAGTAACTAAAGTTTTGAAGTAATTGTAGTGGAGTAAAACTACAATATTTGCCTCTGAGATGTAGTGGAGTAGAAGTAAAAGTATTGGAAATTGGAAATACTCAAGTAAAGTACAAATACCTCAAAATTGTACTTAAGTACAGTACTTAAGTAAATGTACTTAGTTACTTTCCACCACTGCGCATTCATCACAGCTACTTTATTATTTTGGCCATGGTTCACCCTGATGTAAAGCTGCACTATTCTTGTGAATATAAATGTTGCTGGGTATCTTTTGTGTTGCACTCTCAGACTCATAGAAAAGGGTGACAGCCTTTGTTAATGAGAATGTGTGTGGAAACTATTCTGAGCTTTTAAACAAAATAAAAAACATGTATTGCAGAACCACTGCAAAGACTGAGGGCAGTGCTTCATATTGGGACGTTATCAGGATTGGTTTTCAAACAAGGAGACGTACGTTTTTTCAGCGGCAGAAAAGTATTAATTCCTGATGAAGATCATTGGATCGAAACGTTGACAGCAATACAAAACAGTGGTGTTTTTTCTACCGGTGTGCGAACATTATTTTTATATGTACAACATAACCATTACAGATGTCTGCCAAGGATTACTGTTGTAAATATAATAAAAAAATAAAATAAAATAAAAATAAATAAAATAAAATAAAAATAAACGCTTACTGGTAATTGTTTGCAAGACTGTATATTTACTCATATTCACTGTTGGTAGACTGTACAGTTTATTATCCAGATACTTTAACTGCTGAAGGCTGAGACTGTAGATATCGGACTAATATCCACACTCTTCTTAGCATTTAGATTCATGTATACATTTACTGGTGATCGATTCTTCTACATTACACTTATACGAATATACATTATTTTAACACAGGCAAACCAAGTGTAGATGCTAGGGTCAGATGCTAGTATATTTATTTATATACTATATACTTATCTCCCTACTCTCACCTGTACCTGTGTTTCATTTAGTGCTGTTGTTGCTACAACACCTGAATTTCCCCACAGGAAGCAATAGATCCTTCTTTCCTTCCAGTCATAAATACGTGTACTGTACACCACTGAAGTAAGACAGAATCATACCTGTGAGAATGTGTGCAAACGCGTATCTCCGCGTGATCTTGAGGGCAGGATGCTTAGGTCCGAACACATCCAACAGGAATGCAGTCAGACTGCACAGGATGCCCAGGAAACAGAATGCAGCAATGACCCGCAGCAGCAAGATGGTCTGGGGGTTTACACAGTAGTCTAGAAAACAGTAGAACAACATCAAGCCACGGTATTAAAAAATTAAGCTGCTTACACGTGTTATTTCATTGACTACGGGTAGGCCAACCGTCCCTTGAAATACAGAAACAAGGGACACACTTTGTTCCTCTTTTTGGGAATCAATCAACGACACACATCTGATCTTACAAGTTCAAACAGCTCATATACATATACTACAATAAGGTCGTTTATACAATGTACAAAACATGTATACAGACAGTGAGATTTGAATTGACCTTTTTCTGGGGGTCCCTTACTTTCCTTGGAAATAAGGGACGCCTGGCTGGGTGTCCCTTATTTGAATTTCAGGTAGTTGGCAATCCCAACGATGGGCAACTTCCCCGCACGCAACTCTCAGATGCTATAATACTATCAATCTGGCATCTAGAGTTGAAATACCAACCCTTAAACAGAAAAGTCCTACCAAATGTATTAAATGACATTAAACTCACCAACATTGCAGCTGTACGGAAAGCTTGGATTATCCTCTTTGTATCTGTCAAGTTTTTGTTTAATAGAAATCCACCCTAGACATGTTATGAGCTACTCACTGTCAATACATTCCATGCAGGTGATTATTTTTGTAAGTGTTTGAGTTTGGAAGGGCTTGTTGGAAAACCTGACAGATACAAAGAGGATAATCCAAGCTTTCCGTACAGCTGCAATGTTGGTGAGTTTACCGTCGTTTAATACAATCAGATAGGACTTTTCTGTTTGGGTGTATGGCCTGTTAAGGGTTGGTATTGCGCAACTCTAGATGCTGGATTGCATTATAGCATCTCTGAGAGTTGCCTGCGGCTAGGTATTTTCTAGCCTTGGATCAAAGACTATCATAGAAAGATGTATTTGATCAAGTCTGACTTTTATTTTCGTATCTATGATAGATACAAAAGTATAAGTAAGACTCGATCGAATACATCTATGACAGTCTTGATCCAATGCTATGTATTTTCACACTTGAATGTATATAATATTATTGTTACTACTAACCGTCCAGAAGCTTTGGATCGATGTACCCCAGGACGTCCGCCACCCCCAGCTCCTGCCTGGGACAGGTCCCGCCGTGGACCCTGAGCCAGGCCGGCTCGGCCAGGGCCGTGCAGAGGGCGGTGATGGACAGGGCTCCCGGCAGGGCCGACGCCAGGCTCCGCTCAGGCTGCTTGGGCAGGGAGGTGGCTCCTCTCCTCCTGCGGCCTCCTCCAGGAGCACTGGGACCCGGCGGCGGCGCGTACATAGTCGCACACTTCGTGTATTAGTCTGTTGTAATGCCGTCCTGACGGTGTAACACCAGGCGTTTATTAACGAGAGTCTTAAATAAAATCCCCTCTCAGCCAGACAGACAGTACAGGTCCTAACTAGGAGCTAACCTATGGGATTAAGGACAGGATGTAGCACGTAGATACAGATTATGTGTCCGTTGTCACCTACTGTATTGACTGTAAATATTGAAGGAATATGGATTCTTCTGGACGATGAACCGTTAGTGTCTCTGTGGTCTCTTCAGGCCTGCTGCTGCTGCTGTATTGTTGTTAGCTTAGCCAGCTAGCCCAACTGTTAGCCCCCCCCCAGGAACAGCTGTACCTTCTGTTTGTTTTGTCTTCTCGAACAAAACACTAAACACGTTACCGAAACAAATAAAACGAGATGGTAACCGGAGCGAATCTAGCGAACAAACGCTTTAATGTGAGTCCTGTTCTTTGTTAATGGGGGGGAAACAAGAGACAAACAGAAACTAAAGAGAGCGTCCGCTGATTTTCCAGTAAAATATGCTCTCTTCCTTGTTCATGCCATTCTTCTTTGTGGGTCTGTTGTTCTATCTTTGGGCGAAGTAAATCGGAGGAATCAGTGCTGCCATCTATTGGTGCTTCCGGGACGGTATATTTATCTCTCTGCCAGTCAGGGTAGGCAATGTGCAAACATTGGCACAGGGGAGGGTGATCACTGGCACTGACACTGGCATAATTGTGAAAGTTTTTTTAAAATATATTTTTAAATGTAGTCAATTAAATGAAGTCCCCTAGACTGTTTGCAAACCCTGTACATAATTCTACATTCATTCAAACTCTGAACTTGGCAACTAAACAAAACTAAAACATGGCACTTGTCAAAAAGGTTACCGACCTCTGGTCTACAGACTTGTTTTCGAAACAGTCGCCCCTTATTTGTATATAAATATGTAGATAAATTGTCTCTCTCTTCCCCTTACCCCCCCCCCCCCCCTTCTTCTTCTCCCCGTTCTCTTTTATGTAAATAACAAAAACGATGGAGCTTTCACAAATTTCCCTTAAAAAATGTATAGTTCCACTAATAAAATATCCTTAACATCTCCCATGCTTCTATGGTTCTATATTCATGAGAGATATGGCAGCGTTTTATAAACACATGTCCCTGGTTTCCATGGAGTCTAAATCTCTGAAACCTCACATTTTGAGACTCTAGCTTGGTATCCTAGTTACTTAGCCTACTTACTTAGCACTTCTTTTTTTTTTACCATTTACCCTGTCATTGTTGACTAATGACTACAGCTCATGCTACTTACTCCGATCTTGTAAATCACGTTGGATGAGAGAGCTAAAATGCCCAAATTGTAAAATTGTAAATGTTTTCTATTGATGGTTAAGTTTAGGATTGAGTTTGATTTGGTTGGTAATGATAATGATCTGGGAGGGCTGTTTAATAGAGAGATTGCATGACCTGGATTCATTTCAGAGCTTGTAAATTGGAGACAAGTTCTGTATCATCAGTCACAGCCTATTACATGAAAATGTCATCAACCATTTGACAAGAAATACTTGATAAAGTACAATTTTTATTGCACATGGCACATACTGATACTGCAAAGAAAGTGGTGGAAGCTTGTAAACAATTTTTAAAGCAAAAGAAAGGTCTGATTTAGTGCAGTAACTTAATTTAGTAGTAATTTGAATGTCAAAAGTTGATTTGTTAAAAAGTGAATAAATGCTAATGCTTTCCCAAAATAATGTCCATCGCTTAGTTACACTGTCAAATTAATAGTGCGGGTCAGTGCTCACCTCCAGGGAGCACTGACAAAACGTGAGACTCAACTTAAAACATAACCCTCTAATGCTCTGAGTGGAGCATGGTCACAAACTAGAGACCATTTAAAAAGAGTGTAATTTGAAATATCGTATAACCCATTTTAATTTACAGAACTGCCACTTCCTTCTGCATGGGGACCACACTGTCCACGTGATTCTGCTTGGATGAAAGCTTCCTGAAGAACTTGTGTCCCCTCTCATCGGCCTCCTGAAACACATAGCCTGGGGGTGACTCATAGCTGGCAGGGCACACGGCGATCCTGTGAAACAACACACAATATACAAACTACAGTTAGCCTGATACACTTCATTCAAAAGGTCAAAGGTGTGTTAGTCAGTGTGTGTGATGTGGTGTGGTGTGTGTGGTAAGGAGAACCTCTTTGGAGTAAACGCTGTGCGATACATGGTAAAGCCTTCCATTGGAACACTTGCTCTCATGGGCTGGTTAGTTGGCTTAAAGCTGATGTTAGGCCTCAGTTCATGGGGTGTATAGTGGGCCTAGAGAAGAGAGGAGAGGAGAGGAGAACGTAACAAAACAGAACAGAAGATTCTCAGTGATTTAACTGTGTTTTCATACACAATTCTACTAGTTTGAGAGGTCATCATTACTTTTTATATGGTACATTTATTTTTAAGCGTAAAGAGTAATTGGTATATGTGCCCTGAATGTGGTGAGATCCTCCATCTTTCCACTGGCTTTATGCATCTCTTCATTCATCTTAACAAGAGGCTGTCTTGTGTGTGCCAACCAGGGTTGAAAGTCCTCACGCATGGTCGTGCCGCTCTAGAGGCACAAAGAGAACATCAGTGTATAATACTTTTCAATCTACAAATCTACAAAGAGTAAATGTAAATGCTGACTTTCTTAATGGACAGCAAATCAAATTTGTTATCGCTGTCCAGTCGAAGGTAAGGGAGTTCTTTATGTCCCTGTCTGCTTGTTTTTTGTGTTCAGGGCTAATGTTTGTCTGCCGCTGGACCTATCAGCGCCAAATGCACTTTTTCCTAAACATGTAAAAAAAAAAAAAGGAAAATATTAATTTAACTTTAATCTTATAATGAAAGTAAATGCCAGTCATTTACTTTCATGGCCAAATAAGAAGTCATATGTCTTAGATACATCATAGATGGCTGATATCATAAACTGGGGCCAGCAGAAATACAGCATGCGCTCCAGGTAGGCTATGAACCTCTATAGTTTGCATTTATTTGTGTGCTAAAAGTGTGACTCTGAGACCGTGCAATGTAGGTCAATGGGGAGAATATATTGGATCATCCATTCTTATTTCTATTTTAAAGTAGCAAATTATTACTACCCCTTTTTCTCCCAATTTAGTCATTTTGCCAACTAACACTTCCCACACATATATGTGTTGCCACTGCTATTGTACCCTACTGGCTCCGTCCTATTCCTCTCATTCAACACTCCCTACTGACAGGTGCCAGACACAGCCACTTGTGTACGTACAGACACTTGGTAAGCCTAATGCATCGCAGTGGAATTGATCCCTAGACTCCACAGTGGTGGATGACCGTGGATCATCAATTTATAATCTTAGGAGCAACTACTGAAGATTACGTTGCAGATGTTTGGAGTTAGTTACATCATGGAAAGGCTACACAACCCAAACCTCTGCCAAAGTTGCTAAACATCCACAGATTTAACAATGGAGCACTCATTGAAGTTCTCACTCAGTGATTTTTTTACATTGATGACTGGTCCACTATTACCTGGAAAGGAGCAGAGGACCTCTTCGGAGTTAAGTATGGCCTGGCAGATATAAATGGCTGGATTTGGTGTCTGACATAGGCTGCCGCGGTGGTGGTACTCAGGTCCATGTGCTCCGTAGGACTGACATATTCATCTGTCTTACGGACATGAGGCAAGGAGACTGGCCACACCTTAAATTTGTCCCTGTTCTCCGTGCTGCCTTGGAAAGGTGTATTAACAGAATACTGGAGGAGAGGAGAGGAGAGGAGAGGGGAAGGGAGGAGAGGAGATGAGATGAGAGGAGAGGAGACTATAAGAATCAAAGTACTGCACACCTGTTAGGCAGCATGTCAACCGCAGCATTGAGCACAGTACCATGTTAGGGCAAGGCTTGCAGCTTTGGGGTAGCTCTCCACGAAGACCCTGGAAGTCTTGGCGGTGTGTAGTGAGGTCCAGGAGGGGCTCGCTGCTAGGCTTGTACAAATCTGGGGGCCTGATGTAGCGCGACCCAATTGGATGGGGGATGAAAGACAACTGGTTCGAGGTCACACCATCAAAGGGAATTTCGGAGGCCTTCACGATGTTGGAGGGTTTAAAGCTCTCCCGTGGAGCCACAACTTTGGGGATAAAAGCATCCTGAAAGGTGGTCGTACCCCCAAACTTGTCTGAAGGAGGCTGATAGATGTCTGGAGGTTTACTCATCTCCCTCCTACACGTCTCCCAGTGCCTGAAGTCATCTTAAAAGAACACAACATCTGTTAAGACATACGCTCACTTCGTCCCCTCACTTTAATACGGTCAATGACAATTTGATAGAACCTGTTTCCTGAAATTCTGTCAGTGCAACATGCCAAAGCCGTTTCCTGTGAGAATAACCAACATTCAATTAAAAGGTATAACCTTTGTAGGTGGGGATGGTGTCTAGTTTTCCCTTCATTGCACTTGATCTCTGTCTGGGTCTGACTGGGGCAAAGGGCTGGATGTCATGAGGGTTGAAGTGTTGATGGTATGTGGTCTCTAGATCAATCTTTGCCGAATTAGGCTTATATTCTGTTTGCTGGCGTTGCGGGCGTCGTGTTATCTCATGGGGTATGAAGTCTGTCCTATCCAGAGAGAGTGAGAGAACAAGAGAGAGTGTGTGAGAGAGAGAGAGAGAGAGAGAGAGAGAGAGAGAGAGAGAGAGAGAGAAGGGATTACAGAAGATTGCAGATCTCAAGTTTCATGATCTCAAGTTCCGTGCGTGTCTGTCAGAAGGCGCTGAAGCGCTTAATTACTTGAATGTTGTTTCTCCATCCATTCGTCCTTTATTGGCATGATCCAGGTCTTGTTTTGGTTTCATGCTCTGGCGTGGGCTGTAGATGCCATAGACAGGAAATTTGTCGACATACTCCGTCAGCACACATGCGCTCCCATTCCCCTTGTCATAGATGGCAGTAGGCTTGTGGGCGCAGCGGTGGCGGCTGGTGAAATGAAAAAGAAAAGAAAAGAAAAAACAGTGACTAATATGTGTGGCTTGAATCTTCTGTAGCTCTGAAGGCGTGTCACCCACTGTCAGGTTTTGGGAGCAGATCCAAGGCTATATCGATGCTGTTTAAACACAAACATAAACAACAACAAAAACAATTGCAGCATTCTCTTATCTTCACCAGGCAGGCATGCGATTGTCAGTTTGTGATGTACAGGTAACCAAGGCAAGCCTTGTCTTTGCTCAAGGAGTGTCTTTATGGCTGTGATAGTAAACTCAGAATGTTCACAGCAGAAGCAGCAATTTCTGTTACATACACTTCATATCCATTTTGCAGTCAATGTTATCATAATTTGTATAATACAGATGGGCTATTTGCCTGCATGAAATAATAGGCTGCTAAATCTGACATTATGTCTGCCAATATACAAGGCAAGACAACACCTATGATAAATCTGAAAAAACAAAAACATGACATGACATTAATCAGCATAGGAAGAATATGACACATACATACCCACAGTTACATATCTCACATATACAAAGCTTTTTCATGTTTTCCAGACAGATATCCTGTTGAACACTGCGTAGACTTCTCTTCAACTCGTGCTGAGGTATGTGCCAGCAGCCTGCCACTGTTTAAATGGCAGCAGCAGAGGTATCCAGACAACCACTGAGCGTCCTCTGGTTGCTATGTTACGATGAGTATTGCGTAACAGTGGCCGCAGTTAAAGGCAGTGGTTAGAGGTATCAATACTGCAATGTAGAAAGAGTCTGTTTACAAGTAAAAGTCCAGAATTCAAAATGTACTCAAGTAAAAGTACAAAAGTATTGGTATTCAAATATACTTACAAAAGTAAAAGTACACATTATGCAGAATGTCCCATTTCACACGTTTTCAATCAAATGTATACAAATCTATTGTCAAATAGCACATCTATTTTCAAATGGCCAAAATGTATATAGGGTTGAAGTGGTTCATGTAGCTATGTTTTGTAATAATAATCTAAATCTACAAAGTAACTAGTAACTGAAGTTTTCAAATAATTGTACTGGAGTAAAAGTACAATATTTCTATCTGAGATGTAGTGGAGTAGAAGTAAAAGTATTGAAAACTGAAAATACTCAAGTAAAGTAAAAATGCCTCAAAATTGGACTTATGTACAGTACTTGAGTAAGTGTAGCCTACTTACTTACTTTTCCACCACTGGTTAAAGGGAAAACCACGCGAGTTGAACTCATGGGTTGAACTTGATATTTGATATGTTGTTCTAATGTCTTATGTATTACAATAATAAACTGGCATGTATTGATAATAGCTGATACTGTAAATAGCTGTCAGAATGTGTTCCATATGGTCTGCTTCCCTGTCTGTCACAGTTGTTTCTATCCTCCACAGAGAAAGATATTTTGTTCGGGAATACCATCGTAATATATGTTTAAAATAGCTTATTAAATTGTTTTATCTATCTCTCTGTCTGTCTGTCTGTCTGTCTGTCTGTCTGTCTGTCTGTCTGGTAGATAGATATAGTAATACAAATGTGACAAATAGATTCACTGCTATCTTCACAAAAAGTACTATATTTCGAGTCGTTTGATTTGCCCGATAAATTAAGTGTAATCATTGAGGAACCAACAACACACACAGGACACACTCATCCGTCCATATTCTCCCCAGCCACAGGGGGGCAGTAATGCCAAGGTAGAACATGTGATATTCAGAAGAAGAAGTGGAGTTCTAGTAGGACGGAAGTTTGTGAAATTTACAACAAAACGGGTAACCTCGCATCACCAGTCTTTCCACCTCGGAGGAAAGCCTGGTATTCGTTACTGAAGGCCCATATGATCCGGTCTAGACCACGCCTACTGAAAAAAAAAAAAAAAAAGCATCCTCTTTCCGGTTTTGTCGCGATCCGGTTTTGCGGTGCCGCTTTGTTTTGGTTCCCCAATCCCTATTTAAATGGAATAGAATTTCCCCGTGGGATAATATGGATAATACAGTCGCTAAATAGTCTCTGGAAAGTACACTCACATTTATATTTAAAAAATAAGCTAAACTACGCCGTATCAAGGATTTTGGGGACGGACCTATTTTGGGGTGAGACGTCTTTCCGGTTTGTCGCGATCCGGTCGCTTTTCTTTTTTTTTCCGACCGGATCATAGACCCGAAAAGGAACGATGCCCAGGCTACAAAACGGGTAAAATTATCACGCATTTCATAATTACAGCGAGTCAGTCGAGTGGTGAAATCTCATTAATATAGCCTTTCTTTCCGCGTTTAACTCGCGGACAGTATAATTCAGTGTTTTTGGAAGATAAGTACCTTTACAAACAGGCGGTTTGTAGATAAGGTGTTCGGCAGCATTGTGCTGTTTAACGTGGCTAACGGGTATTATCTAGCTGTCAGTGGTAGATAATAGAACATGAAGGACGCACTGGTTCTCGTCCAGAGGTTCGTCGCTCATCCAGACTCTCGCTGCTGGTTCGTGTCCTGGAACCCCTCTGGGACGCTGCTGGCCTCATGTGGAGGAGACAAGGCCGTGCGGATCTGGGGGAAAGAAGGTTTGAGAAGATTGAATATTGTATTAAATAGAATGCAGAAACAGCACGAGTGCAGTCATCCACGTCTATAAGGACCACACACACCAAAGTCCAGTGGAGTTGTTTCCATTGAGGCTGCTCTACTCAACAACACAACACATATACAATCAATGATTCATTCAGTGCTTCTCAAACTGTTTTATTCAAGGACCCCATAACTCTGAGCGTATGCATGAAACCAAATGGACACGTGGTCCCTTTTGTTCCATTTGTATATCCTCAGAGTTACAGACCTCCTTAAATAAGGGTCCATTTAGAACCCTGGCCTGAGGGTCCCTGGACTCCTGAACCACTGCTGTAATGTACATTTCCGGTTTCCTACTGCTTTCATCTATGCTCTCTACACAAATGGAACAAACTCCAGGACTCTCTGAAAGTGGTTCGATTGTTACTGTTTTTCATTATGTATGGTATTTTATAACTGTACTTGTTTTCATGCTGTTATCAGGGCGTCATTGAAAAAAAGGACTTGCTCTCAATGGGCTTCCCCAAAAGAAAATTAAAATATATATATTACATCAGATGTTTAAATCTGCTATTTTTGATGTAAATAACATTCACATCTGCTCAGAAAGTTAATTTCCCAGTCTGATGTATTGCTGGCTGATCTGTTTCGTACTAGTCGTACACTGATAATAACATAATATGCCCTCCTGCTTCTTCCCCCATCCTGCTTTAGGTGATTCATGGGAATGCAAGACGGTCCTTGCGGATGGACACCAGCGCACTGTGAGGAAAGTGGCATGGTCCCCCTGTGGGACCTATCTGGCCTCTGCCAGCTTCGATGCAACCACGTGTATCTGGAAAAAGAAAAATAACGATTTTGAGGTCAGATTAACACGCTCAAATTGCAGCCTATTATCTTATTTGATGGTTTGACATCAACAGACTACAACTCTGATGGAAATCGTTCCATCTTCTCATATAATACTGTGTCTGTGTCCTATAGTGTTTGACTGTGCTGGAAGGACATGAAAACGAGGTCAAATGTGTGGCCTGGGCACCTTCAGGGAATCTGCTGGCCACATGTAGTCGAGACAAGAGCGTCTGGGTTTGGGAAGGTGAGTCTCAAGCGTTTTTTTCACTACCTTAGATGCACATGTATCATCCACAAAAGAGTTTGGAGGTTATTCACCTCCCTTAATCCTGTTAAAAAGATCTCTGCAGCGCAGCATGGAATTGAATCGAATCTCTTCCCTTTGCCTTTCACAGTGGATGAGGAGGATGAGTACGAGTGTGTTACTGTAGTGAACTCCCACACACAGGATGTCAAGCATGTTGAGTGGCACCCTACTCAGGAGGTAGGTTGCACACATACTGTACATGGACGATAATTACTCCTACCTCATCTTGGCCACCACCCTCGACCAGCCATTTGTGAGGTCCATTCTCAGTTTATCTCTGTCCCTTTACTTCTTGCTTCAGCTCCTGGCTTCAGCCAGCTACGACAACAACATTTGCATTTATAAGGAAGATGATGATGACTGGGAGTGCAAGGCCACCTTGGAAGGACACACATCCACCGTATGGAGTTTGTCCTTTGAGAAAGATGGAAAGAGATTGGCCTCCTGCAGTGATGACCGCACGGTGAAGATCTGGAAGGAGAGTCAGTCGGAAGGTAAAAATCTATGTGGAACGTAGACTACGTGTGTGGTTTGGTATTTCCTCTTCAACATGTTTGTTGCTCTTGTTGAACTGCAGATGGCAACACAGACAAGACTTGGAAGTGTGTTTGTACTCTGTCTGGGTTCCACGCACGGGCAGTGTACGACATCTCTTGGTAAGCATACTATACTATCTTTTAGTGCTCATGTTGATGACTTTAAGGCTGTCCTGTTAGTAGATATAAATCTTGTTCCTCCATTTTCTGAGACACTTTTTTGGCAGAAGGAGCACCATTTTGTTAAGTGCTTTGAAGGACATACTGTAGGCCTATCTTTAGTAAACAAACTTGATTTGTAGAGCAGGGCCTTGCCACCTTTCATATATATATTATGAAGTTCAGTCTATTGAGAACAATATACATGATTATTAAATATCAGTTACTCAGAGAACAAAAACTAGATAAAGTGCTCCTCGGAGCACAGGTCTCCGCCAGGTCAGATACGTTATTGTGGCCTCCTGGTGGCGCTATAATAGGCCAATGTGAAAAGGGTGCCATTTATTCTTAGGTCGTTCACGGCAATCGGACACTGCATTCATGATTTGAAGCATTTTGTTCCAAAAATGTGTTTTGCTAAATTAGACCTGCTGGTGGCGCTATAACAGGCCAATGTGAAAAGGGTGGCATTTCTTCCTCGGCCTAGTGGGAATGTGCGTGTGAAATTTCACGGAAATCGCACGCTGCGTTCATGGTTTGAGGCAGTTTGTTCAAAACGGACCAATCCTGCAAACTTTGGATGGCAACCTTAACCAATAAGGATGGAATATGGGAAATCGGACCGATCAGGGTTGATCACATGACTATAGAGATAATGTGAAAAAAATGGGTTTTGCACAAATCGGCCTCCTGGTGGCGCTATAACAGGCCCATGTGAAAAATTTGAGGCAGAGGTTCTGAATTGGCATCCAGGGAGTGTGTGTGCACAGTTTCGCAGCGACCGGGCCAACGGTGCCGGAGATTTGGTGGTAACACACGGACACACGGACGGACACACGGACGGAGGGTAAAACATACTCTCTCGCCATGCCTTACGGCCTGGCGGAGACAATAAGTGTGCATGGTTACATTGGGTGGGTAAGGGGATTGGGGTAGAACGTGAACTCTGGTACAGGTATGGGACAGAAGATAGTTGTGAAACAGATCTGGGATATGCTTAGAAAATATAACAATAAAAAGAAACATGAACTTACTCAACTTCAAACCTTTGTGCCTATTTTTGTTCAGGTGTCAGCTGACTGGTGCCTTGGCAACTGCTAGTGGAGATGATGCAGTGCGTGTGTTTCAGGAAGACGAGCCCATCGATTCAGACCAACCCGTGTTTTCCCTGGCTGCCTGTGCAGCCAAGGCCCATAACCAAGATGTCAACTGTGTTAACTGGCACCCAAAGGAGGCAGGGACCCTAGCCTCCTGCAGTGACGATGGAGACATTGCTATCTGGAGATACCAAACTGAGGGCTAAACACTGTATCTGGTTCCTCATGACAAACTATTCGTCAGCACTGAACACACCAAGATGTCCCAGCCGTTGAAGTTGCCACGTTAATGTTTCTTATTCTTTCTTGTCCAGTAAGTTGGACAACATCTTTGGTTGTCTGTCTATACAATATTCCTTCAGTACTGCCCTTTTTAAGCGTACATGTTCAATTTTGTATAATTTTGGCATTTCAGTGACATTGAAAATATATTACATTAAATTAAAAGAAATTAAGCCCACGTTATTTTTCTTTTACATATTAAAAAGTAGTCACAATTAGGCGCCAAGGTGGCGCAGTGGTTAAGTGCCTGCCCACCACCGCAGAGGATGTGGGTTAGAATCCACCATGGTTGTGCATTCAGCTTTGTCAAGTGGCGATACGCACACAATTGGCCTGTGTTCAGCGGAGTGAAGCCGGGTGGGGAGGGTGATATTTGTGACTGCACGTATTTCTGGGGTGGCACCTGTCAGCAGGGAGTTTTGGGCGGGAGGAGTAAGACGAGTGCTCTCTACTCCTAGCCTGGCGTAGACAGACTATATCACTTTTTTGCACTCGCAGATTCGTCTGGTCTGGACCCAGGCTACTCTACTCGCGGTTGGGGCTCCTCACTGGCAGGCGAGTCAGAAGGATACAACAGCAGTGACACAGTGTGGGGAGGAATCAATTGGTATAATGACTAAATTGGGAGAAAAAGGGCTAAAAAAAAAGTTGGTCATTTTTGGATTATCTTTATTGCAAAAAGAAATGTAATCACATCAGTCTACAAATGTACTTGAAATCTTGAGGCCCATCGAGAATCCGAATATAGTTCAACGCATTTTATTGGATTTTTTTTTGTCATACTAAGAAAGGGGCTTTATACAAAAACTGACCACTAAACATGGATTATGTTCAATTTAAAAGGTTTTCCATCAACTCTGGAAAGAAAAGTGTTTTTTTTTTTAGTTGCACCAACCCTGCAAATGCTAAATATTCAGCTGACTCAAGCATCAATGTGCATTATATCCAATATTAACATTCAAAAATTCTGATCGGGCCTTTAAGGACAGCTGTTCACGTCAATGCAAATGGTACATTTCTATGTACGCTTTATACATGTTTACAAGAATGTATCTTGTATGTTATTTCTGGACTGGTGTACAACAAAAAGCATGATCTTAACTCAAAAACAAAACATAGAAAACGATGATATAACCACAAGAGCCTAAGAAGGTAATGGTATACTTGGGAGACAACGATACAGGAGGGGAAACGGGTTTAATATCTACAGTAAGAACATCTACTGATCCCACTTGAGACTGACATGAGGGTCATCGTCAGGTTACAGGCTAATCTGAGTCGCTGTCTCCGCTTTCAGCCTCCTTCACATCGGCGCTGAATTTGTACTCCTGGTCACAACCCATGTAGGCGTCACTCATGAAGTATAGCGTGTAGTTGTGGACGCCCATCACCGGTGCTACAAAGTCCAGCTTGACCTACAGGACATCAAGAAATGGCATTAGACTTTTGAATATCCTTAACTATGCAAATAAAGTACACCATCTCGGCATCATTGGCATTAATTACGGATGCACAATATTGACATTTTGGCCGATAACTGAATATTTACAGGGTCATATCGACCAATATCAATATTATAATACCACTTTCCAACAGTAGGGGTTACTGTACACCTATTATGTTATGACTGATGCTGGGTGCAGATCTCTTATGAACCGATTTATTAGGCCTTATTATACACCACTGTTTCCAAAAGCCTGATTTAAATAAGCTGCAATAAACAAAATTAATGCAAGTCTTGGATATGGACGCAATACACAATATCCTTTTGCAAAACAATTGTACAACCTCATAAGTGCATGTGATTGACTGACCTTTGCTTTCTGCTGAAGCGTTAGCCTCTTGATAGAGATGAGGCTGTTGGACTTGGGATCTCCAATGACCACCCACCAGCCCTCCTCACGTTTCTGAAAGAACACAAACACGTGTCATCAATCAATTGTTGAAATTATAGAAAAGTATTTGGTTAAAAATTACCGCCATTTCAAAGATAACGTACCTGGGGGAAGAGAGGCGCAATAACAGGTCCAGTAACTTCCTCCTCTCGTTCCAGTTGAACAAGCACCAGAACTGGACTACCACTGTAAATAAAGATGAAAGAATTTACGCTTTAGTAACTGTCTTAATAAAACTGTTTCCGCATACATTTATAAATGACTCATTTTTTGCTTTTAATTTGACACCTGCCATTGAAACATGCCATTTATAATTGAATTAGATTCCTCTTAAAATATTATCCTGTATGCATGGTAATGACACAAAAAAAATACAGAGACCCTTGATAATAAAACTCTCATCCCAACTCAATCATTCTCCCCACTTTTTCATTTGAATATTAGGAAATTTACCAGACATTATTAACTATTATGGCAACGTTAAACTATGTTTAACCACATTAAACATGGTGTACCAATATGTCATTATGTGGGATATAAATAAATAAATACAATTCTAAGAATTTTGAAAAAGGTTTAAAAAATAGATCAATCAGCTCACAATGCATGACAGCACTGTGTGTTGTGAGCTTGTAGATCTGCTATATTCCTAATAACTTAGAATGTGTCTGTGGTTAAGCAGTTAAAGTACCTCTTGATGTTGTCTTTCTCTACCACTTCATATGACAGTTCAATGTTGGGGTAGCGGTTACTGAAGCGAGCCACGTCAGCCATCTGGGCATCGGAGAGCTGAAGCAGAGCAGTGCGCTCTTCATCCTCCATTTCCATGATGTCAAAGATGCTCTCAACACCCTAACAAAGAGACAAGAGGGTTAAGAGGTCAGCTTTCAGGCAATTATGGTTCTCATCCACAACTCATGCATTCTGATCCAATCCACGCCATTTTGAACATCAGTGAAACTATCTAAACATAAATTCTGTATTTTTTAATATAGCCAAAACATTACCAGAAAGCTGCGCATGTAAGTATCAATGTTGCACTTACAGTAAGTCCCCACATTGAAGCAATGCATTGATTGTTTTTAATTGTAAGTATATTAAAAGATAAAAAAAAATACCTTATCTGTGCAGCGCTTGATGTGCTCCGATGTGAAGAATGGCAGTTGTTTGAGGTAGGAGTCCTTAGACCACATGGCCTGGGTCACCATCTGTGCCAACTCCATGGCAGCCAGCGCAGGACTCAGCCAGCCGTTACTGGACAGTACATCTACACAGGCTTGGATCAGACGCACCGCCTACAAACAGCGCAGATAAAATATGTTAAGTGTACATAGTATATACAAATAAATCAATTCAAAACATCAAAACACTATTGGGGTCTCGTGTAACAATTCAGAAAATCCAAGAGGCTGCAACCTCCCGTACCCAAACACCGAGTTAAAAACTATTCTGATGCTGTGTAGAATCACTAGTCTACAAATGAACTGGCACATCTTAAAAAGGGTTCTAGGTTTTAACAACAAAAAGTTACAAGAGCCCAAAGAATCTATGCAGGTTCTTGTACTTGTAGTCAAACCCTAAATATTTGCATTTCATGTTCACTCTCAAATTGTATTTCTGCAAAATATGCAGATTTTCAGCAAAAGAACAGCCGTTATGGTTTTATGTCAGTATGTACTTGTACTGCTCAGGAGGCAGTGGCATCATCATTCACCTTGCTCAGGATCTCTTCAGTGTCTGACTGGAGCTCTGCACTCAGCTGCATCCTGGACAGATGGGCCTGCAGCAGCAGGTTTGTCTTCACGTGGGGGTCGTTGAACTTGGCGTTGTTCAGTTTGTGGGGCACCTTCTGGGCCAGCTGAAATATAACAAATGTCCAAAACATTAAGTTAGTTTTCACTTAATATTGGTACCCGTGTTTGATTCTTGTGAATGCACCGTGGGACGCCTGACATTGTGTCAGCGTAGCGTTTTGTTCACCTGTCGGAGAAGTGCGTCCTCGTGGTGTCTGATGGGGATGTTGTTGTACTCGGCGGCATTGGAGATGATCTCAATCAACCCACGGATCTTTGTTTTGGCGTTCAGGGACATGCTGAACAGCTCTGCAGAGTACACACCGAGAAATAACGTCAGTTTCAACAGAAATGTACAATGTGGAGATAAACAGGAAATATTACACCAGCCTGGCAGCTAATACTTTTAGTTATACAGGGAGTGCTGTGGATATTAATTGTTGGCACAAACCAATGGTGGTGTAGTTGATATAGTAGTAGGCAGCGATCATGCCCAAATTGAGAGGAGCTACGTCCATCTCGTCCTCAATGCTGATACACTTGGACTGCTCCAAATCATGTAGAGTGTTCTCCACCAGCTCCGACAGATGGTCTGACAAGTGACGATGAGACATGCCTGAAGAGCACAGACAGAGAGAGAAAAAAGGAAAGCCCAATCAATACGGGACATTTCACTTTTCTCACAACATCGGGATGGGCAGTTATCAAGCCGATTTGTCACGTCTTTTGAAAAAATATAATAAACAAAACAAACAACTGTATCCTGTACTTGTTTGAACGTTGTAATAGCTATTAACAAAACATATCCAGTAGATGGTACCTTAACTAAAATTGTCCAGTAGATGGTACCCTAATACAAGTCAGAACTGCAGCAGCTGATGTGCTTTTGTGCCTCAATCAATATTCTCCACAGCAAGATTTGTGCTGCAATATCATCTTTTCACAACATAATATCACTATATCAACACTTTCATGTGGTGGACACACTACTCAGTCAGCTACTGGTGCACCTCAGGCCCAGGCTGAATTAAGTTTCCTCCCAAAGCCTTTATGTGTTTGGATGAGCAGCGTCTCACCCTGCAGGTTGTAGTAGTTGGGGTTCTGGGTCATGCGGCGGTAGAGGAATGTCCAGGTCAGGTAGTCCACAGCATCCTGCTTGTTCTCCACCGTCTTGGTGACGATCTCAGCATTGAAGTGGTCATGGAGACAGTGGTCAAGGTGAGACTCGACTGGCAGCGGCTCATACAGGAACTTCTTGAAGAAATCCTGTTAGGGAGGCAGAAAAGAACAGATTTTAAAAAAGAGCTACATTTTGAGCCTTCATTCTTTTAGGTGGACAGTGAACAGGAAACACTGAGAGACGAGGTAGGGGAGTGACATGCAGCAAATGGTCCGGCCGGTCAGGAATCGACCCGGGTACTCGCTGTCAGGCATTTGAGCCCACATAGTACACACCATAACCACTTGGCTATCAGGTCGCCCTAATAAAGGCTGTTTTTACTCATAAGACAAGTGTTGACAGATGTCGTTCAAAAGGTGTTGGAATACAGTCATGTATTCACCAATGAATGTTGTAATAATAATAAAAATACATTTTATCTATATTGCACTTTACATTTGAAACAAATCTCAAATGTTGTGAGATGTCTTTGGAACCGTAGGGGAAACATGGCCACTCTTTGATGGTAATAACATGGAAACCAATGAAAATGTACAACAAAACGACTTATATCTGCGACCTTACACTTTTTGGCAGTAGTATTTTACATATTTCTGTCTGCCAACAATGTCTTAAAAGTAAAACATCATTAAGGGAAAAAGAACAAGAATGAGAGAGAAAGATATAGAAATTGATAAAAGCTGAGAAAATGGTGGTACCTTTTTGGAGCCCTGACACATGATGACACAGCGCCCCTCATCGTCCAGCATGGGCCTGTTGGCTTTGCCCACCATCTGAAGGACATCATATATGGGGTAGTCCACATATCTGCACACAGGAAGGAGGAGAATGTCACCGTATGCTACACACAATATGAAATTTATTTTATAGAACGTGAGCACTTTATGAAGCCAAAGAGACTGCATAAGCTGTGGGAAGCCTTACGCATGGATTTTGCCGTTGTAGTACTGTGTGTCCATGACCACAACGAGGTGCGCGGCGATGTTGGTGCCCCAGCAGAGAGAACGGGACGCCACAACGACCTGAACGGCTCCTATCAGAGGGAAGAGAACAGAGATGAGAAAGAACGTCAGAAACTATCATTAACCTTTCTGAACCGGTCTTTTTTTATTTATTTGTATTAAGCTTGGGCAGATACAGGCTTTATGAATAACATTCAAAGAACCTATCACTGATCTGCAGCTACTCAGTCAGGAGTATATAAACTGAATGTTGGATGATTAAATGTCCTTGAACTTTATGGGGATTACAGTCACATGCTGAGGAGGTGTTTGTTCAGCCTCTTCTTAAAAGGCATGAACACTACTTGATGTAATGTCTCCAACAACCACAGGGGGGGAAGGCTGTTCCATGTTGTTAACTTGTTAAAGCAGAGTGGAGAAAGCTCCTATCAAGGCATTTGGTGTTTGACTTGGGGGGGGTTGTCAGGGTATGGCTTGGTGGTACCCTCCAGGTGATTCCAGTGGGTCCCCAGCAAAATGAGGAACAGTGGCAAAAATACTAGGGTTGTCCGATATTGGCTTTTTTACCGATAACCGATATACCGATATTGTCCAACTCTTAATTACCGATACCGATATCAACCGATACCGATATATGCGGGGATTATTGTGATTAGGGTAAACTCAAATTTCATATCACACACACCATATACAGTAAAAACTCCTGTAACTTACTTATAAAGCAAAAAAAAAAAAAAAAAAAAAATTTTTTTTTTTTTTTTTCAAAAACCGATACCGATATTTTCCCGATATCAATTTTTATGCTAATATCGGCCGATAATATCGGGAGGCCGATAAAATCGGACATCCCTAAAAAATACTTATCAAATATCCTTGACATGAAAATGCTTGAGAACCACTGGTGTGATAAGACTGGGGAGCCATACCAGAGTTGAAGAGCTGTTCTACTATTTTGCGTTCGGTGGTGGACAGGCCCTCGTGCAGGTAGCCCACACCGTTGGCCAGCGTTTCCTTCAGTGTTGCATCGGCAACCTTCTCCAAGAAGGGAGCCAGGTCCTTCTCAGTGCAATGCAAGAATCTAGACAAAGACAAAAATCACATTTAATTGCATCATTAAATGTATTAACTGACCACATACTGTATAGTCTTATAGCCAATTAATTCCTATCCTACAGGCACGATTACAGTTGTGACCAACCTCTGAGGAACAACGTCGGCAGCACAGAAGGTGAGGATGTCGATGGCGGTGAGGCGAGTCTGTCTGCGGGACGGGACGAACACCACGGCTGGTTTGGAGGGGCTGTGCTTCATGATGGCGTGGTACACTGGCTTAGCCATGGATAGCAGACGAGTCTGCGTGTGGCTCACATTGAAACCCTGAGGAGCAGAAAGGACAGGTTTTATTTGAAAGCATTTGCCTGATCTGTGTTGCTTAATGGCAATTTGATAGGGCACGAAGTATAAACGGGGGCTTTAGCCACACCTGGATGTGGAGCTCCAGAGGAACAGGCCTGACGTTGGGGTGGAAGTTGAAGGTGGCCGTGGTGCTGCAGCCCAGCCAGTGGGCCACGTCTTTGGCATTGGACAGAGATGAGCTGAGGGCCACGATGCGGATTGGACGTTCGATCTGGGAGGAGATGTACCGCATCCTGGAGCAGATGACCTCCAACACGGGCTAAGGGACAGAAAACGGCACATATTTTCTTAGGATTACTCAATTTACAGAAGGTTAAATGAATTCAGTCTCTTGTAGTTATTCCAGGTTCCCTCCTCCAGGTTTTTTTTTTTTAATTAATGCCATACTTTGTCACACAACAGTATAGGGCTGTTAACATTCCTCAGAAATTATATTCGAATATTGGTCTTAAAAATTGGCTAATACGAATATTATTATTATACTTTTTTTTGTTTTTGTTTATTTGACTGGGACAATACAATATCAAGTGCTCGGATCCAATAAAAATATATTTTGTTTGTTTTTATAACTTGATACATTGTTTTTTGTATTTTCCCTGTCAAATAAACATTACAAAATATATATATATATGAATATCAATTTACCAGCCCTACTACAGTATAGTGTGACATAAAAGTAGCTTGTAGATCTGCTTTCTTTTTACATTTTGAAAGTGAAAGTGGTCAAGTCTGTGGGTTCTATGAATGTTTAACCAATTGAGAATTAACACCAGCTTTGTTTACAAGGTTTACACCAGACAGTGATGACGTGCATATCAGTGCATGAGCGCAGAACAGTGGTCACATTCTTACCCCGTTCTCTCCACCAATGAGGTGTGTCTCGTCCACAACGAACAGGCTGACGTTCTGCACGTTCTTCCTCTGCTTCCAGCGGCGAGACAGGATGTCCCACTTGTCGGGCGTACTGACGATGATGTCACCTTTCCCCAGAAGCTTCAGATCTGTGCTGGTCTCTCCAGTGAGCAGCACCACCTTCTTGTTCAGGAGGTCCTGGAACTTCTGATGCCAGTCAACGAACACCTGTAGGATAGAATAATAAGGAAGGAAGGAAAGGATACAAGAAATGATTAACCGTGTTAAGTGTAACAGTACCAGTCTACATAATGGAACGTTTCGATGTAGACAGACACCTAGTTTGGATGTGAGGATAAAACGGTTGCATAATTGGGGTTATGAAAAACTAGTACATATGAAAAACTAGAAAACTATGTTGCTACATCAGCGGTTCTCAAACCTTTTCATGTCAAGGACCCCCAAAATTATATGTATTTGGCCGCGGACCCCAATCTCAAAATAATTTGTTCCAGGGACCCCCACAAGCAAAGATTTGAGTTAAAAATGTTCGCTTAAAAAATATATATATATTCAAAGATTTGCACAAATTGGTTGAATTGATGAAAGTACTTCCGTCCTCCTCATTGTTGTAGTTTCAATACCTGTTCAGCCAGAGCCTCCATGGGTGTGATGTAGACACAGCGGCCCTCTGCGTTGTGCAGCAGCATTCTCAGAATGGCAAACTCAGCGCAGATGGTCTTCCCACTGCCGGTGGGAGCTCCCACAAACACATTGTCGTCACTGTTGTACACTGCGTTGAACACTGGAGGAAAAGACACAATATTGCACAGAAGTAAGAGAGTGCAACTCTTCATGGTCATTCAGGAGAAGGTACAGTTTATGTATTCAGGAAACGGTGCAAGTTTATTTATATCAGTGTCATAATAGAGACCCAAAATAATATTTAAAATATTGTTATTAAAAGAGTATATATTCAAACTGTTTTCTTGTCTCCTCCTAAGGTCTCCTACCTTGTGTCTGGATTGGGTTGAAGAAAGGGAACTTGTTCTGGTAGAGCGTCTCGAAGGCAGAGTTCCGGAGAGCAGTCACAGGCAGTGGCTGCAGGTCCAGCAGCTCAGTGGGCGGTGGGTATTTCTCTGGTAGGATCAGGTGACGGAAAGACACTGGAAGCTGAGTCTCACAGGCTGAGAACAAAAGAGAGGTTTAGCAGATTACAATTAATGATATGCATATGGCCAAAGGCAGGGTGTGAATAGTTCTCTTCCTTGCCACCAAATCAGTCTCAAATCTGTGATATCAGACATAAAACCTGGCTCCTAAAAACTGAAAGGTCCTAAACAAAATGAATAACAATGTTAACAATCTTAAAATGACTTTTGCAAGTCAATACTCACAAAGCCAGCGGTCTGAAGCCACACGGATGAAGTACTGCGGCGGCAGAGGCTCGAACACCGGGACGAAAAACGTGACCAGATGTTCGTCCTGGGCATACTTGGCTTTGAGCAGGAAGTACTCGTGGTGGAGGATGACCTCACTGTCCACATCCTCAACCAGAATCCAGAAGGCCTCGGAGGATCCATGGATCTAAGAAGGCAAGAGAGTGTCAGCAAGTCGGCATTCCAGGAACAATCCACAAGATACATTACTTCAAGGGACATTTAATAGCGTTGGGTAATCTCCAGAGGGTTTGACACTCACCGTTTGTTACTTTACTCATGCTGGTGACTTAAAAAGCTCCAGCTTATTAAACTGTTGAACTCATTTGAAATCCCTAATGATAAAACAATTATGTACACTTTAAATACAATATAACTAGGTTTGTAACAGACCTTGTCATCCCACTGGAAGTCAGGAGTGATGGTGAGCTCCACTTTGAGTGTGGAGCGGGTGATGGGCTGCAGATGAACAGCCAAGTCCAGTTTGGGGAACTGGTGAACATATTTGTGGATGGTCTTCCCCATTTTGGGCATACGGATCAGCTCACCTTAAGACAAAAAAAAGAAGAGCCTTAGCATAGTTATTTATATTGAAGACGGAAGTCAACTGTTGAATGAGTGCTGATTACTGAACTGGCAAATGCATGCATGCGTGTAAGGGGAGGAGGGCAAAACTCACCAATTTCATTGTGGTTGAGGTCATACAGCCGCTCAAAGGGGAAGTTTTTCTTCTCTATCTTCTTGATTACCTCCTCGGGCAGTTTCCTGAACTGCCGCAGAGGGGACATGGACTGCCACCTGTGCGCAACAGAGCCATGTCCAAAATTACAAAATTATACAAAACCAGCTTTGGCAGCTAAAAGGATAGCAATGTGTTTGCAAATTGCAATAAAAAAACAAATGTAATCCACAAGAGTGCCTTACATTCTCTTGTCAATCATCTTGCAGAGATTCATGGTCTTGTCTGTGAGCTGAGCCCAGCCTCTGTTCAGCACAATCTCAAATATGGCCCTCATCAGTCTTCCAGCGCTCTGAAAAGACAAAGATATCGTTAGCATCCAACTGTCAAGAAAAATAGCGAATATAGGTACTGCAAGGTCCAGCCTTACCTGTGTAACATACACCATGTCAGCCATGAGAGCAAAGCCCTCCAGTTTGAGCTGAGAGATGTAAGCTTGGAGCAGGACGTTGATCTGCAATAACACAGTAAGAATGGTTGAGTACAGTTTACTGAAAAATGTATGAGATGTATTACATACACTTGCACAGAGGACAAAAATAACATTTACGAAGATATCATCATAAGACTGAAATTCGATTTATAATGACGCTATCCAAACCACAGTAATATTTTCATTGCCGTGGCTCGAGCAATTATCTATCACCAGTTCTCTCTCCAAACTGAAATTTGGAACTGGTCATGCTCTTATGCCTGAACAGCTTGGTGGGAACATTGCCAATCACAAGCAATACCTTGGCGCTAGGCTCCTCAATGCTTTCCTTCACTGGAATAGGAACCCTTTCCAGCAGCTTTTGAAGTTCCAACTTCTCTTCCTGAAACACAGTAATAATAATAAACGTTACTATACTATACTATTACTACAGTGTGTTGTGTCATGTTTACCATCTACCAAAATAAAACCCCACATTGATGGTGTGAAGTCTACCATACCTCTCGAACAGTGATGTTCCTAAACTCAGAGGAGAGTGAGAAAACACGGAAGAGCTCAATCTCACTGAGCGTCGGCTTCAGCAGCTGGTTGTAGGTCTGAATGGAGTCGTGGGTGATGTAGAAGTGGCTGGCGATACGACCCAGGTCTGTTACCTTCAAAATATGACAAAGTTAAGTTGATTATTAACCCATTAAGACCTGGGGCCAATTCTACAAAATGTCTTCTAAATCACATTTGTAAAAATCCTAACCAAGAATTAAGTATTGATACCATAATCACAGAAAATGATCAATCCATCTAAAACGGTGATGGGTTGTAAAATGTGAGTACCTGGAAGCTGCCAGTCCTCTTGTCATACTTGATGAGGCTGTTCTTGTCCAGGATGTTTGCTGCTGTGTGAATGAGGTCCAACCTGCGCCTCTCCAGCAGGGGGTCTGAACTGCGGTCATCATGGGAGACCCCATACAGGGTGGGGTTGCGGAGCATGCGCACATACAGGTAGGTGTAGCCAAGCCAGTTCACTGCATCCTAACAATGAAAGAAAAACATTAACAGTTGAGTCAGGTCAGTGAAGAGAGAGGAAAAGAGAGGACAGAAGGGAGGTATGACATGCAACAAAGCTACTGAGGTAGTAACCGTACCCAGAATGTCGTAGTTACATGACCAACAACACCAACTTTCTGAGCAGCCAGGATGATCCAGTATTTGCTCAATTCAACTGAGTACTATACTTTAAAAAAAGCACATGACTTTCACTCTGCTACTCTGTCAAACAGAAATATTGTACTTTTTGACCCCTCATTTAGGAAGGGACTCTTGGGACCGAAACTTATAAAAATACATCATGAAGTAATCACCAAAGCCCCCACCAAAGCCCTTGTGATCTTCTAGATCTGCTATTTTCACCATTTTCTTTAATGTACTGAATTTCTTTTACATTTTTGGGGAGGATTATGTTCTAATTTTCATTATAGAAAAGCATTGATATTAAAAAGAAATGTGCTTCAGAATTTGTAAAGGAGTATTTACTGGAGTATACACATTGTCCACCACAGACTCACCTTTGCATTCTGCACATTGCCTAGCACTATCTCGGCGTTGAGCATGTCGGCCAGTTTGGCCACCATTTGGCTCTCTATGGGCAGCTGCTGGTTCAGCAGAGACAGGTAGTACTGCAGCTCTCCATGGGACGTGATCAGGATACCCTCTCCTTTGGTGTCGTACTGGGGACGGCCGGCTCGACCAAGCATCTGAAACAAAAGGAGTATTTATTTACAGTATTTATATACAAAAATGTGCAGCCAAAGCAAGATGAAAGAAATACAGCTAAATACTATTCAGATATTTAGCAGACTGCTCTAATCTAGAGCAACACAAGGCTGGACTGTATCAATGATCCGTCATCACTCAACACATGGATTTAAGCTTAATAAAGTCTCACGAAAAAATGTGTAACATGGCCACGTCATATTAAGTGATTTGTGAAACAGTGTGAAATCAGTCGTGGGAACTGAGAACTTTAATCCATGCTCAACAACAGGGTAAGTGGTGGGGGGTCAAGTGATTAGAGTGCTAAGAAAAAAGTCAATAGGATAACAAATAAACAACATACCCTACATATTTCTAAATTACATAAATCTAGATACCATGAGCAATAAGTCCAAACACAAAGACGGTAGGCAAGTGCCAAGAGATTAGCTCAACTGACCTGTAGAATATCCAGGGCTCCCAGCTCTGTCCACCTGCCTTTCTCAGGGCTGTACACCTGGGTGCCTTTGATGATGACAGTGTGAGCTGGCAGGTTGACACCCCAGGCCAGAGTAGCCGTGGACACCAGCACCTGGATGTGCCGGTCAGCAAAGAGATCCTCCACCAGAGTTCGGTCCACTCTGGTCATCCCAGCATGATGTATAGCGAAGCCATAGGGCAACAGGTCCTTCAGTTCTAGGTTCTAGATTCAAGAGCAAGGATACGTATCAGAACAGCCATCCATTTAAGGTGTAATATTCTTAGATTACTTTATTTTCATGGTGACTGCATGTTACAGCAGGAAGAATTTGACTTTTTAAGACAGAAATATAAGACACATTTTTACCAATTAACTCAACTTGGGAGAAAATACAAGCCTTGTGTGACCTGGTGGATTTTAAACTCAGGATTCAGTGAAAGACTTGTGAGACTGAATGTAATTATTCATGACTTTTACGGCCAGGAAATGTGGGTAATTTGAAGGCTTTTCCAGGACCTGAAGGCAATTTTCCCACAAGTTTTGCTGGAAATCTCAGAGGGATCTCACCTTGCACTGCTCTGCCTCAGTCCTCAACACCTCTGTGGATGCTGAACCCTCTCTGAGGAAAAGTCCCAAGGTGTCTTTCTCCAGACACATATCTCTGATAGCTCTGGCTGTCTTTCCCGTTTCCTTCCTGGAGTGGACGAATACCAGTACCTATGGGAGAAGGACAGTTGTTGTATGAGTCCCTCTGCTCTGACATACAACTGCATCTCAATACAGAGCTCAGCACCAACAGTAACACTGGCAGGGTTAGGGCTTTTCATGAGTTCCTTAGGTTTAAAGTATCAACTAAGAGCCTATGGTATGTTAGCTACCTTGAGGGTGAATACATTAGGTAGGCCTCACCTGGTTCTTTCCGGCATGCTCCATGATCTTTTCATAGACGATCTCATTCATGATCTGGAAACGTTTTATGGCCTTCTTCTCTGTGATGCCAACATACGTTTGCTCCAAGGGCACGGGACGGAAACTACACAGGAAGAAAAAGCAGGCATTAGACTTGAGCTTATACCTCGGCAACACACGAACACACTACTTGTGTCTATAAAGTAGGTATGTGTTCAGTAAGCCCTGCAAGTCCTGCATAACCAGATTTGATCTAACCTGTTGTCAAAGTAGAATAGCCCCTTGGCGGGGTCCACACGCAGGCAGGTGGCCACGTCCTCGTAGTTGGGCAGTGTGGCGCTGAGGCCCAGCAGACGCACGTCCTCCTGGGTCAGCTCTACGTTGCGGATGGTCCTTGCCACCAGGGACTCCAGGACGGGTCCACGGTCATCATGGAGCAAGTGGATTTCATCCTGGTAATACATTAGTTTTAGGTTTGGTTTAATGTATTTATATGTAAACAATTGTGACAATAAAATGGTAGTGACAAATTCTACTGGGTCTTCTCAGTCTGTGCAAAGTGTGTTCAACACTTACAATGATGATAAGGCGCACTAGTTGGGTATAGGTGCGCTCTCCACCTTTACGTGTGATGATGTCCCATTTCTCTGGGGTGCAGACGATAATCTGAGTGGCATTGATCTCTTCTTTACAGAGCTGGTGGTCTCCTGTCAGTTCAGAGACTGTGATGCCATAACTTGCCAAGCGCTGGGTATCAGGGGGAAATAAATACATGGATTAAAACACCTCCAAGAACAGTCATTCATTATTTTCTGATATAACGGTTGGTGGAGGACACTCACCTTGCTAAAGCTTCCAACCATCTCCTGTACCAGCGAGCGCATGGGTGCAATGTAGATGATCTTGAAGTCATCCAAGTTGATGGTTCCATCCAGGTTGATGTGTTTTCCGATTTCCCTAAGCATGGCCATTAGGGCCACATTAGTCTTACCCGCTCCCTGCAGACAAGGAATACAATACACAGGGGTCAGGGAATGTACTACGATGTAAAGGGGATGTACAATAATATTACTATGATCTAACTATTTATTATGTTAGATTCACATTTGTTCGCCTGAAAACAAAATGTAATTATCTTTTTATGGGACTAAGCTTTCTCACCGTAGGCGCGCACACCAGGAGATTCTCATCCGTCTCCATGGCGGTCTTGAACAACTTGCTCTGGATGCGGTTCAGGGTTTTGAATCCTTCAAACCCAGCCTGTGCATACTTGGGGAGCTTCTCAATGCCAACAAGCACCTAATAAAAGTCAAATTAAAAATTAGAAATTGAATGTTTGATTCCATCAATATTTTTGATTTTCACTTTTCATTCTGTTGTAATAAAAACATTTCTTCCATTTCACATAAAAAATAGTGAATAAATAAAGTTTAATATTATTGTTATAATCAATAGGGAGACTTTAGATATGTCAAATGCTGCATTAGCAGTAGGCCTTAGTAATGTCCCATATACACCATCATACAAACCTCATCATCACCAAAGGGTTTGGGTTTGAGGGCAGGAACGTGAACTTCTTCATAACCTTTGCGCTGCTTACGGAAGGAACCATCTGGCAGCTGACACCTTTTGTTGGCCATGAAGTGGCTTCCCTGGGTGAACGCCAGGTCCTCCAGGTCCAATAGCTGCCGAGGGGCCACAGACTACAGGACAAGAAAGCAAGACCAACATGACAGGTTTTTAAAAGAAAATGCATAAATGATTCTATGTTGTGTCTGTACATTTTCCCCCTTTATTTTCTCTCTAATATTAAGTTATTTTATTATGTTTCCGCCATTATCCTTATTTTTCCCAGCTTTGTTATCGCCATTGTTATGTTGATGCACAGTATTTTGCGGACCTCACACACTTGCATTTCACCTGTACATGCATGAGTAGTGACCAACAAACCGTCTTGATTTGTGATATTTGACCAATTATAGAAATCTAAGTATGTGTGCAGGTGCAAATTTGTTGATGAAACAAACAAAAACATTATTTATGGGGAATGTGTGAAAATTGATATTCACCTCTCCATGATCAATATCCATTGATTCCAAGTCGTCGACACGAGACTTTCTCACCCTCTCCCTGCGGGATCTCTCCTCCTGAAGATAAAAAAAAAGACCACACATTATAGAGATGCAACTCAGCAAACTGATTAATTTACATGAATATCAAATATTTCTTGCTCCACATTAGCTGGCTTACCCGAATAATGTCTTCCTTCTCCGTCTCCTGCAGTTGGTAAAGAATCTTTGACAATTCTTGATCAGACTCCATCTTTCCAATGATGCGTTCCTTCTCTGCCTCGCTCTGAGCGCTGGCCAACATGGTACAATACTGGACTGTAGTGCAGAAACAGAAATATATCAGGTTTCAAACACTATACATGTCAAAGTAATACAGGATCCCACAGCCCATAACAATCAGCCTATACTTAAACAGAGGACATACTCATGCGGCGATGCTGGCGGAGGATTTTGATGAAGTCAAAGGTGTTGAAGCCCAGCAATAACACCAGCTGGTTTTCACATTCTCGATCATCACTGGCAGTCTGAGAAATGTAGAGAGAGAGGTAATTTCAGCAGAGATCTCAAATGCTATCCACCTGTTCATCACAGTAACAAGTAACGGACAGAAAGATAATAATACCTTGAGGATATCCAAGACCTCATCAGCCTTCTTTTGGGAGATAATAGCATCATCGTAGAATCGACTCAGCTGGCGCTGAAGCCAGAAAGCGTCGATGTCACGGGGGTGTAGTTCCTTTTTCTTAGCATTCATAACATCACCTGTGACACCAAGCTGGAGGGTACAGAGAAAATCAATCACTTGAGTAATTGAGAAAATGTGTCTGCTTGATAACCCACTTAGCACTAGACATGGAATTCCATCTCTGCGTAGGAAGGAATGGGTGAATACACCACTTACATTGGCTGTAAGGGTGCAGCCGACATCTGCCTCTTCTCCCTCGCTGTCCTCATCAGAGTGTTCATCTCGCACTTCCCCAAACTGGTCCTCATCTCCCTCCTTTAAGTGGAAAAGCAAAATGTCAATACGTTTGAACTTATTCAACACGTGCATTGGCTTGCACGTAGGCTTTTCAAATGCTAGAAGTGAGTGGCTGACACAGAACAGACATTATTGGACCAAGTACCTTACCTCCTCATCAGACTCAAATTGCACATTCACACCATAGGTTTCATCAATGTTATCATCTGTGGAAAACATATATAAATATTAGTATACCATTAAAATGCAATGCTTGTTCTGTGTTTATTAGACTGGGACTGTAGGAATGGAGACACTCTCTCTTTGGAAGATTGTGAATGTGAAAAGTCACCAGATGAGTATACAATAATCTGTCTCGTCTTGACTATATTAATGTACCTTCCATGAAAATGTTAAGTTATCCATATTTTATAGAATTTGTTTTAAAGCTGCAATATGTAACTTTCATGTCGTATCTGGGATCTGAACCCAGGTCCCCTGCACGGGTGCCAACATTAGTACTGCTGAGCAAGATATGAATTAAGTAAATGTAAAATTATTTCAGCTGAAAGTATATGGGACATTTTTTGTCCCCTTGCCTTTAACTTCATGTGCCTGTAGTGCTATTTGGGGAAAGAATTCACCACTTGGCTCTGTATATCGTTGCTGTCCCAAATCGATACTTTTCAGTAAATGGATCCGAAATAGTGAAAATAGCCGTTGCGACACATTGTGAGCTTGTAGATATGTGATCGGATCGGATATTTTCACTACTTTTACTTGACATTCTCGTATGATGAAGTAGGGCATTAAATAACGAAAAAACGTCTAACGTTGACATCTGGGGACACAAGGCTTCTACCCGACAGCGATAATATACTTTTTTAAAGCTGGTACATACCCATGTTCTGTAGCTCCTTGTCACCCCCATAGTCAGAGATCTTCTTCCCCAGATTGACCAACACATGGTACCGTGTGTCATCAGCGGGCCCGAGAAGCTGTTCCACCTCGCGGCGCCTCTCTTTATCCCTCATCTTGTCGTTCTTCAACACTGCCAGCACTTCATCAGCCGCACCGCACAATATATCACGTGGCTAAAAACATACGGAAAAACCTTCAGCCTTTAAGCCATTAAGACCTGGAACGCATCTGTGTCACTTTAGATTTCTTTGGCTATTCAAAAATAGCAGATATACAAGCTCATAGCTTGTAGATCTGCTATTTTTGAAAAATCATGAAAAAATATTTTTTATATTTTTTTCAAAAATCTGTTAGGATTTAGAAAACTTTAAGAATCGGACTCAGGCCTTAATGGGTTAATACACCGCAAGTTGTTGGTCAGCAATAGCAGTTCATATGCTGACGTACACAGGGCATGATGAAGGTGTTTGACATGTGATTCTGACCTGATCTCCCAAGGCAGCCTGGATGAAACTGAGCAGGATTTCATAGGTCTCCCTGGTCTCTTTGGTTTTAGGCTTGTACACAATGCCCACCATCTCATCAATGCCTTCAGACAGAAGGGTGAAACCCTTCATCTTGTTGATGTCGTGCCTGTCCTCGTCTCTCTTTCGCCTCCTACATGGATCAAACAGGATGGAGAAAGAAAGAAAAAAACATTTAGGCGTCATGTTCTCACTTGAACAACAGAGAAAACATTGTATGAGGACGGTGTGTAACTGACTTTGCACGTCTTTCTTCCAGCATCTGGGGCTTGGTCCTCTGTGACTTGTCTCCCATCTTGGTTCCTTCGAGCTTCCCCACCAGGGAGAGCACCTCTCCCGTTGGTTCATCTCGCCGTGTGCGGTCGATCAGAGAGCGATCGGCTTGCAACACCAAGTTGGAGTTCTGAAACACAATGAAACCAGAGTCAAGCTTACTTCATTCATACTCCCATCTTGTGAGGGTGTTGTTGCTTGCCTAAATGAACATTATCTGCAAGCTATTACAATAACAACACACAGTTCTTTTCAGTGTGCGACGCAGTCGTACGACTAAGTATAAATAAGGCTTCATGAACAGGATTATGATAGGTGGGCACTAGGACATCTGGGCACCTCGATGTGAAATTGGCTATTTTGTCCAAAAATATATATATTTGAAAAATGATCTTAAGTTATGTAAAGTATACATGCTGTGAACATGCATGGTACATCATTATCAGACTTAAAATGTTATCCTTCAACTTCTTGTTGATGCCCCAAAATGACTGGATATACAGATTGTGTCGTTGTGTAACCTATTTGTAGCAATTGTAGAAATATTAGACCATAATTGTCGAATATTTAAGCATGTTCTAATGTATACTATAGTTTAAATCATTTTCCCAGTTATTTTATTGTTTAACATTTTGGACAAAACAGCATATTTTACATCGACGTGCCCAGATGTCCCTAGTGCCCACTTTTCCTGTTACCCAAGCACTAGCCTGCACTTTTCGGCTAGGCTAAGCAAGCACAAGCAGTAGTCGCGTAATGGTAATGCTAACCATTAGCTAGTTATTTTTTCAATAAAAAATAAGATAAAGAATAATAATAATAATAATAATGATAGACATACTAAGTGCACACATTATATGTGAGACTGTCACTGGGAGAAGTGTACTCACCGCTTTGTACTCATACTGCAGGCTACGAGCAGTAACATCCGCCATGGTGGAACACTTCTAGATACGTTGTTGCCGCACTTTCACAGCAAACTGTCTGAAACGTGCAACTACAGAGTTTCTCCCTGCGTCTGTTGTGAACAGGCGGGGAGCGGGAACCCCGTTGGTCTTATCTAACTTAGTTCAACTTTGTTCTAAAATGTGCTTTTGCGATCATTTACGATGCGTCTCTCATACGTTTGAATGGCACGATCACACGAGCAGCGGATCCACAACAACCCGACGTGCCGTCTCTGGCAGTTCCTCTTCCCGTGGTAAAGGTCAAACAAAGAGAGACCAGAAGAGTCAGTACTAGCGCCCTCTGTGTGTTCAGTGGTGGAAAAAGTAAAACAATTTTTACTCAAGTAAAGTATCAATACTGCAATATGTAGAAATACTCAAAATTGACTTGAGTAAAATTACAAAAGTATTGGTATCAAAATGTACTTAGAGTACCAGAAGTAGAAAGTGCTCATTATGCAGAATGTCCCAGTTCACAAGTTTTCACAAGGGACTCCGACTCATTGTGAGCTTGTAGATCGGCTTTTTTCAAATGGTCAAAATGTATACAGGGCTGAAGTGGTTAGTGTATATTTTGTAATTATAATCAAAATCTACAAAGTAACTAGTAACTAAAGCTATAAATAATTGTAGTAGAGTAAATGTACAATATTTCCCTCTGAAAAGTAGTGGAGTAGAAGTAAAAGTACTGAAAATTGGAAATACTCCAGTATTACTATGTTACTATATGTACGGTATATTCCCCAAATGTATCATTGAAGTGCAGTATTGTAAAGTCTCGAAAACTCTTTACATATTTGCAGTCATTTATAAATGTTTTATATAAAGTCATTTTAGCAGACATATGGCACAAACCTAAACTACAGAGTAAATGGTCAATAAATATAAAATTAAATAAATTAAAGGACTAATTTGGACTTTGATTACTAAAGGATTGCCTCTTACAAAAATAGATGTGTAAGTGAATGTACTCACTTACACTTTATCTCATGCGTTATCTCATGCTTTTTCATATCAAGGACCCCAGTGTTGGAGCCACATCTTGGAATATTTGTTATTGTTGTCTCCTCCAGGCTGAAGGCCAGGGACAGAGATTATGGTTCTTCCCCTGCCTGCCTGCCTGCCTGCCTGCCTGCCTGCCTGCCTGCCTGCCTGTCTGGAGCTAATCTCACAAACCACTGATCCCATCAGCATCAAACTTTTTGTCCATGCTGCCAGTAGGGGGCTAGGGGCCACAGACTGTCATGCTGCCAGTGCATGCTGCCAGTAGGCCAAGGAAGTCTCTCCAGTGTCTCCACCCACCAGTCATTTGTCAAATCAGCCTCATGGTGCGGTGGTACTATACCAGCCCACTTTAAGGTTTTTGGCCTATAACTGAAGAGGTTAACTATAGGTCGTACAATGAAATCACATATTTCTTTACCCTGGATTCCTTGTATCATGACATAACTTCCCGTGTAAGCCACACCCATTTCCGCTTAACTAGATTTTCCACCATAAGCATTTTCTTCAAAACACACGTTTTTCTACTCTACAGATTTCGTCCAGAACTCACAAATTGCTACAAAATGTCTCTGTACTCATGATGTGATAAACACTTATCTTACTTTTTTTTAAATTCCAAACCCAATAGCTATAATTGTGTTCCAATTTCTTTTAATCACATATGTTGAGGGGCCTAACAAACTTTGGTGTGTGTGTGTGTGTGTGTGTGTGTGTGTGTGTGTGTGTGTGTGTGTGTGTGTGTGTGTGTGTGTGTGTGTGTGTGTGTGTGTGTGTGTGTGTGTGTAAGAGTGATGAAATATGCCTACAAAAGATATTCCCTGTTGTTCCAGAGGCAGCCATACATAACATAATATTAGAATGTCACATTATGGAGGTACGAACAATTCTCCCTCTCTACCCCAGTCGCTGCAAACTGTCATAGTGATGCAACTCTAAGCTGTCTCAAAGCTGACTTCTCTGCAATATATTTTAACTTGAAGATGACTATTCACAGTCACCCTGTATGTCTCCCTAAACGTGAAGAACTTTAAAGGATAGTTCACTGGATGTTGCTGAAAATGGCATAGAGCTGTTGAATGTACCCTCTATATGGAATGTGTTATGTAATAACATTGAACAAGTTTTGTGTGTTTGAAGTCCAGCACCTGCCTTTGAATGGTCTATGGACGTGTGCTTCTTTTGGTCCTCGTTATGTAATAACGTTGCCTTGCTTTGAATCCAATTCATGCAACCCTTAAAATTAGAAAACGTTTTATTGGCGCAATAAAGCATTCACCGCATGCATGGCTTCCATGTGGATCTCAATGGCCATCTATGACATTAGTCTTTAGTTATAAATGACTTAATTCCTTCTCAGGTGTCCTGCTTTCCATAACAATGAAAAGATAAGCAAAAACAAAACAAAAAAACCCTAAATGAAATAAGGTGCTGCCTATTCTCTCTTCAAAATGAAGTTTATTAAAGCCTTAGCCACACCATTATGTACATAGATGGCAAGTCAACTGTAGAATAAACATTGTAAAGGTGGGTCAGTGCTTATTATACATTATGGTTACTATACTGATGGCTGGCTTTGCAGTTACTTGAGGACAGGGGGAGATTACATTCTACCAACTAAACCAGGTTCATTAAGGTGAACAGATATTCTTGCTGTTGATGAGAAAACATGAACGATTCCATGTGGTGTGTAAGTTTTGTCAATGGAACAATGGCAAAAGAAACAGGACAGTCAAAAAAATGATTAAAGATGGTTGATTCAATATTGAAGGGCATGGCATGGTTTAAAGGAGCTTAAAGGAAGCTTAAAGGAATCACTTTACAACATATGTTGCGTAGACATGGTATATGTACATGGAGTCAAAAGTGTAATGATATTTATTCTATAAGTCTTTCAAAGTCTGTTAAGATGATGTTCATGGAAAACACAAGGTGATGTTAAGAGCGATGCATCGGGAACACATTGAGTCTCAAACAAGTGTCCAAGTCAACATGTTCTAATTTATTGAAAGACAGGCAGTCACATAATATACATTTACAGAATTTGAGTTGGACAGCCCACAAGGCGGTTTCGTATGGGCATAGCTATTACACAGATAATAAATTATGCCTATGTGTGTAAGTGGAGTGAAGTCCCCCCCCCCCCCCTGCACGGGTGCTATAGCCTCCCTGATTTACAGGAAGGCTGGTAGATGAATCCTGTAGGTAACTGTCATTTCTACAACATCGCAAACAGTTCTAGGCTAGCGTTTTACCACGAAATGTTAGAGCGTCAAAGGGACAGGAAATGTCTACATGGATTCCTGGTAAATAGGGGACATATGTCCACAGTTACTGTACTATGTGTTCTCAGAAACCAGGTGTGTGTATAGTTTCATTAATCGGAGTACAACGTTTCAACCCACATAGGTCTTCGTCAGGTACAAACATGAAATGTACATGATGTTTTTTTGGGCAGGAGTTTTTCTTTATTAAAGTGTCATGCTTCCAAAGAAGCCCAGCTCATATGCACTTACAGGACACTTTTACATTTCAATTGCCATAAACAATAAACCGACATGGTAATTCACAAACAATAATCAAATGATTAACAAAATAAAACACTCAAGCCTCATACTGTACATAGCAGATTACATAAATACAACTTAAAATATAACATTGGGCCTGTTACCTCACATCTTAACGAATGAGAAGGCCGGACATGAACCTATTTGAAAAGCTGAGATTGTCTTCTACTCCAGGCTCTAGAAACAAAATGTGCCGTCTTAAATACCTCATAATTAAACAACCACTCCAACCACTCCAACTTCTGGCCATCATCTTCCCAGAATAGCTTAGGTTTTTGTTTTTGCATTACATCAAATAAAGGAACCTTCAAATCGTCATACAGAGTACAATAAAACATAACATGGAATTCATTTTCGACAGGCAGGCAGGTCACATACATTGCATATCCTATTCTCTTCTGGCACAGCTGAGAACCGACCTACCTCAATAGCAACAGGCAGGATACCAGAGGCAGGTTGTACAATATGAACATATTTTGTCAAGGTCATGTGACCTAGAAGCTATTGAAATTCCCAGATATTAAACATTATGAAAAATAGTTTGAGAAAGTAAACGTACCAACTAAGTAAAGGTTGTGCATCATGTAGGCATGAGTAAAGAACATTGAATGCATGTTGAGCTGTGTCATCTCATTTCAGTTAAATTCTCATGTGATTCTGACTTGGTTCATTATAAGCTGCTCACATTGTTATGAATATGGCTGAATGGGGTGTTCCGCCAGAGATAGGAAGCAGACTGATAAAACAGCACCTGCATAGAGTTCACATGGGAGTGAGATACGCTTAGCCAAAACACTGTATTGGGTTGTTTGGTTACATCTAGTACAGTAACTCTGAATTTAGTCCTCACCAACTCACATTATGTCAGTCTTCGGCAGCCTCCCGAGGTAAACAGGCATTGGCCGCTAAATTCAGCTTTATTTATTTTATTATACCTTGTATTATTCTATCTGTTGTATCAAATTAATATACATTTTGAGGCAATCCTTTGTTCTGGTTTTATTTGTTAGGCAACGTTTTGACCACTGTCGGTCTTCATCAGGTCTTGATACATTACAAGGCAAGGCAGTTTAAATACAGGAAGGAGAGGCACAATACAATCAGCGGCAGCTGTGGTGTTAACCTGAAATCAATTTATAATTAACTTTTTTAGTATGGCCCTTTAGCCTGTCCACCCTGAATGCCCTTATTTGGAAATTTGTTTTTCCTTTTTTGTGTGATGGCGTCACTGCCCCTGTATAGCTCTTCCCTAGATCTACAAGCTCTCTATATGGCAACACTATATTCAGCCTGAGCCTGTATATCTGGTGGGTGTGATTTCAGGTTAACACCACAGCTGCCACTGATTGTATTGTGCCTCTCCTTCCTGTATTTAAACTGTATCAAGAAGTATCAAGACCTGATGAAGACCGACAGTGGTCGAAACGTTGCCTAACAAATAAAAAACAGACTCTTCCATTGGGAGCTCAATCGGTGTGCGGACCCCCCTTCTTTTTCTCGTGAATGTATTGTTGTCCGGCACCTCACTCCTTGAGTCCTTGCCGATACGCGCACCGAGCCGGTACTATACTTATTATGCACATGACCACAGCATAGTGGTATAGGATCTGTGGCTCTGGACAACCAGGTCTCCATATATGCCTAAATATGGGCGTAACGTGGTTGTGGTCCCATTAGTCATTTGAATATGAAATTAAATGAAAAAAGAAATTTACACTGAAATGCATTATTACACCATAATAATGTACTAAAACATACAAAGATGTTGGTATTAATGTTTATTCTCAATGTAGGTTCTTATAAAGATACACTTCTTTCAATAATATATTTAATTGATCAAGGATACTTTTATAAATATAGATTTCATGTGATGAACAAAAAAAGTAAAAATAAAAAAGTCTAGTTAACTTCTGGTTCTCTGAATTGCATTCTTAGGTCCTGCCATGCATTGTTTATTCATTCAGAAGCCAGCAAAATACTACAAAAATACAATGATATATCATAATCATCAACATCTTGGTGCAGTGCTATATAAAGGATACAATTATGATTAGTTTGTACAGAAAAAAAAAACTGAAATTAAGTCTTTCAATACAGTTTCAAACAAAAACATTATTCATGAATACTGCGTCCCAGACCATCAGTATTCTGTCAGATCAGCGGGCTGTTCACAATATGACATGGATGAAGAGGGCCATGATGGCTGCACTGATAAAGCCAGAGATAGGAACTGTAACAAACCAGGCGATGAAGATATTCCTGAACAGACGCCAGTCCACTGCCTTCCTGGACCGCAGCCACCCCACTGCCACCACAGAGCCAACCTGCATCGAGACATGGCAGCATGTACTGTGTAAGTCAACGTGTGATTTCAGCTGGTTCATCACTGCAGCTCACACAGGTTCTAACAGCCGGCCATAGTTATTTCAAAATACACGTTAAGACCTAAACCTATTTAAAATAATGTTATTTTTCTGTTTGGGATGTTTTTTTTTTATGTATATGCATGCTTCTGGTACCTTGCAGTGAGTTGTGCTGACAGGAAGTCCAATGTTGGAGGCCACCACCACTGTGAGTGCTGAAGCCAGCTCAATGCTGAATCCACTGGATTGAATAAAACACGTTATTTAGTTATAGACATTTTTGTAAAGTCAAAAGCATTGCCCTTTTCATTTCTGTGTACTGCTTAATTTGTTGCAAAAATAGCCAGTCTACAGTCTACAAGTTCACAACGTAACGCGCCATGAGCTTGTAGATCTATTTTCAGCATGGGACAGCATCGTATTAAGAATTCACAAAAGTACAGTAGGCCAACTAAATTGTGGTATAACTATGATATGATAAACTAGCATATGACATTTGAGGATCCTGAATGAAGACGATAATGATACTGTATATGGTATATGGTACAGTACCTGGAGGGAGTAATTGGTGTGAGGTCTTTGCCCATAGTCTGGATCACTCGCCGACCCCACACCCAGAGACCAATGCAGATGCCCACTCCGCCATACAGAAGCAACCAGATGGGTGTGGGTGAAGTGGATACCACAGAACCACTCTCATATAGTAGCCAGAGAGCCACCAGGGGGCCAATTGCATTGCTGAAGGAAAAAAAAGCTTTCATGATATACAGTAAGTAACCCTTGCCCTCCTTATCGTTGGTTGCATGTAATGTTGATAATCTAAGAATTGAAGCAGTTTTAGTTTTATTGGGTCATTCTGGATTACACTGCAAAGATCCTGAGTGTTAATTTAACTCTGAGAGTATAAAAATAGACCTGTATGGGACCAGCGATCTTGCAGTGTAACATTCCAAATGGCCCAAACACACAAATGTGATTATACAAAATGCACAGAGCAGTGCAGCAATTGGGAATACAAGCTGCTTTGTACCTGACATCGTTCCCTCCATGTGCAAAGGAGCCAAAACATGCTGTGAGTATCTGGAGGAATTGGAACAACAAGGTGACCTCTGGTTGGTCAACCTCCAGCTCGTCCTCCTCCAGAGCAAGGTCTTTGCCAGCCTCTACCGTTCCGCTCCCATCGTTGACTGGCCCGCCATCGGTCACCGCTGAGCTGTAGCTGCTGTAGCTGTCCACTCTTGGCCTCCGCTGCAGCCCACTGTCGCTGTCCTTGTATTTGGGGTCCCCCTGGATGCCATAGATGGCCATGGTGTAGGAGGTGTAGCTGTTGTTTCTGCGCAACGACTTCTCCTCTGCGTCGCTGTCACCAATGCAGTCCCCAACCTTCGCTATGTGGAGCTTGTGAAGCAAGTCTTTGTAAAGCCCAGAGTCCTTGTGTATTGTGTGTGACCGTCCACTGTGGGGATCAGTGATGGTCATGGGGCCAAAAGTGCCATTTAGCGCTATGGAAATAACATCGCATAATTAATATTCAACATGTAAAGCTCGCAAAAACAATAATCTATAATGCATTTTCATTTGTGATAAACAGCAACATTCATACATTAGTTTAATACACACATTTATTGTTTAGATGAAAGGAAAATGTATCTCACCATTGCCAATATCTATGTCTTTAGTGTCCATTTCATTGACATCCAAATCAGCTTCTTCTGAATCTCCCAGTCTGAAAGCCACCTTCTCACTGTCTGCTGGAGCAGTCTCATGTCCATGGTCACTGGGTTTGGATGGCTGCATCTCTTTGAGAGGTTTGGTTGAGTTCTTCTCCATCAGTGGAATTTCACTGGGTTTGGATGGCTGTACCTCTTTGGGAGGTATGGTTGAGTTCTTCTCCATCAGTGGAGTTTCACAAGGATTAGCAGCCATTTTCCCTATTGTAAAAAAATGTGTAAAGCTCCAGCCACCAAACAGCAAGATTCAGGAAAGCAATGAGGAGGCCAATTTATTTGTGCATGCACACAGCAAAATTCGGAGTGTCAATTTAACTCCACACACTCCACACTTAAATCAACACTTCAGATTTTATTGTGTACTGTATACTATTTCAGGGTTTCCATCATGGAAGAAAAAGGGAGAAGGGAATGGGAGTCCCGCACACTGTCTTCACTTATAGAGGAGTTTATTTAGTTAGATGCAACGTTTCGGTCGCTTAGACCTTCATCAGGCGGTGGTACTTTTCCACGGAAAAGTACCACCTTCACTCACCTATATGGGCCGCCCCCTGCTCCATGGTAACGGATTGGCGTGTGGCTTTGATTGGCCCTCGCCTCTCTGAGAGTTGTAATATATACTGGCTGTGTGCCAGCTGCTTCTTTATGCCTGATAAAGGTCCAAGCGACCGAAACGTTGCATCTTAACTAAATAAACTCCTCTATAGGTGAAGACAGTGTGTGGGACTCCCTTCTCCCGTTTTCTTCCATATTCAGTACTCATACTTCAGACACCTGTCCGTTCGTAGGTGTGCTAAAAGGACATATCCTAAAAGTCATAAGTATTGTTGGTTACTAAAATGACTTGTAGTAACCTACAAATTCAAGTGAATACTAGAATTTAGAGATTTTCACCTTGAATTGCCAAACTGCTACCAATTAAACACACATTTTGCCACACAATATTATCATATGCATTTTCACTCACAAACTTAGTACAATTAACCTTCTCCAATAGTATTTTAGAAGGAAAAAAGGTTGTTAACTCACGTTTGATCTTGTTTTTGAGGCGTGGACAGACAATAAACCACACGACCACAGCTGTGACAGCAGCAAAACCCAACGAAATGCACAATGTACCCCACCATGGCACTCTGTCAAAACCCAGCACTAGGTACAGAGAAGGGCAACAACATGAGAGAGTACACCATCTCAGAAAAGAAGGGAGAAAAAAAATAACACTTTCTAATTAATCCATAAACAATATTGCCTGGTGTGTTTTTTTTAAGTAGTAAAAAGAAAGAAAAGGATACCAACTGTTAAAAAATATAGTCAATATACAGTTATATCCAAAAGGGCAGACTGTTTATTCAAGATATCAAGGACCATGTGATGGAACTCCTTTTCAATGTCTCGTGAGTGGTGATCACATGATTTGTCGGAGGTTATGCAAAAAGTCTCAACTGTCAGTTCTGAACTTTTATGGCTGCCAGGCTGTATCATTGTGCTACATCATTGTGCTACAATGTCTCAGTCTCTTTATCTCCTTTATGCAGCATGGCATTGCAGCACAATGATAATGTGTCCAGACAGAGTACAGAGTCAGTTAAATACAGTTCTATCTAGTCCATGTTGGCTTTAGATCTAGTACATACAATTGCAAAATATATTGTTGTGGTTTTAATTATTCAGAGTAAGTACATTTTTGTTTTAACTGGTTGACTTGGGTTAGAGTGACAGCGTTCCATGACAGGGACAATTTACTTACATTCTTTTTTGTGGAACTAATTAAATATAGATTTATGATTGAAGTCAGTCCATCAGCAAAAGATTGTGGTCCTTTCCTATGGAGGTGAATCCTGAGAAGATGACTTAATCCTCAATATTTTAGGGACAACTTACCCATTTTTCCATGTAGACAATGGCACAATAATTACTAACACAGGGCCAAACGGGGGCTGGGGGATATCACGGTCAAAGAAAATAGCCATTAACCAGGCTTATTTCAGTGAGGCCTCAACTGAGATGGTTGACACTGTATCAAGAATTTAAGGGTTCACTAATTTATATGAGAACAATGTGTTTTCTGAATGACGATTTCAGCTTGAGGAAGCTAGAATGTGGTTTGATGTGTGAGTGCAAAAAATGTGTTGTAGAGAGATATAGTTCTCTGTAGATATGCGTGTTTGAGAGAGCAGGGGGTGTAATGGTGTGCATTATTCCTTGACCCATACACACACCGGCCTGCAGCCTTCAGTGAAGGGCCCAGGCCAGTTGACTTCTTGAAAAGTTCAATCCTGCAAATGAAACAAAAAGGAGCGGAAATTGTCCATTTAATGCCCATATTTCTCTCAGATCAATTCATTCAGTTTTATTTTATCATTTTATTTACTTACTTACTCATTTACTTTTTCTTTCTTTAAGTGTTTTTAATCAGTGTCTGGTTTCTTTTTTTCTTTCTTTTTTAACTATGTATCTAATTGTATTTTTTATAGTTTTTAAGCTCTTTGTAACTGTAAAAATAAAAAAATGTTTCCCATGTTAAGTGAAAAACGTCTTTTTGACAAACAAATAATGTCACGGTTGAAATATTGATGAAATATTTCCTCTTTTTGTCACCTGCTTTTGTCATAAGATGATAGTCATCAACAATAGTGGGAAGAGCACTCCATTGAGTCTGCGGCAACACACTCTATTCAGACTTCATGCCAGTCAAACTCTCGCTCCAGGGATTTCAATGGCTGCTGTAGTGCAGTGCAGTGAGAGAGCGCTTCCAAAGAATCAGGGGTGTAGAGTGTGTGTAGGACATACGCCTGTGTTTGTACTCACTTGGGGCTCCTGTGTACATGATGGAGAACAGGTTGATGCCCAGGGTGACAGCGTAGAAGATAGGAAGAGCTCTGAGGCCATTGGGCACCGGATCGTCCTGTGGAAGTTATGGAGAGTGTTGAGATGTGACAGAGCTAATGATCACACATCAACTGATACCGCACACATCAGTAGAGAACTCAGTACATACACATAGATGACATTGAAAATGTGTTTTTGACTTATTATTCTTTCCCCTTACTTTGTTCAGGATGAATTTGCGAACAAAATAGAAGAGAATTCCTGACATGATTCCAGACAGCAGGGGCGAGAGAAACCAGGATGCAACTGTTTGAAAATGGAAATAATTCCCAGAATATTATATTCAGCTTTTAACTGTACAATGCCCACACTTGAAATACAATTTTAATGTTCCAAGCCATGGGAAAAAAACAGCAGTAATCACCAATGCGGAGCAGCTCCATCCATTTGATCCCCTGGTAACTTCTAGCTACCATGGAGTAGCCGATCGTAGCTCCGACAATACAGTGGGTTCCAGAAATGGGGAGCTTCAGAAAAGAAGCCACAAGCTGCCACACAGCAGAACCTGAAGCACACAAATGAATAACATAGCCTATAGCCTCACTTTTTCCAACCAGATGATTATGAAAATTACCAGATCAAACAATGTCCTTTTCTTTGTAAAGACTGTAAACAAAACATCTCATTTATACCAATGATCTGCCCAAGTATTTGAGAATGGAGCTTGAGTATAACCAAAATCTTAAGAAATTGCAAATGACAAGCTCCAATTGGAGGAGCAGAACCTTGCTGAAGGTAACTATGACTATGGAGGGAGAACACGGTAGTTTTGTTTACTTCCCCCACCCAATTACTACATAGTAACTTGGGGATTCTGACAATTATAACCATTAGTTTACATTGCTCAAACAACCAAAGTCTCTGAAGAGCAGTATAATAACACTTACCGAACATGGCACTTATGGATCCAGCCATTAGCACGTGTTCAGAGCCATTGTACATTCTGACGTCGATTATTCCCGACCGGATGGTCTCACTGACTTTGGCTCCCAGGAGGATGGAGCCCACCGTCTCAAATATAGTGGCGAGGACGCAGGCCTGGCGCAGCGTCACCACACCGGAGCCCACCGCTGTGCCAAACGAGTTGGCCACATCATTGGCCCCCACGGAGAAGGCCAGGACAAAGGCTATGATGAAGCCCAACACTAAAAGCCACATGTAGCCTGACATGTCATTGTGGTATGCCACAGCCATGGTGACTGTGGAAGCGATGGTAGCTAAGGTAGTAGTATCCATTGTTAGGCTACTTCTGAAAAAAATGTTTTTAAGCCAATTTCAGTAAAGCTTGGCAGTTATTTATGAGGTAGTGTGTGTATAAATTATGTGCTGTCTTTCTAGTAAAAAAAGCTGAATTTGATTATATGCTATCTAGGTATACAGGGGTTGTCTGAAGGCATAATTATAAAAGGACATAATATAGAGAGAGGAACTTCAGCCATTGTGAGTCAGCCTTTGATGATAGATGCTGCAAAAAAAAAAGAAAAGGCCTATATTAGAATGGAGCTTGAAACATGATGAATAGTAATGCATGTTAGTTTATAAATTAACAGTAGCAAACTTGTTGGCTTTAGGCCTATATGTCAAGACAATCGATCCAATTTAGGTCAGTATGATCTGATCTTCCAAACAAGGCATAGAAAATGACCAAAACAACTGATAATCATTTTAACAGTCTATGTCTATCTAGTCCTAAGGTAGCTGAACATTTTAAAGTTTAAATGGAGTCTGTAAGTTAATGCATGTAGAAGTATAGGACTGAAAAAATGACAATCTTTGATTTGAACATTCTTGACCAAAAAAGTGCTATAATCCAATCTATTACAAATGTAGCAGAACATTTATAAGTTTGAATGAAGTTTCTATGTTACAGTAGGCTGTGGAAGACGTTAATTACGCACAAAATAATCACCATTAAAGAGTATTAAATATATAGCCCATATATATTAAAACGTTTAATAAATTCGCTATAAATAGTTAAAATCCAAACATTATAAAGTTTGAACTATCTCAAAGCTATGTGGCCTACGATAGAGACAGAAAGTGGGGAAAATAAATAAAAGCCCGCAAATGTGAGGTGGCAGCCCTAATTGCACATAGCAAAATAGCTGAAATGCAACTTGCATAATGAAATTACAAAGCCACTTAAAACTTCAAAGAACAAACCATAAAGCCACGCAGAGAGGGCGATTTAATTGGCCTATTGACCCTATTCAGTCTAGTCTTTGGTCACGAACTCTGTAAATCTTCTTAGCTTTGGCAATGCTATGCGCTTGCATAATTGAAAAGTGTTTGTTTTTTCTTGCTTTCTTTATGTAGGTTCCAGAATAGCCTTGGATCAAGAGTCAGGCTATCGTAGATGTACTTTATCGAGTCTGACTTTCGTATCTATGATAGTCTTGGGTTTCACCCCCCAATTGTCACTGGACATCCGCGCGGAAAGCCCGTACTTCTCCGTACATGTAAAAAAAAACATATAAAGTGCTGACCCTGTAGCCACGGATATTAACTCAACAATAGATATTTCAATAGATATGTGTGTTTAATAATCCCGCCTGTGTCAGATTCTGTCGGAAATTCCCTGTGTTCCTCAATGAGCGGTAGGGACGGGGCGCATCCGGTGAAAGCCGGTATTACACTCAATGTAGTAAGGAAACAAACGAGAGGGGAAATGGCGCTCAGACATGGACGGGATTAAAACACAGGTCTATTGAAAGATACGGACTAATACAGTGCACAAATATTCCGAATGCCGAGTTAACATCCGGGGCTACCGGGGTAAGTGCCTTATATTTTGCATTTGTACATGTTCGGAGAAATACGGACTTTACGGGCGGATGTCCAGTGACAATTAGGGGTAAAGCCCAAGACAGTCATAGATATGCAAATGTAAAAACATTGATAAAACACATGATACTGATAAGCGTCTTGATCCAGGGCTAGTTCCAGGCAGGAGGCAGCCATCCGCGCATCAGCAAGTTACGACTGACAAGACAAACAGGTAGGCCTACGTAAATGAATGGGAGTCTAAAATAAACTGATATATCATAGGCTACTCACTTGCAAGTCCACAGTGAAAGTTTTCTTTCGGTGTGATATGGGTCCACTGCACCTAGACCGCTTTCTGTCAGGAGAGAGAGAGATAGAGAGATATTGCACGCCTGTGTGAGCAAAGTTGACAGATGTTTCAGTGGCAGGTGTGCGTCATTCGCTCATAAGGCTCAATTAGGCTGTTGCTTGAAGCCCTGTTGTTTGGAGGTTGAAGCTCCACATGAGGTTATATATTCCCTGGGCTGGTTGGAGGAGGGATATGTTCATATGTAAACGCCCTTCCAGTTTAACCACGAGACCGTTGCTGCCGCTAATATTTAGCTTGTCTGTTGACAGTCAGGGAATAAAATTACAGTTTTCATTTGCGTTCCTCAAACAAGAGGATTTTGTCAGCTTGCCCTCGTGGTGATAAGCCAATCCCAAAATGCTGTTGTTTTGTGGTTGTATCAGTTGTTATGCCACATTTATCTAAATATTACATAACTCAGTAAACTCTCTCTACCTCCCTCTCACCCCTCTCACTGAAATAAACTCAGTACAGTAGCCAATGACTTGTAAAACACTCATGGAAAACTTTGCATGCAACTATGGAAGCTACAGTTGTTATGGGAAGCTCAGTGGTGTAAAGTAATTAAGTAGCCTACATTTACTCAAGTACTGTACTTAAGTACAATTTTGAGGTACTTTTACTTTATTGGAGTATTTCCAATTGTCTTTACTTTTACTTCTACTCCACTACATCTCAGAGGCAAATATTGTACTTTTACTCCACTACAATTATTTGAAAACGTTAGTCACTAGTTACTTTGCAGATATACATTATTACATTATAAAACATACATTAACCACGTTAGCCCTATTTTTTACCTAGTGTATTTGAAAATAGTAGATCTACAAGCTCACAACGCATTGCATCGCGACACGTTGTGAGCTTGTAGATCTGCTATTTTCAAATATTTCAGTACTTTTACTCAAGTAAATCTTTAATTCAGGACTTTTACTTGTAACAGAGTACTTCTACATTGCAGTATTGATACTTGTACTTAAATAAAACATTTGAGTACTTTTTCCACCACTGGAATCTCACATTGTGGTATGAGAACTGGTAACCCATGTGTAGTAGTTGAACAGTAGGCTATGGTAAGCCACAGATCCAAAACAGGGTTAATGATTAATCTTCCATTTAATATTAGTTGCTTTGTGACATGAAATTCCACTAAAGTGTCGGAACACATCAAGTCAGCAGATGTTGCCATGTGCTGAAATGCTACACTGCACCCAAAACTGCTGATGGGTTCCTGTTCATTACTTATTATTTAGTAGAGCTATATGTACAGTAGTATTGGTGGTGGTTGGAATCTATGAGATCTAACAAGTTAGTCTTTAAATTGCCCCTGGAACATGCTGACCTTTCATTTTGACCTGACGGACCATATAGAAATTACTCATAGAGCTGTTCTATTGGATTTAAACCCCAAAGATCTGGAGTGTTATCCCCTGAAAATAATATTAGCATCATATAAAATGTGCTTAGCATATTGAAAATTCTCTATTTGAGAAGGTACGCTTGTTGGAATAGTCCTTGGTTTGAGGTCATGTCTATCCAATGAAATGAAACATACCTAATATGCAAATGTTTGTCTAGGAATCCCATGGTTTTAAAGTTGAGCATAATGAAAGATGACACAGGCTCACTATACCACACAAACCAAGTATTTTAGTGTGTGTGTGGTGTGTGCAAGGCGGATAAACTGGCACTCCATTAAAATTGTTTTTGATAGAATAGTAAAACATTGGCAAGCTGAATGTTAAGCTTAAATACTCCAGTTTCACCTCATTCAGCTGAATATTCATCTCACATTCAGAGATGAAGTAAAAAGGGATCGCATATTAAAGTGCCTTTTCCACTGCAATACCACATTGCTGGGTAAAAATTAACTTGGCAGCAGGCTCTCCAAGTGTCATCCCCCCATTGCGATCCTTAACGTTAAGTATTGTCATGATGACTCATGTGGCCTGCCCTGTTCCTACATTAGATGAATGTAATGGGTACAGTACTTAAAACCAGCTCAGTGGCCTTGTGGTTAGAGTGTCTGCCCTGAGACTGGGAGGTCGGCGTTCGATCCCTGGCTGGGTCATACCAAAGACTAATAATGGGACCCAATGCCCCACTCAGCATCAAGGGTATTAACCCCCTCGAATTGGGGTCCCTGTGGTATACTAGCGTCATGGGTGTACTTGTACATCACGCTGCCTCACTATAAGGAAACAGGAGATAGGCTCCTGCCCTACGGGCCTCAGGGCTCGGCAAGCCTTAATACTACTTACAGTCACAGTTACTCACATGATAGGTGTCTATAAATAAGCACATGATACGAGGCATTCGGGGGATGATAAAATATGTATTCGGGACAAACAGAAAAGATAAACATCCCTCTGGATTGGCTGGCAGACCGGCCAATTTCATAATGTGAATTTCCTTTGGGGTGTACGTAGCTTAGTGGGCAGCTTAGTGGTAATCAGATGGTCACTGGCTCTTCTCCTGGCTAAGTGTCCCTGAGGGGTGTAGTGGAAGGGGAGCGCAGGGGAGCGACACGCCCCCCACTTCTAAAGATAGAATTGTGGTTTTGGACAATTGATTAATCTATTGAGTATAGATGAACTTCCCCACTTCTAATAGTAGCACTATATCCCTAAAGACACCTGACCTAAAAGTAAGTAAAGTATCCCCCCAAAAAGAAAAGAGAAATACTAAATTGTTTTGAACTCTCTGCTCCAATTGCAGATTTCTGTCTGTCTGTCTGTCTGTCTGTCTGTCTGTCTGTCTGTCTGTCTGCCTGCCTGCCTGCCTGCCTGCCTGCCTGCCTGCCTGCCTGCCTGCCTGCCTGCCTGTCTGTCTGTCTGTCTGTCTGTCTGTCTGTCTGTCTGTCTGTCTGTCTGTCTGTCTGTCTGTCTGTCTGTCTGTCTGTCTGCCTGCCTGCCTGCCTGCCTGCCTGCCTGCCTGCCTGCCTGCCTGTCTGTCTGTCTGTCTGTCTGTCTGTCTGTCTGCCTGCCTGCCTGCCTGCCTGCCTGTCTGTCTGTCTGTCTGTCTGTCTGTCTGTCCGTCCCTCTCTCTTTCTCTCTCTCTCACTCCATATGAACATGTTTTGAAAGGAGTTATGCTTCTTGTATAGGTTACTGTTAACAGGAAAGGTTTGTTTGATTGATTGATTGATTGGATATGTTATTAGACAGAGATGTAAAACAGCACGAGTACAGTCAAACACTTTGTCTAGAAGGATAACACCAAAAAAGTCCTTGCAGGCCTTGTTTCCATTGGGGTCCTAGGTATTCAATTCATAACATATAAGAAATAGCACCAAACATTCAACATCATCACAAATATAAAACACATGTAGAAAAACACTGTATGAGTAGAAAAAAAGGGAGGGGGGGGGGAAGAAAAGATGGGGGGGGTCGCTTGTCTAAGGGAGAAGTGATAACTACCTCCCACTTAGGCCTCCTGAAAGGTGAATTTTTAGAGCTGTTCAAAAGGAAGCCAGTGAACCAATTTTTTAAGGGATGGGGTCAGGGCATTCCACTCTTGGGTGGCAGTGCTGTAGAAGGAGAAATTACCCATGTTTGTTATAAAGGTGGGTGTTACCAGATCGTTGTTTGCGCTCCCTCTAGTATAGTATATACCTCTAGGTAGTGCCCACTTTTCCTGTATTCAGGCTACTTACTTACTTGCGTACGTCTGTGGGCCAATTTTGAGCATAGGCCACGAACAAGCACTCTCCAGGCATCCCGGTCCTGGGCCAGTTTCTGGCCGCTGCTTGTATAACTAGCATTGTAGTTGAACACCTCCATCTCCATGCATGTAAAATATGTATTATTTGGTTAATTTCGTAGTTATGCCAACATTGCTTTTATAGGAAGTATTCATTGAACAGTACGCGCACACACACACACACACACACACACACACACACACACACACACACACACACACACACACACACACACACACACACACACACACACACACACACACACACACACACACACACACACTCTCGCTCTCTCACTATATCTATTTCTATATCTCTATCTCTCTCTTCCCCCGTGCTCTTTCCACCAGCACACCCCCGAGGGGGATCATGATGTTGTTTTCCTGTGTAGAAAATGAAAGGAAGAAAGAAAGATGTTTTGTGACTGTACTATATTTTTTTGTGTTAGCACCTTGCTCCTGTTCTGAGCAATGACATGTCATTCAGCCCACCTATATGTGGATGAATGACAATAAACTGACATGAACTTTGGACTGTCAGAAATGTTGAATGTGACTTCAGGAGTAATTGTTTCAAACATAATTGGACTACACTCTAAGCTAACAAATCCTGACAGGAGACTATTTCTCGGGGGCACAAGACTTAGAGAACGTGTTGTGTACATTTTAGGGGCTTCATTATAGACTGATAGCTTCTATACCCCAACAATAACTAAAGGGGACTCAAGTATTATCATTAAAAACAATAATGCTTCATATTCAATCAGACAAGCATATCAAGTAGGTTAGTAAGAGGCACTTGAGACCATGCAAAAGTGTCTGTGCAAGGCCTTTGAAAAAAAGAAAACTGGTATGGTACTATAATAGAAAGCACTGGAGTAAATAGAAACCACTGTTTAGAGTAGCATGTGTTGTGCAAAACCATTATCCCCTTTGACACAGATTCAATCACAGTCATCCCATGTAATCATCTGCTTTTAAGATTAGAGGATGTATTTTTGTTAAATACCAAATCTTCTGTTTTGTTTATAGTTGAATATAGATGTTGATCTGTTTATTTACAGTCCAGGTATAGCACAGAAAAGTTCCCAGAAAGCTTGGGGCAATTTTCTGTTGCAATGCCTACCTAATTACTACCCCTAGACTAAAAGTGAGATAAATGTTGTTTTCCCTTAATGCTGGAGGCATTGATTTGTAAACACACATCATTTTTGAAGAATACAGTGCTTTGTGTTCTTCGGAAGCATGAGAAAGTGTTTTTTCTAACATTCACATAAGCTGGTGTTTTATTCACAGCTTTACAAAACCTCACAACTCACTTGCACATATTGGGCAACAGTGCCCCCTGCTGTGATTGACAGAATTGAGTCGCTATCTGCCACATTTTGTCAAAACAATGTGCCAGAACATATTAAAGACAAAAAACTAAGCCCATCTGTATGCAAAAATATCAGAAATACAGTGTTTCAATTAACTTTGAAATGATATTGAAACTAAGGTTGTCAAAACTATAAGTTAACACTCTGATATTTTACATGAGAGTTCAGATCTTTATTATGATTTATTTGGCATTGATCCAGTAAGGTCAGGTGTTGAATAATTTGTTTTGATCTTAATCTTAGCCTTTGATTAGTTTGAAAACTCCTGTAAAAGGATTCATAGCAGCACTTTCTGTAATTCTTCTTCTATAATCACATGTATTAAGCTTGAGGGTAAAATCAAAAGATGTGTAGCTACAGGGATTCCCTCTGCCTAACCAAAAAAACAACATGCAATTCAAAACAGCAATCCTGTTTGTCATTCATCATGCAACAGTAACCGCAGTAAACAGTAACCTGTTTTTTTTAATTGGTGGTGGATTTTATGGGAAGTCTGGGCACTATCAAGCTTGAGGACACCCTTCAAAGTAATAGGGCGACAGAAAAGAACAGGGTGGCCGCTTCCATTGAGTTCAATGGAGAAGTGGCGCCACGTTCTATTCGGTCAAGCTAAGACTGGGCAGTAGGCACTACTTGGAGATATTTGGCAGAATTACACTAATTCATGTTGTCTTCATGTGGGCACTTGAGTCTCTTCTCAAGTGCCCACTTTGTTTTAGTCCCAGTCTTTTCGAGCGCTCACTCTGCTTTAGTGCCCAGCTTCTCCTGGGCCCACTTGGTTTTGGTGCCCGCTTGTCCTGTATTCATACAAAACCATTTTTCCGTGACATCACTCCCTGTAAACACTTTACCTCAGGGCCTCTAGATGGCATCAATGTCCCTGTTCAGGTTACACCGACTAAAGAATGTATACAGCAAGTGGAAATACCAGTTTCAGCACCGCGCAAGCATAATAATCAGCAATATTCACCCACATTATAAAACATTTTGTCATTCTGTCCTCGTGGATCTCCTGCCACAGCTGATGTCTTTTTAACTGCTTTAATGTGCGCTACATGTTAATGAGATGTGTAATGTCAGTGGGTTGATGCAGAAGCCTAAACTCTAACCAATAAATGATCAAGTCAATGTTGATTTTGTACTGTAGAGACGACTAGCAGCAAATATTTCCCAGGGAGTTCTGTGAGATCCAAAGTTTTTTTTAAGTTGTTATAGGACTTTCGGGTTATTTCCCAGTGCATACTGACATGTTGAAAAAAGAAAAAGAAAAAAAAAACATCATGATTTCAAAGGCCTTGCCTCTGGAAAATGTTTAAACACCGATTTTAAAGTTAGGCAAGATAGAACATGCAAATAAGCAAGCAAAGAGCACAATCGGTTCTCATGCTCAGGCCTATATTAGCCCTACCCTTACCTCCCCACTTCCCTCCCTCCTGCCCCTTGCCAAACAGGATCTGTAGGATCGCACATAGTCCTTTTCTCAGGAGACAGGAATGTCAAAGCAGAAGCCCTGGTGCCTGCTGGGACATGTACTCCACATTCCCGGAGTCCTCCAGGGGGGGAAAAAAAAACCAGCAGAGTTGCTCACCTTTCCTTCATTTATGATGAGTCTCTGCGTGTTGGTTTGTCCATGTCATGTAGACGTGGGTGCCGGATGTGTAGCCGACACACTCTTGACTCACTGCTAGAATTAGTTTGTCTGGAAAAACGACCCTCCCCCTTTGCTAGACAGGTGTCCATATGAGCTCATGTTTTTTATGTTTGAGCGGCACTTTGTTTATTTTGACTACGTGACCTACAACAGTGAGCTACCCTGTCTGGTTGCAAAGAAAGTGATTTCTTCAAAAATGTAAATGGCAAAATTGTGTGGGTCTAACCAAAAGTACATTGTATTTTGTAATCTATAGTTAACACATTTCAAATATATATAAATGACAATATACAATGATTGTTTGACAGTGGCAAAGACACTCTTTTAATGATATCAAGTCAAATTCAGAGCTTTCATAAAGGTTTTCAGTAAGTCTTTGCAGTTTATCAGCACACTAGTACAGCAGATAGGCTATCCATTTAGACTGGATTGGAATGAGCTGCATTTACAATATAAATATAGTACAAAGATACAGTGGCTTTCGTTCTGCATGAAATGAATGACACAAAATTTAAGAAATGTAAAGGATCATTTGGTCGATTTTCCGATCATCCCATATAACCATTGGTTTCAGGTATACAAACACTACTGACAAGCAGAGTATAGAAATGAAACAAAACAGACATCCCAAGTTATGCTACATTTGTTTGCACCAGTGACTCTTATACAATGAATGCCATAACCGGTCCAGTTCAACAGTATAGTCAGAGTCCTGAATCTATTAGATCGACTTCTCCATTGTTTTCTTGGCACTTTTCCTTGAAAAGCAGTTGCACTCAGTGAAATGTTAAAAAGTCACAAAGTCTGTTTTTACCCCACTCGTGTGGGGTAGGGGATGAATGGTCATCTCCGCTTTAATTAATTGACCAGCGACTTGAGGTTGGCGTTGAAGTGCTCGAGGACTCTTTATGGGTTTGGTTTGGGCTGTGGCTGTAGCTAGGAGGAGAGTGAGTAACGCTTGGACTGCTGGGTGGCGTGGAGGCGGACGAGGAGCAGGAGGACGACTTAGACTTAATCTGCAGCCATTTGTCTCCCAAGGCCTTGGCAAAGTGGTCGTCCACAGACACACTGATGGACAGCTGCTGGGAGCTGCTGGCTCTCTGGTAACTCGCCCCTAGGCTCCTCTGGAAATGCTCGTCAACCACATGGTCATAGTTGCTCTTTGAAATCACTGGGGAAAATAAGGGATCCATGACAAAAGTCAATACACACCTTAGTGAAGACGAGCGAGTCAGTGAAACCACACACGTGTGTAATCAATCACCAATGCTACGATGCATGATTGCACTGTTAAATCCTCACTGATAGTTTAACCATTTGTAACTCTGAGAATGTACAAAAGTACATTACATTTGTACACTCTCAGAGTTAAATTAACACTGAGGCTTTAACAGTGTTCTGTTAATATTCATTGAGGGATTAGTTCATTGATAGACTATAGTATAACACTGACCTGATGAGTGCCTGCTGCTGACCTCACATCTGGAGGCAGGGCTTCTTATTGAGGAGACGCAGGTAATCACAGAGGGGCGCATCTAAAAAGACACAAACAGATTGATTTGATCAGACAGGCATGAATATTATACATTCTTACACCATTATTGTTTCACTTCTATGTTTTTATTTGTATGCTATCTACACAGTCAAATCCTGTTAATTACAATGAACACTGAGGATTCTACAGTGTACACTGATTTACACTTTCAAGCCATTCTTCAAATGTTTATCATAATTCAGTATAGACTGAATCCATAATATCCATCATATTGTACAGTGTGACAGTTGTTGTTGTAAAGTTCAGTGTGCGAAAAATGAGTGATATCAAAACCGATTAAACAGGTTGGTTATGCTAATGAGCATCTGATCACTCCCACTGTGGTGGCAATAAACAGGTCACAGGGAGAGTCGTCTGTTTGCTCTTGCTGAAGACATTCTTCCCACCATTGCTCACATTTTCTTCCCGAATCCGGCTGGATTGCATAGCTTGGGCAAGCAAGGGCTTGTCTGCAGCTATTGGGAATAGAATGTCGGAGCAGTTGGATTCACCATCTCTACACAGATGGGACAGATACAGACGCTCTGGCTGCCTGAAGCTACATGGAGATTACAGAGACAAGTACAACAGTACCCACCTTTCCTCGGCTACCTACTAAAGACCCCAGTTACGCTTAATCTCTCACAGAACCACATTCTCGCATGAACAGCCCGTAGCTATAATTCCTCCTGTCAGAATTTACCTGGATTTGGCTGGCAGGGGTGCTGTTGGTCTTCTCCTCTGTGTTCGCTGGTTCCTTTCTGGGTTTCTTGATGAGGTCAAGAGGTTCATCCATGATTGGCGCATAGTACATTTGGCTCAGGTTGGGCAGAGGGCTGGTGGGGCTCGGCGTCGGGCTCCAGGTGGATGTAGGGCTCTGTGGTACACTGAACACGGCTGGTGCTGGTGCTGGCGTTGATCTCTGGGGGCCTCTGCCCCTGCTTCTGCTCAGCGCCCTCTCTCGCCTGGAACACAAGCACTCATTAATACCCCCAAATTCTATAGATGTAGTAGCCTACCTTTAGCCATACAAAAACTTTTTTTTTTTTCCAGTTTAGCAATTTGTTTTTTTTTATGATTATGAACCGATTTAAGAATTATAAATAAACAGAACAGGTTTCACCCACCTTTCCTCCAAGGTGAGGGCTCTCTCGTGGCTGCGCTTGCGTTTGATGGGGTACACGGCTGGGGCTGGGACTCGCACCCGCTCATTAGTCATATGTCTGTATCTGTCTTCACTTCTGAGGTTGGGCTGACCTGGGGAAATTGTCACAAAGTTAGAATGGTTTGAAAAAAGCATGGTACATTACACTGAATGGAAGAAGTTGGGTAAAATTATTGGCGGCAAAATAGGCCTACGTGGTGCAGCTGAGGTCAGTTATGCCATGTTTGTATCCATGACATTTACCCACATGATTAATATTCGTGGGAAATCGTGCTGTCACCGTTAATTGTAAACTCCGTTAAGTGGTGAAACTAGAACAACCTGATCGGTGAGTATTACAACACTACACAGCTGATTCACTGTAACGGTAAAGGTTGTTATTCTACTTAGTGTTGGCGTTCACACATGCATAGTGGAGTGATCATAGTGGAGATCATCTGATTCAATACAATAGGGTCTGAAATAAAAGTCTGTCAGCTGTTTCCCTCATTTACATGTGTTTTTGAGAGAAGAACCAAGACGAATACACAAGTAAAATCTTTACAATAACACAAGCTGAAACACACAATAGCAGGTGATAATGTGCTTCATGTTTGTATAATGGGGCATAAAGGTCTATGAAAAGGCATTTAAATGCAGTAAACTAGCATAGTGTGAGATCTAATGGGGCATAAAGGTCTATGAAACGGCATTTAAATGCAGTGAACTAGCATAGTGTGAGATCTATGCATTTATTTAATTCCATGACAAACAAACTGGAATTTATCTAGACTTTGATCACATGTTATATGCTCCATATAATTATATAGAATCAATCTGATTCAAGATCATCGTGCTGTCCACTGGCTAGGCCTACTGTTATTGTTTCTACAATCGCCATAAGTGTAGGATACATCATAACAGCCATGTTATCAAGTACTTAATGCTATGGGAAAATGTAATAGACCCACAGCTGTTTCTGGTAGCCCAGTCTTGTATTGTATGCATATATACTAACTACAGTATAGTATTTCTCCACTAACGTGAGGGAGAAGAGACCACACACACAACAGGATATGATATACTGCCCGATGGTCAATGCTTCTCAACTGTATTCACATTAACCTCACAATACATAACAGAAAATGATTTCTCTCACCCATGCTACGTTCAACTAAAACAATGAGTGATTGTCTATTTGTGTGGTAATGTGCTAATTAGCACACAGCGTCTATGCATCCTATTTCACACAGTACTCTTTGAATCCACATTCTCTATGGGCCCAACACTCCAGTGCTTATGACCTGTCCTGTTCCCTCCCACACAGTACCATTGTGGAGGGGGGCAGGTAAACCACACCTATGCTGATTTTCTAATGCCTCAGGCATGGTAATTTTTTTTCCCCATTAGGAGAGGGAACATGTGGCCATGCCCTCTACTCTATGAGTCTATGGCTTTTTAGCATAATTATCTTTATGCATACAAGCAAAAATGTAGCAATCTTAAGGAGTTTTAAAAACACAAGAACCGTATGAAAAAAATGACTGAACGCTTTTACTGAAAATTGTAAGAAAAGTTATAAACTGTTTCTTTCTGAAGCGCAAATGTGTAGAAATGTCTCAGAAAGCACACCATACAGTGTTCCAATTCACCTTAATGGTATGTGCTGAGTGATTATATGTTTATGTTCAATGGTAAACAATTGTCATAATCCTTTTTGAGTTTCACATTATGCTATTTACACAAAAAGCAAGTGATACATGAACATAAAACCTTTTACTTAACACAAGTTACAGTGTCTCATTATAGATATTGACATTAGGCCGGAATTGCAGAGCCAGATATAACCATTATGATGTGGCACACATTTAAAATATATTGACTGTCAAGTTAGATCCTTTGATCAAGGTTATACAGGTCTTCCTGTTGTTAAGTTAAACACATTTAAACGAGAGAAAAAAAGAAGACAAATAATGATACATACCTTCTAAAATGTAGACTTTGAAGCCACTGCTCATCCGGGTTATGTAGTGAAAGTTTGCCACTGCCATGGCTCCGTGTGTTTGTGAATAAAGTCAAGTACAGAGAAACACCTTCACTGATGTGGCTTACAGGATACAATGAGCCTCAGTTATGGACTGCACTGGGAAGGTAATGAGATGCTGCTGGGTCTGCTCTGAGCTCAGCCAGGTAACGTATCAGGTATAAAGGTGCCATGGCTTCCTTATGCGAGTCTCTCCCTGCTGTGATCAGATTGGCTGCTCTCAGGCCAATCAGAAGCTCCCCTTCTCATCCGTGTTGTTGTTATTATGCTGCAGGCAGACGCCAGACGGTGATCACAGGTATTTCAAGAGGTAGAAACTGCAGTTCAACCTACGTATTCATAAATGTTGTAGTACCACCATAATACACAGACTTTATGGCTTGACCAATATTTGTGTCAATGTCACAGACTACATTTTTGAATAATTTATTATAATTTACTAAAAACAACAACAACTCCTTCACTGTAAAATACCTTTGATTGATTGTTAAAAGGATAACACAAAAAGCCCTAGGCCTTGTTTCCATTGTGTTCCTGTGTATTCAATTCATTAAAGACTGGCAGTGTAAAAATGGACCCAAGTAGACCCACACTGAGGATGTTACTGTTTGGTCATAGCCTGGAAACCAGACAAATCTGCCAGTGCAACATTTTTTTAAATATTGGTCTGGCCATGCCAGGCTAGTATGGTCAGCATTCACCTTGTCCCTTAACTTTGGAGATTTATCCTTGAACTGTATTGAAATTTAAATTGAAGTGTGCCTTTTGTCTCCCTTCAAGGGAGTCAGCACCTGTCCCCTGCCCCTCCTTCCCAACTAATCTACAATCTCACCAAACTGCATTTTTTCGAGCACTTAGCCCACCGGAGCTCCAGTCATTCCACTGACCTGCCTCTACACGCACACAGCTGTACTGTGAGCCTGCCTCATCAGTAATCCAAAGGCTTTTGTTGATAGCCAGACAAAGAGTCCTAAGTCCTGAAAATGCCGCAGCCATGAGAACAATCTTGCCCGAGCATGCTGGACACACACACGCACACACGCGCACGCGCACGCGCACACACGCACGCACGCACGCACGCACGCACGCACGCACGCACGCACGCACGCACACACACACACACACACACACACACACACACACACACACACACACACACACACACACATATACAGACCTTCTTTGGAGGCTATACACAAAGGTGGCCCACAGGTGGGAGGAACATACATATTGATGATGTTGGATCTGTGATCAAAAAATGTGTGATTAAAGCATCTTTACAAACACATTAGCTATACACTGATACATGCAAACACTACCTCAATACTGCATACAATTCTACGTCAGTCCCTTTTAGTTTCGTTAAGGATCTGTTACGCCTATTTTCCAATAACAACTGTGAGATACAATTTAGCTATGAGGAAAGACTGGTGTATAGCACTGGCACAGCATAAGAAAATAAAGATATGGCTGTGCATACAGGCATGAAAGCACCTACAGTACAGTTGGACCAATTACACAGTGTCAAGCTCAGCAGTGCCTCCTTGGGGCACGTATTGCACTGGCAAGCTTGACATTGTTGATATGAGTTTTCAGTTCAGTTCAGTTTATTTTCAGCATTGGACAAAAAACAATACATTGACCGTGTATGACGTATTATGTAGACAACAGTGCAATTTACGAACAATGAACCAACCTCACCCATGCTATGTTTAAATGAGTGACTGCCTATTTGCATTGGAATGTAATAATTAGCACACAGTGTCTACGCATCCTATTTCACAGAACTCTTTGAATCCACATTCTCTATGGGCCGTGCAACAGTGCAATTTATGAACAATGAACACCGCAATTATAGGTGCCACACCGTGTCACAATCTCAAACAAGTCCATGGCAGATAGATGGTCAGAAGCATAATGCTTATCGAGCCCTATACCCCTGACTGATTGCATCGATGGATTCAACCATAACAGTGTTTTCAGCACACTCCAATGATTAGTTTAATCCTAATAGGCAGACGTTTCACTTTTAGACTGCTTTTCATCCATTATAACTTTATTTTGTATGCCTACTGACTTACTACCTTAATCGATGCCTGCTTTGTTGCAAAAGAAAAATCCTAATTTGGACAATTCTGACCATTATATTGAAAAAGCATCCAATGAATCACAGATTCAAAGTGAATCCAAGGGTATAGTTAGCTTCTCTGTATCACATTCATATGATGGGCTTCCTAAATGACATGTATCACTATGTCAACCTAGAAACGCATTTTGACAAACACATTTTTTTTTTATCTGGTGAAACTTTAGCCAAGCAGTGTTGCGTGAATATCATCAGAGTCGGACAAACTTCTTAGTATGCAATTAAAATCATTTTATTTCCTATACGGTTTATACTAAAATCAGGGGAAAGGGGAGGTGGAACAATGGGTTGGCAAGTCATTCTCCAAACAATTCAAATCAGATCCTGAATCAGTCATGAAGGCAGGTGTCTCTGTCTGCCCAATAAGCACAGATAGCCTGGTCTCTGGCACAGATGGGCTCAATCCCACTAATTAGGGATGACACTGGGATGACAATGGTCACTGTCCTATAGACCATATTCACACGGCGGCCATATTGCCATTAAGTCAATGAATTGCCACCCCAGTTGCCACAGCAACGCAATGTTAAATTCCAAAATGGCCGCCGTGTGAATATGGACTATTGTCCATGAAGTGTCCTAGAGTACTTTGAACATTACATAAACATTACATTTCCTTTTCCACAATATATCTTCAACAAGCAGTGGCAAGCTAATAATAATAATAATACAAATAATAATTAGTTATTTACAACATATTGGGCAATAGATGGGCCTATATGAGCAATAAAGAAATTAACATTAAATGACTATAGCATTGGTTCTCAACCTTTTAAGGCTGTGACCCCAAAATAATCATATTTGAACTGGGGACACCCCATCCTGACAAGCATTAGGAGTTGTTTGACTTGGTTCCAAAGATAAATATTGTGAAAATAGCCAATCTACAAGCTCACAGCGCCTCACAGACTATTTTCACAATGTTTTCCTCTTTCTTATATTATTTGACAATTTGACCAATGTTTGACAATTTATAGTATAGTTTGTTGATTACTTGTAATGCAGCAATGGTCTTTTTAATAAATTAATTTTTTTTTTTTTTTTTTTTTTTTTTTTTAGGTATTAAAAAGGTCCTTAAATTGTCACTTCACTGTCATCTGGGGACCCTCCCCCAAAAAATTATAATAATACAAAAAAAAAAAAATCACCACAGGTTGAGAAGCATTGGACTATATAGGACCAAATCATGTAACAAGAATGTTCTTGGAGGGTGTCCTTAAAATGAAAAAGGTTGAGTATCACTATAGTACTTTGATACAATATGCTAACGACTGCATAGGTATAGATGAGGTTAGTTTACTCTAATCTATTCTAATCCACACAACGCCTTTAGTTTATCGCAGAGGAGTGTTATACCTCTGTCCATGCCACAGTTTCTATCAGCCATATAGCTAGTGGTAGAGTAACGCCCCTATGTATCCCTCTCTCATCAGCACCACCCATCACAACCTCAGATGCCCCTTGCCTCAGGATGTTAGCCTATAGGGAGTGACGCAGGACAAACGGTAAAACCGCACCGAGCCTTTGGATTGAGCAGGACTGAGAAGGTGGTGGTGATGCAGGAACGGTGCTTCTCATTCTGATATAAGGTAGGTTTCCTGGGTAGCAAACACCCGATGCCCTTCTTGTTAGAGGACAAAGTGAGGCTGAGTCACGTTGGCTTATATTTGTTTATGCATCAACTCCTGGAGAGAGTCAGTGAATCATGGGTTCGCGAATTGACGAGCGTCACTCATTTAAATAGCGACATACTGAAAACTTATACTAATTAAGCTAATGGCTTATTTTTATTAGAAGGTTAATTTCCACCAAGATGTGCTTGATTGTTTTTTGGTGTCAGGAGAATATTTATTAGTCACGACATCTCTCCTAGATTAGCCTGCTGATAACATAACCGAGGGTCTCATTTTATTATACGAATTGTTTCTATTTCGGGGAAGATATAAATTCATTCTTCTTTCCTTCTTTTTCTTTTCCCGCAGATGGGAAAGTAGCATAAAGGTTTTTTTCTTTTCTTCTTCCGCACACAAGTTGGAATTCACACCTATACTAATAGGCTACAATAACTGCAGAGGGATTTATTGCTGGATCGACACCCGTTCATCATCAGACGGGGTTTAAAAATAAATCTCCATCATGAATTTCCTTCGTCGACGACTTTCGGACAGCAATTTCATGTCCAACCTGCCCAACGGCTACATGACTGATCTCCAACGGCCCGACCCGCCGGCCACACCGCCCTCGCCGCAGCAGCAGCAGCAGCCTTCGCCGCAGCAGCAGCAGAAGAGCCCTAGCGCTGCTGCACCACCTGCAATGTCGCCTGGGCCACCGGAGAGGCGCCAGTCCATCAGCCAGTCTCCTGCTCCTGGTGGTGGTGGTGGTGGAGGAGCTGGAGGTGGAGGTGGTGGTGGCGGCTTCTTCTCCTCCTTTTCCAATGTTGTCAAACAGACCACGGCCGCTGCGGCTGCGTCAATACACGATGCAGCGGACAGGGCAGGTGTCTCCAGCAGTGCTAAGCTGCTCCTGGTGATAGATGACCAGCAGACGGACTGGTAAGGAGTTCATTTTTGCGTTCCCAAGCCTGAAGAGTCAGTCCTTCTCAACCTTTTCAGGCCGTGACTCCCCAAAAGAATCACATTTGAAGTGGGGACCCCCCATTTTGTTTGACTTCGTTCCACAGATAAATATTGTGAAAATAGCAGATCTAGGAGGCGTTGTGAGCTTGTAGATCGTCTACTTTCACAATGTTGGCCTCTTTCTTATATTATTTGACAATTTGGCCAATGTTTTAGTTTGTTCATTACTTTTGATGCAGATTTTGGTATTTTTCTTTTCTGTATTAAAAAGGTCTTAAAAGTCCTTAAATTGTCACTTCACTGTCAAATGGGGACCACCACAAAATCATGTGGGGACCCCTCCTGGGGGTCCTTACCCACAGGTTGAGAACCACTGGTCTGGACAATGATGACTGTAGACAGTGGCCTATAGAAGGCCATTATGATCTATCCAATACTATGGGATGCTGCACGTGTCAACAGCCTCTTTTTTTTAATGTAATGAAATATTTAGCAGAAATTAGTGAGTTAATTGACTAGGCCTACTGGCCATATGGCTAATGAAAGCATTAATCATTTCACTAACTAACTATTAATGAACTGGGTGATAAGCTTTCGTAATTGGCTATGATAGCCTAATCATAGGCTACAGCTTTAGCATCTTATACAAGATAAAAATTGACCATCTTTTGATGCTGTCACCATGACAGACATTTTTTTTCACAATACCACCAGTGGCAGTGGCAGCATGGCCAAGGTAAGGTTGACACATCAAATGATTTGTGTATAAGAAGCCTTATTCCACATTACAATGCACACCCAGCTTATAGGCGTACCCTGCAACTCCCCCTCTATCTGTGGCACATGGTGATGTCTTATAGTTCAATGTATGGTAGGCCTATTATGAAATGGCCTATTTTATTACTTTCATTACAGCATTATAGTTTTATTCCTGTTACAAAACACAAAAGGAACTATAAATGATAACAACCTTTTGTTATAAATACATTTCAAGGTTTCAGTGTAACTACCTTGAACAGAATATTCAAGCAAAAACATCTTCTGCAGTCAAAAGCCCTGCTACTGTACATGCAGGGCTACTCTGTTCCCCTGGCTGCTGTGTACATGCAGGGCTACTCTGTTCACCCCACTTTGACCTCCTCCGCCCACAAATCAGATCCCAGACAAGCCCTATATGTAAGAACCAGGATTTGGACCCAGGTCTCCCACGTAGGCCTGTCACAATTATTACATAATGGCCTAATCGCAACTATTTGAGATGATCACTATTTTTTACATAATCGTCATAATCGTTTCCATGTTGATTTCTTTTTCATATATTTTCAAACAACATGTCAATGCGACATGTGTGATTGTAGATCACGGCTATTTTCACTATTTTTGAACAATTGTTGAGTATACAATGAGTAAATATGGCCTATTTTGGAATTGTACATTATTTTGTATTATTGGTATCAGTCATTGTCAGTCATTTATTTGTATGTTTAGGTTATTTGTCATATCTTCCCCGTGCAATTTTTGTTTGCAAAGCCTAATAGCCAAACGGAAATGTAATTGTTATGTTCCAATGTTCAATGGAAAAAACAATAAAATGTATAATCGCAATTATTTGCATGACAATTAATCGTCAGGTAAAATTTCATGATTGTGACAGGTCTACTCCCACGTGGGAAACCAAACATCTGCTCAGTCAAATGGAAACCCTCCCTGACTGAGGGAGGTATTGAGCTTCTGTGTGGTAGGGGCAGGGCTACTCTGCTGCATCAGCAGAATATATAATGCAAATCAAATTGTCTTCTTTTCTTCAGGGTGAAAGCCTTCAAAGGGAGAAAGGTCCATGGAGAATTTGACATTAAGGTGGAACAGGTGGGATGCAGCCGCATTTATTTTCAAATTCACATTTTCACTCTCTGAAAATCTGTATTTATTTTACGCTCTTAAATTGCTAGTCATTCTAGCAGCCCATAGTTTATTGATAAATAAATAAATAAAATGTAATCGCCTGAGTCCACAGTGTGCTGTAAACATTCATATGAATATTTCAGAACAATTGGAGCTTCTAAAATGCCCTCAGATGGAGAGAGCACTCGGGGTGATTAATACATCACAAACCAGTCGTCTAATAGCCAGAGTATTGATCTGTACACAATTGACTTAATTCATTTAGACACCCCAGTGCTTTCTCATGATATCTCAGTGGAAGACAATATCCTATACGTTGTATCCAATGCAAAATGGATCATTGCAATGATTTAGAAAGATACATGAATTGATCTTTTAACTAAACAATTGGTCAATAACCTATTTAGAAGATCACTAGAGGAGAGGTCCAACATTGACACGTGCTGGTGGTATCTAGAAAATACTTTTCCCCCTCACACTGTCATGTATCCTATAACAGGTGCTTAGCAAAGGAGACTTTGAACATTGTAAGATCTTTTTTTCACTGCCTCTGGCACATTCCACAGTTTCTATTTTTGCCTTCCTCTTTCATGTTAATGCTTGAGTTTCCATTCTCTCCTCTCTGGCATTCAATAACTCCATTTAAAACGTCTCTCATCTGGGGGTGAAATGATTAATTGAATCGATTGAGCGAAGTTAGTTAGTAAATATATCTAATATACAACTTTGCCAAAATGTGAATGCTTGTCTTTTTTTGGCCATATTATAAAATGAATAGTTGGACTAACATATTGGGCAATTTCAAGACGTGTGCTTCAGTTCAAATAATGTGACGAGCATTCACGATAATTTTGGCACACTTTACTATTTGCTTATTCGTTATTCCTTTCATGGTCTACATTAATTGATTCACAATAGAACAATAGATAGACATATACTATATTTTGAAAATGATCTTCAGTTTCTAACACTGCAATTATGATTGCAATGATTTGTATGGTGTCCTCTTAGGCGGAATTCAGTGAAATCAGCCTGTTGGTCCATGCTACCACAGCCACCTACAGTGTGAACATTGACGCCATCAGGAACGGGCATAAGTTTACTAAGTAAGTGTGCGCTAGATTATTTCATTTAGTTACGAAAATACATCTGGATTTAATGCTGATTAAAAACTGTTTTGGTGAAACCTTTCATAAAAAGAATATCATAACTAATTCAATTTGTGTGGTTTAATATTTTGCTAATGTCCTCTATCCTCAGGTCCATTAAGCCAGACTTTGTACTGGTCAGACAGCATGCCTTCAGTATGGACAAGAATGGAGACCATCGCAACATGGTGATTGGACTGCAGTATGCCGGGGTGCCCAGTGTAAACTCAATGCACTCGCTCTATAACTTCTGTGACAAACCATGGGTGGTAAGTATGGATGAATCTCTGCCTACATCGTCAATCAAAGCCCTTTATTAGGGGTTAAAGCCAGAAGGGCTGAAACTCTACTGTTTTTGAGCTGGTTTATTATTTTTCCCGTTCAGTGTTTTTGCAAATTTCCATGAGATGTAATTGGTAGAGAAAGAAAGTTTTCATCAATGATTAGATGTTGTGTTCAATATTTGCACAAACATGACCCAAATGGTGGGGGGGAATTGGCCCTCTACTCTGTGAGTCAGATTTACACAAAATTGCTACATACATGCATACATACATACATAGATTTGTCCTCTACACTACTAATGTCTGTCTACACATTTTTCATATTTTTTTATTGATAAGAATAGGCCCTCCCACTCATTTTGGAAGCCAATTACAGTTAAACAGTAAATCGTTTGGAATGTTAAATGAAAATAATGTACTGTACTGAATTATTAGTATTACAGAGATTTACATTAATTACTCACAGTATTTTTGTGTACTTTGTGTATAATACATTATGTAAACTAAAGTGTTGCCATTATTTGCATATTGGATTCAGCTGAAGGGATGTATATTCAAGGAATAATACTTGGACTAAAAAACGGTACATCCTAAAAGAGCTGTGTCTCTCTCCAGTTTGCGCAGATGTCCAGACTGTACAAGCAACTAGGTCCAGAGGAATTCCCACTGATTGAGCAGGTTTACTATCCAAACCACAAGGAAATGGTGAGCCTTTTGCCATCTGCTCTGCTCCTTTCTCCTCCCCCCCTCCTGCCTGCCCTGGCGAAGCTGTCCCCTGACTGGAACAGTCCTTAAAGGGACATAAATATTGACAATTCATCCTCCTCCTTGGGTCACTGAAGATGTTGGGAGGGCAACTTGCCTCTTTCTCATCAATATTCCATCTAATTTGGCAGCTGGTCTCATTCTTGGGGAAATGTATCTTGTTTTAGGGCTCTCTGTAGAGGCAAAGTCTTTGATTATTCTACTGCCGTTCTGTTGTCAGTACAACGGTAAGAATGCGCCAGCGTTCCGCCCCCTCCCTGCAGCCACAATTTTGCAGAGTAGGGCTTGCTAAAGCCATTTAAAGCCATTAGCATGGATCACCTCATTCAACGTTGAATAAAAATAAGAAGAACAAAGTCATTTGGCAGAATATTTTTTTTATAGCATTTGTCTTGGCAGAGGTGGTCAAGAAATGCTCATTATTTAAATGTTTACACATTGAAATGGATGAGAAAATGAATTTGGAGGGGGGGGGGGGGGTTAATTAACACCAGTAGGCCTGTGCTGATGAGATGTGTGGTGTTTGTGTTCCAGATTACCGCCCCTGGGTTCCCTGTGGTGGTGAAGATGGGCCACGCTCATTCGGGAATGGGCAAGGTGGGACCAGTGGGCTCACTCACTCATTTGATTATGACAGTCAGGGAATATGTGTGTTTAATTATGTTTGGGTTCTGTTTATGCTTTACAGACCAATGGTTGTATCCTACAGTAACTGGGACCTTTGCTTCATTCAGGTTAAAGTGGACAATCAATCTGATTTTCAAGACATTGCCAGTGTTGTTGCTCTGACCAAGACATACGCCACATCCGAACCCTTCATTGATGCAAAGTACGATGTTCGCATCCAGAAAATAGGGAACAATTACAGGGCCTACATGTAAGTGGAATTATATAATATATATATAGTGTAATATTGTTGATATTGACAGAAGACTAAATATTCATTTTGTTTAACAGGAGGACATCAGTTTCTGGCAACTGGAAAACCAACACTGGATCATCTATGCTAGAACAAGTGGCTATGTCAGATAAGTAAGCACACACTGGCCACATTCATGCTGCAGCTAAATACACTTGTCACTTCTCAGGGGATTGCTAATGCTAAATAGGGTTAAATTCACTCGCAGTTCAGTTATGAACAGCCACATTCTATGACTGAAGTCACTACCTGAAAGTTTCAGGTTTCTCTGTTGAAAATACATGAAAATACATTTTTGTCATGTTAATGTTAAAGTTACTGTTAATATTCATTATGTGATCAACAAAATGTTTTTAAGCGCTTGTCTTAAATAAACTGACCAGGAGGAAAAGCATATGAAGTTGCTTGTCGGTTTATGACAACCATTTAGCAGCCAAGTGAGCTAAAAAGATTCTCTACAGCAGATGGAAGTTGCTATCTTTGGTCTGTACTATTGCTATGGTTACATTCATTGTCCATGACTATAACGAGATTGGCTAAAAGGAATTGACTTCAATTACCTGTTGGTACACAGTGCCCACTTCACTCTGCTCTGCTGTAATATGTACAATATAGTTTGGTATTCACTCTAAATACAGTATGAGCATGTATTAACTGTGTTTTCAATTCTAATGCAGGTACCGACTGTGGGTCGACTCTTGTGCTGATATCTTTGGAGGGTTGGATATATGTGCTGTTGAGGCCCTACATGGTAAAGATGGCAAGGACTACATCATAGAGGTACTGGAATACAGTGTTTGCCTGCCATAATCCTATATCAAAATTGCCTAGTGGGTCAACCGATGTTACGTCACAAACGTAACATGCGGACCTGGAATAATATAGGAATATGTCTGTCATTTATATCGGCCCTGTGGAATTTTTGTTTACGACGCCTAAAAGCCAAACAGAAATGTACATTTTATGTTCCCATGTTCAATACCAACAACACAATTAAAACGTTAATCGCAATTATTTGTATTACAATTCATCGTCAAGTAAAATGTCATTCTCGCTCTATTTGGGTGTAGTATGCTTCTGAAGGTAAAGGTAATAACTGATAATTAGTGTGATGAAGAAGAACATTATGTAAACATGTCATTGTGCTGTCCTAGGTGGATGACTGCTCTATGCCACTGATTGGGGACATGCAGGACGAGGATCGTGTTCAAATTGTGGACCTGGTGTTGTCTAAGATGAACCTGACTGTTCCACGCACCTCAAGCCCTTCCCTGGTCCGTTCCACAACAGGACAGCCAGTGCAGGTATAGCTGGAGGCTACGCTTGCAGCAATAGACACTGTAGTCAGGGTTGGATTGGCTGGAGGGGGGATAATCCAAGCCTCTGATTTTAATATTCCCCCCACCTCTCGTCATTCTTTTTTTCGCCGCTGGTTATATGATTTATTCCTACTTCTGGTCCGACTGAATTAAAAACATGCATCTCCTTCAAATCTTTTCATTCTTTTTTTAATTTAAAAAAAGAATAACATTTGAAAATGTATTTCAAAAATAGCAAATATACTGTAGATCTACAAGCTTACATCGTGTCCCAAAGCAATGCATTGTGAGTAGATTGTAGATCGATTATTGTCGCTGTTTGTTGTATGACGAAGTATATAGGGCTACAAGTATGTAGTGACTATTGCTATACTCAAAAAGCCACTGAAGGCCTGCTAGTGATTCTTCAGAGCAAATCTTTGACTTGCATGTAGTGAATATTGCTACTGGGTCTAGACTGTTTTGGATATGTGTACTCAATACATAACAATTTCTGTTATTTGCAAGAAAATGTATTGCTGACAACTGTCCAACAAACAGGCTGAGCATGGCTACACAGTCAGAAACTGTCTGCTCCTCTATAGTCAGTGCAACTTGAGCTCCCCAGTATATGCCCTATACGACTCCCAGTGGCCAAGAATGGTGGTGCAAATAGGGAAAACGAAATAACAAATACACAGTCATATGGCTGTAAAATTGCACATGGATGACTCAGCCTTTATGTGTGGTCTGCATATGGCATTTTACCTGATGTAGAAATATACCATTCCATGATTAAAGGGTGACTTTGAGGACCCCCTCGAAAACGAGATGCTGCATCTCAAGGGGCTTATCCTCTAGTTACATTTCTAAATAAAATATAAATAAACGTTTGCCTATTTTTAACCCAAATTCTACCATTCTATTGTGAGGAGGACATGTGAAATGTACATAACACTTCCCACTGTATGTAAAACCATGCATTTCAACATATTTTACGTAGGCTGGTGAAGATATTCTAGCGCCAATACACAGTTGGGAACTGTTATGTCAAATTGTCATGTTCTCTTCTCAAGAGAAGAATAAGATTCAGGTTAAATATCTACAAAGTTGCCCTTTAATGTCATGTGCTCCCATGGTTGTGTGGATATAAAGCATTGCAATGACAATCTAGGGCAGGCCTTAAACATTGTTCACGTCCTACATTATTGAAAGAGACTATGGCTGAAACAAACTTGTCTGATGCTTTTTTCTTACACTTTCTAAAATGTCTTGTGGTTTTACTTCCTGTATTCCTTGTAGAAAGCAGTGTCTCCCCAGCCTGTCTCTCAGAGTAAAGTACCACAGACACAGCGCCCTCCAACCCAGGGTAAGAGTATGCATAATTGACACAACAAAATAAATTGGATTTAGTCCTCCTTGCTTTGCTTTTCTTCACTAGTTCTGATTCAATTACTCTTTTGTAGAAGGCAGTCTTTAGAAAAGAGTGAGATATTTGATGTAAATGAATGAATGAATGGTTTATTTTTCTTATTTGTCTTTGTTTACAACGAATCAAAACACACTTGTGTGGACTTACAAGAAAATCATCATCATGAATGTACATACATGTACCAACTCACACACAAAATCCAAATTCATGTGTGTGTTTTTCTTTCTTTTCTTTTTATGTGATGTGTAATGTATGTGTGTTTAAAAAAAAGTGACCCAAAAAAAATCCGAATTCAATGACCGAAAAAAGGATTAAGCTGAAGCACAGTTCTTATTCTTTACCTATGCTTTAATATCTGATGTGACAACAGTTCTGTTCTCCATAGGTGGTCCCCCCTCTCAACCACGCCCCCCACCTCAAGGCCAGCCTCCGGCTCAGACCCAACAACCTGCTGCCAGCGGCCCCAACACCAGTGACCCAGCCAGTCAGGGACATCAGGCCAAACCCAACCAAGGGTCCGGAGCCCAGCAACGGCCACCACCAGGTCAGGGCCCCGCTCAAGGCCAGAGACCTCCCTCTGGTCAGGGTTCTCCTCAGAGAAGCCAGAGCCAGGGCGATTCCCCTCAACTTCAGAGGCAACAGTCAGGCTCCCAGCAGCAGAAACCATCTCAAGGCCAAAAACCTGCAGGCGGCCAACCTCAGCAGCAGCAACGACCCCCGCAGCAGAGGCCCAGTCAGCCCCCGAGGCAGCAGTCGCTGGGAGGCTCTCAGCAGCAGCAGCAGCAGAGGCCTCCTGGCCAGCCAGGTCGCCCCGGAGCAGCTACCACCCAGCAGCCCCGATCCGCTGGCCAAGGCCAGGGTGGCCCGGGAGGACGACCCCCTCTGCAGCAGAAGCCTCCACCCCCACAGAGGGCCAGTCAGGACAGCCAGGCTATGGGCGGCTCACCGCAGCTGAAGTAAGTTCATATTATAGTCTAAATGAAGAGGAATCCCGAGTTACCTCTCATTGTAGACGATACCTTCACGACTGGCCAGACGGGTCACTCTTTCCCTGCATCAGTATGTGCATGTCATAATTTGACCCCTTTGCTGCTATTGGACGAGCCCCACGATCCATACTTGAGTGAGCATGTTTTAGTGATGCATATGGATTTTTGTATTTAATTTTTTTCAGTTCAGTGCTCTTCCAGCACTTTCACAGAACATGCATTACTGAATGCCTGGAATGATTGTGTTACTTTGACACTTTCCAAACAGAGGAGGATCGCTTTCAGATGTCCATTACATTATTAATCATTATCCACTCAGTTCTATCAGTCAGAAATTCCATACCACTGATGGCCCAACCTATACTTATGTGTCAGTTCACATTAGGCATTAACAATAACAGTGTATGGACTGCACAATTTATTGAGCTAATTAAATGTATCTATAACTGTATCACTACAATTAATTTTTGACAATGCATTTCTGCTGTACATATTTTTTTAATTAACTCGAAATGAAAAGAAAAAAGTGGAATGATTGTGAATAGTGTATCTTGATTAAATTTATGTCACAATATTTGGTAACTATACATTTTTGCATTGATGCCCAGAAATTTTAGAGGGGGAAAAATAACCCTAACAACACATTCTTTTTTTAATCTAGAAAGTAATTTTGTACTTTTTAAATATACATATTTTACGCTATGAATTCTGAATACTGGTGATTAATGCAAAACTATATCAAGCGGTGTAATTATTGACATTGCAATGCCAGTGTACACATGCTGGAGGGCACAATACATTTTACTGCTGAAGTTAAGTCAGCACAAATCACAAGTGCTAAGCTATATTGCATTGTGCTCTCCTGAGACATTGAGAAACACTTGTCAATAATCCACTATGAGAATGCATGGCTGTGCATCCAGAAGTCATTCACTATTTATATCATGTTCAAATGCTACCTTGAAATGATACAATAATAATGAATGTCACAATATAGGAATGCTCTTTTGTCATCTAGAAATGAACCTTCGCTCTCTCTATCTCTTGCCATTACATGCTCCAGTGCCATTTCCATGGGTTTGCTGCATGACGTTAATAGCTTCTTCCTCTCCTCTATTGCCATTTCCTCTCTTTATAGCAAGTCCCAGTCTCTTACCAATACCTTCAACATTCCAGAAACCCCAGCACCACGGCCCAGCCTTAGCCAGGATGAGGTGAAGGCTGAAACCATACGCAATCTACGCAAATCCTTTGCCAGTCTCTTCTCAGACTGAGATGGCATAAGCCCTCTCCCCACTCACTGCAGATTGAAGGACAGGTACCTTCTTTCTCCAACAAACAAGGACCAACAGGACATCAGGACATTGACCCGGAAATAAATGCACTCATCCTGCCTAAGTACACTGTAAATTCCTGAGTGTTGATTTTACTCTGAGAGTGTACCGTACAAATGAAACCAAATTGGTCCATTAGGCTTTGTTTGCACACGCTCAGATTTAATTAACACTCAGGATTTTGCTGTGTAGTTTAAAACGTTTGGAGAATAGATACATTATACAATATATAAGTGCATATATTGGAAACATTCCTTTACAAGTTCAAGTAACTCACATAATGATTTTGTCACACGCGTGTGCACAAGCACACACTTGAGTGCCCATTTATGCTATACAAACACACACACGCACACACACACACGCACACGCACACGCGCGCACACACACACACACACACACACACACACACACACACACACACACACACACACACACACACACACATTCCCACACAAGATAACAATCAAACTAGTGTTCCCACTTGTTTTCAGGTGCCGTAAAAATCAGTGATTGTTATGTTTGAGCTTCAGTTGGTCCTTAATTCATACATCAACTCAGAACAGCTGCACATAATGAATGTTCGGTGTTAGCCAACGCTAGACTGTTTGAGCTGTTGACCACTCTTGGTGATGTTTTATCTGCATGTCAGCAGGAGTCACCGGTTGCAATTTCCAACCTGTGTCATTGGCGCTTGTAATTGTGTCTTTGTAGCTTAAGTCGCTAGTATAGTCGCCTAGTAGGTGTTGTGAGAATGTCCTTGCTAAAAAAACCCATCCCCACTCCTTGCCCCTCTCTTTTTTGATACACGGTGAACAAAAGCCCTATAGCACTAGTCTCCACCTTGAAAGCATGCCTTATTACACCTACAAGAGTTGAGTCAGATCAAATGGATTTGTCTCAGGGATGTCCTATTGATTGTGACACTCAGGGTGAGGGTCTTTCAATGTGATTGTATGTCGTTGCTGCTACTGTTGCTGATGACAATGTTCTGCTGGTAACGAAAGGAAAGGCACGTGTTTTTAACGAGGTAGAATGTATATATTGAATGAGATGCACAATTGCACAAATAGTATATATAATAAAATAATACTTGAATACAATGGCACAGACTGATGTATCAAGACTATTTTTTAGGTTGGCAGTTGACAAAGCAACAAATCCATTCTCCATACTCTGGCCATCACATGGGCCTGGGATGCTGCTTTGTATGTGATGGGTACAGTACGTTACAGTAGGACATACTACAATCATTGTGTGTGAGCAATGGAGTGTATTTAAAGGGATTACAGTAATGTGTTTACAGCAAAACAGATCAGGTTATGGTAGACCCTAAAAGTAGACGCTTTTAAAACGGTTTTAAAATGTTTTGGATGGCCAAGAAAATTGTTAAAAACGTTTTTATTGTGAGATCATAGATTAAAACATACAATTATGATTTCATATATCTAGAAAAAAAAGTTTGCTTACAGCTGAAGTTGAAATAATAAGGCCTAATTGAATTGCAAAATAAAACTGGAATAAATGATCAGTTTTATATTCTCTGCTCTAACCCAAGTTGGTCAAAAATAACAAACTAACTTTAATATAACAGATTGCGTTACTAATGCTACTATTAATACTAATGCTGTGGATCTGCAAAAATAACCTACCCGCCTGTGAGTGTCGTGCTGCACCAAACATGAAGGAAAGTCTATGTCACTCAACAGCCTGAGAGCAGGGGACCTATACTCCAAAGACTGCTCAGCCAAGGAATGTTACATGTTTCAGAAAACAAATGTACTAATAGGGAAACAGTGGTATACACCACTGCGGTAGATTTATATCTGGATTTTAAACTTCACCCCTTCAAAGCACGGAAAACCGTAAAAACTCCAATGCCAAGTTTCTAAGCACTGAAAAAAGTCTTCCAGAAAGAGAGTGCTTTCAGTCCCAATGTGGATATAGTATGGCAATATCACGCTCTGTAGTGAAGACCCAGGCCCCAATATCCCTGCAAATTCTCTATGCTGCCTTTTGTGTATCAGTCTGTTTGTGTATTCACAGTGACCCCCTTGTGATAAACGGTGCATAAATGTGTGAATGTTGTTCTGTAAACTGGTGAAACCAAATACAAGTGTTGTACAGACTCAAGAGTGATTGTAACCTTTATTCCACCTTGCTGGCTATGCTTGTCGATGTAATGTAGTGTGTCTTTAAGGGTTATGTGTGCTTTTTGACGGCTTATTCATTCATTTACATTTTATTTTTGGGAATATCTGTCAATTTTCTACAAATCAAGATTTTCTGAAGTCTTGTGGATCTAGCATTGATTTGTGTTTTCTTTTAGTTTATTTGTTTGAAATCTTGACTGTGAGTCAGTGTCACTGCATCACTAGCCTCGATCTCCAGGCTTTTATTTTTTACTGCATCACTGTTACATATCATCATCCCTGCATAGCCTACTGCCAAACGGATTGATCAGACAAGCCTCATAACAGTGTCATATCTGGGTATTTGAGTCATCCTAATAAATATGGATAGTTAAATGCTGTCGCTCAGAGAGCTCTTGGCAGTGTTTAGGCATGCATTATCTGCCATGCCATCTCTGAGAAGAGAACAAATGGGTAAGCACTTGCAGTGATGGCAACTCATATAATGTTATTTTTCCCATTTACCCCCAGTTTTGACATGCATTATTACTCCTGTTTTCAAATGTTAGCATTCTTTATAGTGGATCTGTTTAAACATGTATGAATGCAGCAATTCTGTTTTTTTGCTTTTTATTTGTATTTTTATTTTATTTGACATTTCAGTAAATGGCTGCCAGATGTGAAAATAAACATAAATGTATCTGAAAGTATAAAACGTTTTGTTAATCAAAAAGTAAGATTATTGTATAACGGAGATCATGGTGGATAACTGAATTAAATGTAGAGAAAATAATACAAATTTCAAATCTATTTGATGTTATATGCAATGTAGCTCTATAATGTGAAAATTACTATGTTATATCAAAACATGCACATATCCAATAAAGTCTATGATCAACAATGTTTATGATTTCTTAATTTGTTTTGAACAATATCAACACTTAAACCATTAATGTTCCCTCGTGTTGGCATGTTCGTGTTTGGTACTGTGTGGTTTTTAAAAGCTCAAGTTGTACATGTAACTATAAGTCAGAAAGCAATAGGCAATCACAATTAATGTCAATGCATTATTAACAACATACTCAATCCACGAACAGGGAACTTAAAGCCACATGCAATATGTAATACAGTAGCCTACTGAGTAAATTTAACTTGAAACCATTCTGAGGGTAACATTTGCAGAAAATAGCAAATGTACAAGCTCACAATGCATCACAATGCGACACTCTTTTAGATCGGCTATTTTTGGTGAAAATATTTGGTTTAGATGGAAAGAAATGGCAGACCAATTACAGAGCCAACTCAGGTCAAGTTTACTAAGTAAGTAAGCAAGCTAGAAATACAGAAAATATAAAGTGAAAATACAACAGATTGATGGGTGATCATAATGCTTTGCGCACAGCATCAATTTCCTCACATCAATCTTAGTTTAGGAGGGAGTTTTCAAAGCCACCCAAAAATGATCTATATTCAGCTATGTATCAATTATCTGTCTTTCGTTCACCTGAGGGCTTAATAGGTGTTCCTTGACTTACACATTTGAATGAGAGACTTATACATTTGAAAGCGATGTCTGAAATCTCTCATGTTTAAAATAGGAAATATGTTACATGAACTTAGAACACACTGAATGCTCTGTGTTGCAGTGTTAGGAACACTAATGTGACCACAAGGTGGTGTGGACTTGCAGTCTGGCCAGCATTCAATAGAGAATGAGATTAACTATAAAGTATGCTATACTGTGTATTGTTCCTTATATGACTGCTTCCATTCCAAGTCATTGCCTCTATACAGTAATACAAATATCATTGGAATATGTCTTCTGCAGATGTTATAAAAGTAAAGTGTAAGCACAAGGCTTTTGGAGAAAGATGGAGAAAATAGTTTGTGAGCAGTGACTTACATAATACTTAGTCACTGTCCCTGTCCCCAACTGTGGCTGCACACAAACGCCAATGGTTGAATAATCCTATTAATCAAAACTGAGCTAACAGTGCATGACAAATAGCATCCCTGATAAGACTCATCATGGCGTAGTCAATCTTTTCTTCTGAGCATAATGGTTTGATTCATGCGTACTGAAAACAAAATGCAGTTGAAATGTAGTATGTATTGTGTTCCAGTATTATGTTCCAATGGGTTTGCAAGTCTGTATGCAGCCAGCTGCAGCAAAGGGAGAGGATAATGGAATCTCAATTCAAAAGAAAGTCAGTGGTTCATTGCCTCATGTTGCGCCAATCAAGGATTCAGTCGATTCGATCAGCATGCAGGACTGATCAAGTGGAGATTTTACAATGAAGATATGAGAGAAAACTAAATATTTTGATTTGTTTGTTGCACGGAGGCTGGATGAGATATTCTGGTAGGAATGAATGACAGTGAGAGTTCGATTTTAATTACCAAATGGATCAATTTCTTTTCCCCTTGAAAGTTTTCATTGCAGACACTTCTGTCTGCAATGTCTGGAGTGCAAAATTCAATTTGTAGGCAGGATGTTATATAGCGCCCACCCACTTACTGATTATGAAAGGTCAGAGTAGTATTTTAAAGCCGTCTGGGCTGCTTAAATCTCTTGTCCATATTATCAGAAGACTGTATTATTCTCCAAAACAATAGCAGCAGTAACATCCATTTCCAATAGAGTCAACACCTTTCTCTAAACAGAGGAGTTGAGTGATCTCATGTTGAACTCCAGAACCAAATTACTCTCTGTTTTCCTGGCAACAAAATGTCATGCATGTCAGCATTATTTTTAAACATGGATCAACTTCACATCATCACATCTTTAGACTACAGTGATAACACTGCATAATGCAGGTATCTTGATACCACCTTGTGAGGTGCTGCACAAGGTGAGATGCGAGCTTATATAAGGAGTTTTTGCTCTTAACCACTGGCTGAAAAGAAGGAGCAGTGATGATGACGTAGCCTGTATCTGAAATGAGTTGTCATATACAGTATGTGACTAATACAGCGGTGCCACTGATGTGTCACAATTCTGATTCAGCTTCTCATTATTTCGCAGGTTATGAATAAAGCATCAGGGGACGCAACTAGCGAGAGTTTTGCTCCGTTTCAGACAGGGAGAGGCAAAATGGGAGGGGCCCAAACGCCTTGTTCAGTAATGAAAGATATTTCTAGAGATGACCCATTTAAACAGCCCTGGGTAGTAGCTGCAAGCACAGGTGCATCTGGATAGCTGTCACTGATAGCCAAGCAGAATGTGTAATTACATGCGTTAAGATGCAGTCCAACTTTAAAAAGATCATTGTGTTAAAACTGATTATGATTGAAATTTGCTTCGGTCAGTGTGCCTGATTGGCACAACTATTCACAGGGTTTCAAATATATAATTTGAGGCAAAGAGTTAAGATGTTTTCAGTTAATTCACCTATTTAAACAGAAACTGTATTGGTGAGAATTCTTAGTCATTGGCAACCCTGTCTTAGGGAAACACAATGTTTGTGTTTGTATGTGTGTTTGTATTTGTGCATGTGCATGAGAATACAGAGAAAGAGGCAGAGGGAACAAATGCCAATACACAATTCCCTATGTGACTCTGCAATCGCATAATTGGTTTTGAATAATGAAACAATTCAATGATTGTTATCAGCTATTATAGCCTCGGACCTTGTATACAGTATGGCTCAGAGTAAAGCTCTGAATTGTCCTGTTGTGAAAGGGATGGTGCATGAGACCCATAGATAGAGGGACCTCATTGATTTTTCTTAACTGATGGCACAAAGGATTTGCTATCTGCCCAGTCTTGAATAACTGAACATCTACATAGTAAAGCATGAAAGACTTCCCATTGACTAATCCACACCCAATCAATAGTTGAAGAAATTAATTATGAAAGATTTGATTTTAAAACACTTCTCTACCCATTTAGAAACAAAATGTTCCTTGAAAATATTCACTCAATAAAAACTAGTTCATCAAAAGTTTTTTAACCTTGTGCAATCAATCAGGCTGAAAGAGTTGTTTTATTTTATCTTTGACATCTAATCTTGGAATATAACTCTTAATATTTTTAAGGTGCAAACTTCCAAACACCATTTTCTAAAACAGTGACTAAAGAAAATGTTCCTTTAGTTGCAAATGTGTTCAGCCTAATTTAGGCTTTACCCCTCAGATAAACATCTTTGCACTCATGGCCTTCATCTTCTACACAATGACTCCCCATGACAGACGATGAAGGATGAAAGACTATAGTGTGTAGAGTAGTAGAAATGTAATTAAGCCTCACCATGGGATATCTTACTGTGACAAGACACAAAAGAGGGAAGAGTTTGCATTTGCTGAATGCAGCTGTTAATAATATCTCCACTATTCTTACATTGACCTACATGCACTCAAAGGAAGCCTTGAGAATCTGCTTCCTAATTGTTTTCCTCTCATTGTAACGCTGCCAGAGGGAGATCTTATGGTATACCTTATGTTTACTTGCATTTTTCAGTCTTGGAAACCAGAGAAAATCTGGGCCATGACAGAAAACAAACGGATTATAATGACCGGATGTTTCCTCACACCAAGCACAACATGAAATTAAGGGGGAATCGAAGTAGGTGGGAAGCTGCAATCCTGACAGGGTGCAACTGCAGATTGATATGCACTTGAAAGCAATTTTCACCTCCGCTCATCTTATCCTCATGACGTAGATTTTATGGTCTCCATGGAGGGCTCCCATCAGCACTTTACTTCATTCCCTTTGAAATCAATTCAGTCTCTTTTCTCCTACTCAGTGTGGGTAACCATGGATACCGCTCCCAACTGGTTTGGCTTGCACATGAATTTGTTTATGATTGTTACTTGGGGGCGATTGGAATGTTCTTTTCTACACAGTCACAAAAATAATAATTTCCTGATCCTGAGTGGGCATGTTGCGTTATTATGGTTGAAAAGGCAGTTGTTTCTTTGGCTGTCAAGATACTGAACAAACAAGCTGACAAAGAATGAATAAGCAAGCATAAGCTCAACCTCCCCCCCAAAGCAATTAGTTATTGCTTTTACGCGATGTAGTGTTCCAATGCCACGTTAAAGGACCATATCAGTGTCAATACATATCATCAACTATTCACAGCTTCGGACATATATCATACATAAACATAACTCATCTCTGTTTTCATGTTTCAATATTAGATAGGTCAGTATGGTTGAAACCCCAAATAATTGCCGGGAGCTTAAAATACCTAGCTGGGAGGGAATATGTGCCATCTTGAAAATGCCAACTCGTTTGCGATGGTTTTTGAAAACCTTATGCCCATAACTAACACCATGCCAAAAATCCCAAACTTGTCACCAAGTGCACAATCATGATGATTTTTGCCGAATTCCCTTCCAGCTATTAGGAGCTCTTACATTTAGCACCACACTCTACTTCCTTCCACATGGTTAAGCCTCCATCCTGTCTGAATCTGAGCATCTCCATATTTCATACTGGATTTTTAGAAGTAATGTCTTGACATACTACCTCATTCAAATGCAAGTCTTTCTGAGAGATCTGAATCAGGCGATTTGAAATATTAATCACTCCTGGGATTACACACAACATGATGAAAACGTGTTGGTCTAGCATGACACTCTAATGTATTTTTCTTGTTTCCTGTGACCTCTCGTTTCCTGTGACCCACCTTATATAAACAAAAGTGAAACTTGCTTTATGATGGTTTACTGGCTGCACTGGCTATTTTGGACTGGAATTAATAACCAATGGACCTAACTGTAGGCCTACCCCCTGTTCCCCTTACATCTATTATATAATTTCTCAGTGGAGACTATAGAAAGCACTATATCAGGTTTGTTGAGTCATTCAACCCCAAAACTGCTGGAGGAGGGCTGAGAGTAGTCTATTCACCAGGATGAACATTAACATTTTCCATAATGGTTGTAGATCCCTGAATCCATGCAAGCCCATGTGATCATTTGAGGCAGAGCAAAGCTGTGTTTTTGTTTCATTTTGTTACTACTATGTGATGGTGTAAACCTGATTGATCCCTTGCACAGGGGGCCTCTAATCAACAGAGAGCCATTGATTTCCTCTCCACGGGGCTTGCAAGATGTCTGAGACACCAGCTCAAAGCCAGCTGACAGATACTAATGCTCGCTAACCAACAGCTGACACTAACTGATGCCAAAGCTCTGTTTTTGAAGAGGGTGAGTCATGCTCTGATAGATCCCACTCCCAGGGATGCTGGATGCTCGCACCTCGCAATGTGAGATCCACCGCACTGTCATTCTGAATCATTCTGCTACACGGAGCGTGTTGCAGATGGAGACTTGGTTAACTGTAGTGTTACATAATGAATATGTGCAATCTTTTATAGGCAGGCAGAAAAAGAAAACCCTGTGCCTCGTGTAGCTATGTTGGGACATCATCTGGTATGGTGTATGCTCGAGTAATAAATGGAACTCCATCATAGCTAAGTATCGCTCTGATCAGTCCTGTATGTTTGGTGATGTCTATCCATGCTACACTTGCTTAGGTAAGCAGTTTTCCTGCGGAAGTCACATGTTGGGGCCGCTATCCCCCTCATCAATTTTCACAATAAAGATACTATATCTTAATGAGATTTGGAGGTGTGGTGCTTACTAGGCTTCATGACAGCATGGCACTTATGTTCAGGAATAAAATTGTGTTACCTTAATACCTTCAGGATGCTGAAGGTTCCCATAGCCATGAGAAAGATGATGGAGAGATGGAGACAACATCAGGGATCACCATATCTCCATGTTTAGTCGAACGGTCGTATGGTAGTGGGTAGCCTACCACACTGGGTATACTCTGAAAACGGGTACAATGGGTACGGGAATGATTTTCCTGTTACAACATTCATAAAACATATTTGTTGAATTTGTTTATGAGAATGCCAAATTAACATACACGTAACATTTTTTTCCACATTATTTGAATATCCAGCATTTAAAGTTCTGTGTTGCCCTGCTTTTAAGCAGCCAATGACAACTTATAGTGACTTACAATCACAATATAATATATCATAACTGTGATTTTAATGCATTAAAATATTATAATGTATTACAACCAGAAAATGTCTGTGAGTGTCCAGTAATTATGAAGTATTATGATAGCTTAACTAAGATGCTTTACAATGTGCTATTATTATTATTTTTTAAACAGAGAGCTTATAACTTTAATTATAGTGTTGTAGGCTGATTATAGTGTATTTATATTTTACCTTGTTAAGTCATTATAAAACTATGACTAATGTTATAAAGCATTATGAGTTTTTATGGGTGCTCCATACTTTTAACTATACATATTCTGTGTTAGAAGCAATGTAGTGTTTGATATCCACAATCTTAACATACAAACACACGGAGACAGGACTGCCTTTTACTGTCTTTACTTGTGTCCCCTTTCATAATCATCCAGCAGCTGTGTGCATTTAATCACATACAATTGTCTTCATCACACTGTGTCTTACATCCTGGTACATGCTCTCCAAATACAATCAGTGGCACTGGACACTACAAGCAGATTATAATGCATTACATAAGTATGCTTAGTTAGAATAATGCATTATAGACATAGAAAGTGTTACCATAGGGACCAAGTCCAACAGGATACGATAGGAGGAAGTTACATCACAGGTGGCAAACCAAGTGAGTGGAGTTTGGAAGTTTGTTACACTGTTCCAAATTTAGACAGTTGTTTAGATTTTCCAACAAATGGATGCACTAAAGGTAGACTGACCTATCAATTAGAAAATATATAGCCTTAGGTGTAGGCTGCTGCTATTGCTAATGCTGTTATGCACCCAAATGACTGGCTATAGGCTACTGACACTGAGGCTATAATGTGCACCCAAGCATCACAAAATACAGGATTACTAATAATAGATTGCCATTCGCCACTGATAAGCAGGCGTGTCCAATTGTCCATTAGGATGGATTAATGAAAGGCAGGCAGGGGCATAAATCAAAGTTGGGCGTTGATTGGAGACTGCAGTGCTGCTCTCAGCCTGAATATTCCCCGGCCCTCCTCACCACGCACAACCACGCCCCCCAGAGACGAGCATGTATCGGCGTTGCCATGTCCGCTTATTATAAGCGACTTTGGCCTTGTTTTTCTGTTAAGTTGATTGATTGATTGATTGATTGATTGATTGATTGATTGATTGATTGATTGATTGATTGAATACTTTAGCAGAGAAAGTACAGTTCTATACAAGGTCTGCTAGGAGGATTATACCCAAGAAAGAAAGCACTATGGCTTGTTTCCATTGGGGTCCTGTGTATTCAATTCATCGAAACATTTAATGACAGACAAATATACAATTCCAAACATCATATAAATGATTAGTAATCAAAAATAAAAGGTAATACAGTAATATGTAGAGTAACGCGGCACAAGGCGACGTGTTACTGTACATATTACTGTACATATTTTCAAATATCCTATGCCATTGGTTCTCAAAGTGGGGTTCGGGGACCCCCAGGGGTCCTTGAGGGAGTTCCAGGGGGTCCCCAGCTAAATGATGGATAGTAGGAACCAAATGGACCCGTTAGGGACCCGTTAGGGACCCGTTAGGGTCCATTTGTACACTGTCAGAGTTAAATCAACATAGATGTTACAATATAAATTGGGGTCCAAGAGATATAAATGTCATTAAATGGGGGTCCGTAGCCTAATACATGTCAAACTGGGGGTCCTTGAAGTTAAAATGGTTGAGAATCACTGCTAGCTGTAAAAAAAAATCTTCTCTTATGGGGGTCCCTGGCATATCTTTTCTAATGGGGGTCCCCGGGCTAATACGTGTCCATTTGGGGGTCCTTGACATGAAAAAGTTTGAGAACCACTGTCCTATGCTCATGTGGCCTAGTAGTCGCTTCTCTTGGGCTTGTTTTCCTAGACATGGCTGCTTATTTCTCTCGCAACACATGGCAACACTGTCATGTATTATTACGCCTCTCTCGCCAGCGCAGACACACCTCCTCTGTGTGCTCTCCATCACAGAGCCATAAAAGACAAGAGGCACAGATGAGTGCTGCTGTCAGACAGAGTGATCATCCGGACAACATGTAACCCTGCAGGCATGAACGAATACGTCTTGATGGCTCCAGTGGAACGGCTGATGATGATAGCAGGTTGCAGTGAGCATCTCACTGGACGCAGAGCTGCATTGATAGGTCATGATCAATGCCTGCGACCAAGTCATTGACGTGACGGTAAGAAAGGCCGTTTATTTATGTTTTTTTTAACGGTGTGAAATCTCTTATATCAAAAGTTATAAGCCATTTGCCTCGATCATGGCGAGATTTTAGTTAATATGCACCTGCGTTTTCTTTATTACTATGATGGTGTCGTCATCGAGGCTCAAAGACATTGGGTCAGGCATAAAGGATGCAGGGGCCGTGGTGCCGCAGCAACAACATAAAAGGGCCACTGAAGTGTATGACAACATTTGGTACCGTTTCAACGTTTTAATTCGCCATTGATTGCTATGAAGCGGGGTTTTGTCGTTGAAGCAGTTTCGTTCATAATTGTTGTGAATATATATTTTTTTCGTTTTGAATATAAGCATGCACATACAGGCCTAATTTGTTATCTGACAGCGGAAGTTATTTATTAGTGACATAGCCTAAAATCACCACATGACATTTTTTTTTTTAATATTAAAGACCATATCAATATCCCAGCTTGAGCTTATAAAATTACTTTAGATTGGTCTACATGTTGACCCATGTCCTAGGACCTAGACTCATTTTTAGATGAGGATTTTGCCCTTAGTTTTCTACTGAGAGACTGTTTTCATGGTTTCACTGCTGTGAGCTGTAGCTAGGCGACAAGAGTTATGTGGCATGTGGTCTCACTCTCACCCCAACTAGTTCAATGATTAGTTCAAAGTGGCCCCACTATTGAATAGTAAGGGAATGAATCTTCTGTTGCCCTTGTCCACGAAAAAATAAAATAAAAATAAACTTTACAGCCTTGCAAATAGTCTGACATATTTATTTAGTTAGTTGGATCTATCCTTCTAATTGTAAGTAGCCTACCAACCAGAGAATGTAGTATTTGGATTATAGCCTAGTCGTATTTATTAGGACCTGCAAGCTAGACATTCTCCACTTTTATAGTTGTATTGAAACTGGGCAGTCCTTCCGAATAATAATCTATTCATCAAGCACTGCTCACACATAAAAAAAAAATGAAACAAATAAAAATGCGGGTTGACTTTGCCCTCTGGCCAACATTCCCTTCCTGTGAAAATCAGAAGATTGAGATTGAGATTTCTGCAACCTTCTTCTCATTAGAATGGTGGACCATTTTGGAACCAGTACCCATGATATATTCTTGTTATTCTGTGTGAAAGTGGATATATACTTATTGTCCCTTCACTTGACATTATCTGCAATGCAACTGCTGCAGCAACACTGAAGTGAGGCTTGGTGACCCAAGCTGGTGATAGAGACCCTGTGGGGACTGCAGCTATTCTTTTTAAATGTGAAAACATAATACGGTAATAAGTATTGTAAAAATATTGTGCAACATTTAACCGTATTCCACTATTCCTGCAAGCTATAATTACAAGTCCACAATATTCAATTCAATTCAGATAAAACATTTGTTTTTGAACAAAATGGCAATATTATACATTCTCAAGTAGCCTGTGTCATGCAAAAGTTGCATGTCAAAAATATAATGGGCGAAAGGGGAATTTAATTAACCAAAATATGCAGGAACCTTCAAAATATGTGGCTATATCATTATCATGCCAATTTACATATACAATGTTACTCAACAGCAATAACATGAAAAAATAATCATGTTATTGCTGTTAGAAGTCAGTAGTAGTTAGTTGTACTAAAGTGAGTAAGTGAATTGTACTGCAGGGTTATGTATGTATGTTTTTAGGCTGTGACTGTGTGTTTCTGAACAGGAGTGATATTTAGGTGTGAGGAGACATGATGGGGACATGGTTGGTCAGTTATCTCTCATCATGAGGAACAGATGGTAACTCAGGGTTAGCTCATGGGTGAGAGCCAACAAGGAACCCTCTGTGTGTGTGTGTGTGTGTGTGTGTGTGTGTGTGTGTGTGTGTGTGTGTGTGTGTGTGTGTGTGTGCGTGTGCGTGTGCGTGTGTGTGTGTGTGTGTGTGTTTGTGCGTGCATGCGCGCACATGTGTGTGTGTCGTGTGCGTGCGTGCGTGCGTGCATGTGTGCGAGTGCGTATGCTCATCTTTGTCAGGAACACATTAGAAATCCATGAAAGCAGTGTAGAAAGTCCCCAACATGTTTCTGGTGTGTAGCAAAACGTGAACTGAAAAAGAAAAACAATATAACTTTTTTGTAGTTGCTATATTTCAGCTCCGTACTCCCTACACACACACACATACACACACACACACGCACACGCACACGCACACGCACACACACACACACACACACACACACACACACACACACACACACACACACACACACACACACACACACACACACACACACACATAACTATTTGCATAATTTTTGTATACAAAATGTCAATTGGAACCTCTGAATGCCAAAGTAATTTGCATTGTAATGTTTTGTATTGCTGTAACGCTATGACAAGCATGTCATTAGTCCACAGACAATTTTACAAGGTTCACTTAACACCCAATTATAATTATTTAGTAACAGAACATGAAAAATCACATTTCATCTGTGGCCCAAATGACTGTCAAGATGCATTTACTTGGTTACAATGTTACAACTGATTAATCTGTATAGAGGGTTACCAAAATAGCATATTAAGAATGTGAAGTTGTGTCAGTATGAAGTTACTTAGTCATTTTCCCCAACCACCTAATGCCAAACGATATTTTACGTGTGTATTCTAAATCTGTTTCTTTTCACAGGTCGTGTTGATGGTGAATCACACTGAATGGGGACCAGAGGAGTTCCTTTAAGATGACACGCACACATCCACCTGATATACTGGTATCTACATTATATCGGGACAATACTCTGAATCCCATCACTGGGCACTCTGTTTCTGGTCAGTCCTCCCCACGGTGTGACTTGCAAATGATTGACAAACCAGAAATCATCAACAAAAGACACTGTCGTAGCTTTGACTTCATCGAGTCACTGGACGACCCGCAGGCTTTCTCTTCCCCCATGGAGTACCCGTACAAGAGGACCGAGCATCAGACACTGGAAAAAGATGTCGTGTGGAATGGACTCAATCAGCCGGGGTACCTTCGTTTCTCTTCCCCTGATTTGTTTAGCTCTAAACCACTTCAGCAGCACACCACCAGCCAAGACAAGACCAGCCATCTAACATGGTCTGATTCTAAAAAGAGAACAAGATCCAAGAGTGCTCCCAGAGGAGTCAAGTCAACTCTCAGTACCCCTGTACCGCTCTCTGTGGCTCCTACAAGCGCCAGGAAGGGCTGTTACACACCTCAGGCCGTGTCAGAACCTCTGAGGACATCTGAAACACATCGGGAGCCCTACACCTCAAGCAGGGCCTTTTTAAACGATGTTCATCCCATCAAACTGCAGCCACATTCTCCCCTATACGTCTCAGACTGTTTTGAGGACAAACCACCAGAGAAACCAGCCACAAGTCCTCATGTCAGGTGCCGTGTGGACATCAAGCCAGATGCTGCCGTGTTGCAGCACACGTCCAGACAGGCCCCTAGTGTACGGACTGAGCAGCCATGGCAGAGACACTCACACTCCAGTAGCAGCAGAGGGCTTTATGTGCCACGGCAGGTCGTCTCCTCTCCGACACCCACGCCAAGTGAGTGTTACAGTACAGATTTTAGGCCAGGGTATCACTACACCACCAGCATCTCTCCCACGTCCTATCAGCCTCTGGACATAAACAGAATGCCCTCTCCCACAGTGCCATATCTGAGCAGGGAGCAGAGGGCTTTCTCAAATCCCAACATACCCACAAAGTTTTTCTACACTGAACAAGACCCCGCAAGATATCCTATCCATCCATATTCTCGAACAGTCTTTCAGGATGATCAGTCCAGTCTGGCCAGCCACGGGAGCACAATGACAAGCCAGTACGATCCGAGGACTCGCTGGGCTCACACTCTTCCCGTCAGGTCATATTACACAGACCAACCACCTCCCCATGAGCCCATGCAGCCGGTCTACACCAGACCGTACTCCACAAGTGAGGCAGGATCGTACTTTTCTCAAATGCCATTGTCAAGACCCTATTATGGGGAAGAGCACCCAGCATATTCATATAACTTAAATAGCTCCAGGGTGTTTTACCCCAAGCCGTATGTCTCTCCTGCGGAGCAATATGTTCCATCAAGGGCGTATCACACAGAGGGTCGTCGGCGCCCACAGGTATCCCAGCCTTTTACAGATGACTGGTATCGCTCAAGTATATCTGGTTATTCCAATCAGTCCTCTCAACATACACCGCCAAGAGTACGGCAAGACCCCATTATGCCTCCCTGGTTTGCCAACAATTATGTAGAGACAAACAGACTGGGAGCAGAGGTAAGAAACCATTCCAAGTCTTGGGACAATATTCTTTATCCACGTCATGAGAGACAGCAGCAGGCAGTTCCTCGTGGACGCAGTTATGAGAACCTGTTTTACCAGGGCAGGCAAGCAGCATCCAATGAAGTTACACCACAACCGGTGATACTTAACCTCTCCAGTTCACCAAGGCGATATGCTGCACTGTCCCTCTCCGAGAGCTCATTAGAGAGGGGTTCAAGCAATCCATGGAGGAACACTAAGAGTGGCCTGTGGTACGTAACCCCTGAGATCACCATAACAGACAATGACATACGTGCAGGCAACAACAAACAGAGTGAGGTGCACTCAGTCAACTGGGATGCCATTGACAGGGAAAAGTCACCATCTCCCAGAGTATTGCCCCAAGGGCAGTCACCTGACACAGCAGAAATGACCAAAGACAGGATACACAATAACTTCTCCCTGCAACAGAGTCTAGAACAACTGGACGAACTGTTAGCTGACCTGGTCGTTGATTACAAGCCTCCAATGGGCAGGAAATCAAGTGAAGGCCTGTTGGATCAACTAAAACAATTGATTAGTGAAGATGTTGAAAAAGAAAGAGCAATGCCCCAGTTGGAGGATCTAGGTCCACTGAACACACCGCTTCCATCCACTAAATCCAGCCCTGACACAGTCAAAGACCCCGATAGCGGCTGTGATGGTTTACAGAGGAGTGCCGAAGAATGCTCTCCGTACCACAGCACGGATGAAGATGACACTATGGTCTGTGCGAACAGAAAGTGCAAGCGTGTAGAGACTCTGTTCAACGCCTGCCTGTACTTCAAGTCTTGTCACAGCTGTTACACCTTCTACTGCTCCAGAAACTGCCGCAGGGACGCCTGGGAGATCCACAAGGAGGACTGTCTGTACGGCCGCATCAGCAGCGTATGTAGACACACCTTGAAGTTCTGCAGAGAGAGCTCGGAGATCCACAAAGCCTTCTCTCGCATCGCTAAAGCTGGCTACCTCTCCAGAGGGAGAGGCGTTCTTTTCCTGGGCTTCGCTAATCCCGGCACAGCGGACAACTTCCTGCAGGTTGGGCTCGAGAGCCTTCTCATGTCTCCCACGTATTTGTCTCTCAGAGAGCTGGATGGCTTCAAGGACAACCTAGGTGACTACTGCAAGGAACTACAACAGGCAGGCAGTGAGTACGACCCCAGTGAATGTTTCCTTTTGAATGTATCCATAGCGGTTGGTGAACTAGTGCCTAACAGACCATCGCCACGAGTCCCAGCGCCGACAGTCCGGAAATATGCAAAGGTGTCCCTGGCCTCCTCCAGCCCAGACAAAAAGCTATTCAGGAAGGACGATGACATGGAAACGCTCATCCTCACTCCGCCTCCCGGCACACCTAATATTGATAAGGAGGGGGAGGAGGGCAGAAAGGCCAGAGAGGTGTGCTTTATCAATGTCCAGCGTGAGCTCAGGACCAGGGGAGTCTTCCTTCGTCACGAGTATCCCAAAGTCTATAATCAGCTGTGTGAGTTTGTGGAGAGCAACAAAAGGTTCACTCCTACCACCATATACCCAATAGATAAGAGAACAGGAAAGCAATTCATGTGTATGATAATGGCCGCGTCGGAGCCTAGAACTCTGGACTGGGTGGGCACCCCTCATCTCCTGGATGATATTATATAGCCTAGTGCTGCACTGCAACAATAATGATGTCAGTTACACTATATGTACATACTGTATATATTTTAGAGTACTGTGGCAAATTAAAGGTATAACTAACAGGATTTTCCTAGTGTCAATCACCACTTATGACCCACAGCATTTGGCGCTGTCTATATCTTCAGAGACCTTTCCCGGTTCCCGCTGCCTGTATTTTATTATTTCTCAGCATCAACCATGGAGGGAGGAGGGGCCAACTTTGAACCACAAACGACAAATCCTACTCGTTATACCTTTAAGGAAGTGGAAATTCCGAACAATAAATTTGATGGCAATTTTTTCAGGCAAACCTCTAGCTCTTTTTCTGTCCCACACATACACTGTACAAGCTCACAAATGCACACCACACAGACAGACGCACACACACACACACACACACACACACACACACACACACACACACACACACACACACACACACACACACACACACACACACGCGCGTGACTTGAACATTACCCATCGTTGTTTTTGCCTTGTTGTTTTGATCCTCTTGAACTCAGAACAGTTATTTGCCTGCATGTAGAAGACAAACTCAGTTATCCAGGTGTTATTCCCGATATGAAAATGTATGATATGTGCAGTTCCTGCAAATAATGTTTGAAGCACATACTATTTATAAAGTACACACGCTGTCTCTATAAATGAGTGAAGCCTGATTTATATTTTGGCGTACGACGGTGACACGCGCTGAAAGATCAGCTAGATTGGCTATTTTTGCCGCGTGACACAGTCGTACGACAGACAATAAATGAAGCATTAACCGCCATGTCTAATTATTGTTACATTCAATTTCTGTTTTCTCCACCAAATATTATATCAAGTACTTATATTGTACCTTGTTACAGTGGCTGTAATATCACTACTGTTTAGTAGTACCTTAGTATTATTTCTGAAGTATAGTTATGTGGGTGATTATTTTTCTTATTGATATATTAGTTCTTGTTTGATAGAAATAGAGAAAAACAATCAAGCTTCCCATTAACCTTTCCTCATGATTCAGATTTTTATTTGCAACCTGCATCATCACTTTATCAGATTCGATGTCAATCTTGTGTCCTTGCTTTGTTTGAAAGTGGCCTTCAGTCAAAAAAATAATAGAAAAAAAAAATGCATTTGGCACAAAGCAATCTATAGAATTAGCTATTTCCTAAGGCTTGACCGCTCTTGAACTTGGGTTCTTTTACCTACCATTGTAAATTAACAATTATTTTGCTTAAAGCATGTTATTTATATTCAGGTATTTTAATATGGATATTGCTTATAATGAAGTTAATTATGGTAAAGATAGAATACCATTTGATGCTTGGAAATGTAACATGTATATTATAAATATATATTGAATATTAGATCTGTTATTTCAGTTGAACGATATGACTTTAAGACATCATTGTAACTAATAATGTATGTTCAGAAACAATATGCAATAAAAAGATAAAAAGAGCAACCTTACCATCTACTATAAACTATTTTATTAATGATGTTAAATCATTCCTTTGGGCCATGAGCCAGAAACACTTTGTTTGCACTAAAATGTAAATCACAGAAAATGAATGTTCCTAATGTTTCTGTAGTACAGCACTTAAACAAGACTGATATATAGGCTATGCTTATTTCCATTATAAAGCCTGATTAATCTAAGGTTGCTCTTTTACGTCATTATTTATCTTTGTGCAAGACCTTCCTCAACTTTCTATTTTGTGATGTTTATAACCCAAATAAAATACATGGAATTTAAAAGCAGACCAAACAGTTGGTATTTCTTTTTTGAGGGATTGTCAGCAGAATGTTTGAGCATTTTGTTAAAATAAAAAACAATTGTACTGATCAATAAAAAACTATTTACTAGCTACTGATAGAATACTGATTTTCAGAGAATCAAAATTCCTTCATCTGTTAAAGTTACATTAGGCTAGTTGTGCTTCTAAAACATGAATACTGCTCAATTAATTTAGAGGAAGGAGACATTGCCCCCCAGTGGTAGAAATTTGACTTTTTAACTACAGTGCCAGCAAGCTGCCAGTTAATAAATACTGTATATGAACACAATCTATTTAAGACTGCAGAGATATTTTCCTGACCATAGTGGACCACAGAACGAACAGTATTCATAGAACAATCTTTACTTGGACAGAAAAAAAATGTAAGCAATACTTTACTCGAAATCCTTTGCCAATAGTGCTATATAAAGATTGACGTTGTTTTGGCATCCGAATACAAATCTAACAATATTGGATTATTTACATCAAGATAATTGAGTGATCATGCCAGGATATACAGACATAGTGGTATAATAATAAGACTTTTACCTGATAAGACTGAATACTGAGGATTGACTTATATTAGTTGTGTAGATTGAGCAGCAGCTAGTGAGAAAATTGAGACATTGCTTGCACATTGTTTTCCAAAATACCTTTTTGTTTTTCATCTACTATCCAAATGATTAAAAGAAAAAGTTTTAAAAAGAAAAAGTCAATTGCAGTGACTAGTCTACTACAGACATGTACATATTGATCGCTTTTCACTGTTATGCCACTATATATGTCTATGAATTGAATACCAAAGCCCTCATTGGAAACAAGTCCGCAAGGACTTTTATGAACGGACCTGTTAGACAAAGTATTTTAAATGTAAATGTGTTGTTTTACATTTGTTGCCTAATAAAATATTCAATCAATCAATCAATACCCAGTACGTATATAACCATTACATATAAATACCCACGGTACATGCATACATATGCGCTTTTACTATGAAAGATTTGTGACTTTTACATGTGCCTAACTTTGTTACTGTTGCTGCTACACAAATGGGGGTTTACTGCATCTTATCTTACATTTCAAAGTCAAAACACGTCCAAATTGCATACTATATGGAGTAAAACATAAAGAGAATCTAACACATCCTAAAATTAAATAAATGCATGTGAAGGTGCATTGGTGCAAACCCTGCCTGCACCAACATATCGTTTTATGTCTCGATTGTGATCTTCACCTTTGACTTTTTCAAACCAAAACTTGTATTGCTAACAGACAGACGAACAAACAGAGAATACCCATACAACTCTGTTGGCTGAGGTAAAGTAAAATCGGGAATGAAAGGGAGGTTGGGTGGTAATCCAAGTTAAGGATTTGGTTCAAATGAGCTGGATGTGAACTCTGAATCAGGTAAAGGTCCAAGGAAGGGTTTGGGATATAGGCTAGTTGTCATGACCATAGACTGTAAAAAATAGGGTCATGGACATGACCTGTAACAGTTTGCTCCCCTATGACCTAGGTCAGTGAATTTCAAGGACCACCAGTTTAGTATGTATTAGGCCACAGACCCCCATAACTCTGAGAGTGAACAAATAGAACCAAATGGACCCATACGCGTCCATTTGTACTCTTCATTTGTACACTTTCAGAGTTGCAGAACTTACAGACCTGTAAGGGTCCATTTGGTTCCAAACCATCGATCATTTTAGCTGGAACCCCCTCAAGGAACCCACTTTGAGAACCACTGACCTAAATGGTGTCTCATGATCAGGCACGTTGAAAAGACACCTGACAACAAGTCCATGTGTGTTTGGGCAAATGTGTTTGGCGGAGTTCTCATCTGTTTAAGACACTGCTATTCCATAATATTTGTCAGGCGCGGCCAGCCACTCTTTCATTCTAGTGTTTGACTGTTGGATTGATTTATTGATTGACTGAAGGACTACAGCTGGATAGCAAACCTCTTCACAGTTTATCGCTGACTCAAAGTATCTCTCTTGGAGGCAGTGGCAAGCACAATTGTCTTGAGTAAGTGAATGAACCAATAAAATTGTCATTTTATTGAACACAGCTTGGCTCTTGGTGCGGCCTGGTGAATTGGACGTATGCCAAACTGAGGAGGAGCCTGAGGCGAAATCAACACATTCTTTCTTTCTTTCTTTTCCCCACTCAGAAAATTGAGAGATACTGTATGTCTTCAATACCACAATATAAGGTGGTATAAGGTACAATATAAGAGTTTATTTGTCAAACTAGTCCTGAGGTCAAAAACTCTTGCCACAGACATTACAAGAATAGGGCTGAGGGTGAAACATAAGTCCAGAATCAACAATTTACTTACAGATGTGTTTGTTAGTCTGCTTGAACAGTAATACATATATATATATATATATTTTTTTTTTTAAATAGAAAAATCAAAAATCAAAAAAAGAAATGTTTTTTCAATCTTTTTTTTCTTATGATTGGGGAACCCTGTTTTAGGCCATGATGTTGGCGCTGCAGCTGGTCCCTGCTGCCCTGCGTGTTCACCTGCAGTGGCGTAGGGGACTGGATGGGCATGTGGGGCTGAGTCTGTGGGGGCAACTGGTCCCGGGGGGTGGCAGAGGGAGGGGTGCTAGTGGCAGTCAGGAGGGTGGCCCCTGGCCCCTGCCTGGACTGGGGCAGGGGCCACCCTTCTGACTGCCACTAGCGACCCCAGGCCGGCTGCGCGGGCCGGGCAAGGGTCTGGGTGGGGGCGGCAGAGTGGGGCTGTCCGGCAGTTGTAGTTGCTGCTGAAGGAGAAGAGAAAGAAGAACATGGCACTTAAGAACATGAATACTTTTAGTTAAACTGCATTTGTTTTTATTCACATAAATGTTTTTTATGTGAATAAGGGCGATGGGATTCTCTGATTTTTCAACCAAGGTGTAAATTGTGGTCATATTTAGAGGTGTACAGTAAATTATGTAGAAAGCAACTTAACCCATTGAGACCTGAAGCCGATTCTACATGTTTCCTAAATCTCAACAGTTTTCTGAAAAACGTATGTTTCTATATCAGTGGTGCTCAATCTTTTTCATGTCAAGGACCCCCAAAATGATATGTATTTGGCCGCGGACCCCCATCAAAATATGTTGTTCCAGGGACCCCCAGAAGTAAAGATTTGAGTTAGAAATGTTCGCTTTAAAAGTATTTATATTCAAAGATTTGCACACATTTTCACGATTTTTCGAAAATAGCAGATCTACAAGCTCATAGCGCGGCACTCGGTGCCGCGCTATGAGCTTGTATATCTGCTATTTTTGAATAGCCCAAAGTGTAAAATAATGCTTTTTAGCTCAAATCTAAAAATGACACAGTTCCAGGTCTTAATGGGTTAATAATTATGTAGCTGATTCCACGGCTAGCAAATAATTTCATGAAAGCACAGCATTTATATTCTGTATTTTACATTGTTGAGTCTGTATTGACTTACTGTGTATGTGTATGTGGGGGGTATTGTGCTCATGGTTGTACCTGTGCTTGAGGAGGGCACGGGTGTGAAAAGGAAGCCCTGGATCTGGCCGCTGGGCAACGATTCCTCCACGAGCTGCTGTCCAGGGCTGGGGATCACTGTCACTCCCTGTGGGATGATCTGCAGCTGGCCTGTGGCCTGGACCTGACCGTGGAGAGAGAGGATAGGATAGGAGAGAGACAGCCGACCATCAATACGACAGAACACACCAAGTACGGGTGAAACGCCATGGTAGAGAGAGGGGATAAATGAATTGATGAGGACTTGAAGGTACTGAATGAGACTGGATACCAGGAGGAGAATGAGGCACGTTCAAAATGCTGCTGCAGTTCACACTTGTGTTAGAGCTCTCTCTCTCTCTGGATAATTCTAGTAAATAGAAATGTCAACATTCAAACAGACAGGATAAATAATGAATGTTTTTTTGATATTGTACTCATTTAAAAGTCGGGACACATCGGCTTCATATCTGCTGATCCAGTTGAAGTAAAACAAAATGTCTATATAATAATAATGGTACTTCCAGTATATTAGCCAAGCCATTATATTGGTCGGGCTCAACATATGACAGCATCGATACAATTAACAACACAACCCTTCCACACGTCAACTATTACCTTAAATTCGTTATTATGTGTCCTATTGGTAAAAATTGGTAAAGATTTTAGGCCATGATGTTGGAGCTGCAGCTGGTCCCTGCTGCCCTGCGTGTTCACCTGCAGTGGCGAAGGGGACTGGATGAGCATGTGGGGCTGAGTCTGTGGGGGCAACTGGCCCTGGGGGGTGGCCAAGGGAGGGGTGCTAGTGCCGACCACGAGGGTGGCCCCTGCCTGGACTGGGGCAGCGGCCTGCTGCACCACGGGCTGAGCTGGGGTCTGGATGTGGGTGGCGGAGGGGAGCTGTCCGGCAGCTGTAGCTGCTGCTGGAGGAGAAGAGAAAGAAGATCATGGCACTAGCACCATAAATGCATTTAGACAAACTTGCAAAAGAGCTGTTATTAAAAGGAATGGTTTGAGCAATCGGATTGCAATCTAACCCCAATGTGTGCTGGGTGCATTTAGAACACCTAGATTCTAATGTGAATAAGGGCGATAGGATTCTCTGATTATTCCAGTCACATTTAACCCATTGAGGCCTGAGGTTCCGATTCTGCAAAATGTCTTCTAAATCCTAAACGTTTTTCTGAAAAACGTATGTTTCTATATGAGTGGTTTTCAAACTTTTTCATGTCAAGGATGCCCAAAATTATATGAATTTGGCCGCGGACCCCCATCTCAAAATATTTTGTTCCAGGGACCTCCCAGAAGCAAAGATTTGAGTTAATGTTTGCTTTCAAAGAATATATATATTCAAATATTTGCACACATTTTCACAATTTTTCAAAAATAGCAGATCTACAAGCTCGTAGCGCGGTATTGTGATCATGGTCATACCTGTGCTTGAGGTGGGCATGGCAGTACGAGCAACGGGTGTGAAGAGGAAGCCCTGGATCTGGCCGCTGGGCAACAAGGCCTCCATGAGCTGCTGTCCAGGGCTGGGGATCACCGTCACTCCCTGTGGGATGATCTGCAGCTGGCCTGGGGCCTGACCCTGATACTGGATCACTGTCAGCGTCAGTTGATCTTGCTGGGCCTCCTTGCTGGGACTCCTTGCTGTGGACTGTCCGCTGGCCGGACAGTCCACAGCTCCTGATGCAGCTTGCTTCTGCTGCTTCTGTGGCAGAGAGAGGATAGAGGACAGAGTAAGGGGGAAAGGAGAGAGGTGACAGTGAGGAGAGAGATTTCAGATAATAACACAAAGTACTGCTGAAACACCATGGTAGACGGGATAAATCCATTCACTGATGAGGTTTTGATTGTACTACATGAGACTTGATACAAGGAGAAGGAGAAAGAGGCATGTTCAGATGCTGCAGCAGTTCCAGCAGTTCACACTTGTATTAGAGCTCCCTCTACTGGATAAGTCTAGGGTTAGGGTTAGGGTTAAACAGCAAACAACATTCAAACAGATGAGCATAAATAATCATTCTAGCTATTTATTATATTATATTGATCATTAGCCTAGGTGAAGCAAAATTATATGGCCGTGTGCGCATTGTGCTGCCGCTTGCTGCAGGCACACTTTGTTTATTGTTTTAATTAAAGGTGTTGCGTGTGGCCATGATGACATCATTCACTCAATCACTGACTTACCCCCACAGTCTCTCCTCTCCCCCAGGCTGGCACACCTGCAGCAGATCTGAAATTGCTGCCGCCCCAATTACCAGTCTCTATAAAAGCCAGCCAGAGTCAGGTCCTCTAAAGACACAGACCCAGCAACAGCCTTGAATTTCACACCATTGATTATTTAGGCTAGAAAGCCATTTCTTTTAAGTTACTTAATTTATTTTAGTTTGGCCTGGGGATGGCGTTTAGTTTTCAGTTTAGTAGAACTTGGTTTTGTCAGTTAGGGAGGGGGGAGCAGCTTCGGCGTCCCTATAGGGGGTGGCCTGGTCCCCCCTCCATTCTATTTAGTTTGACCGGAATCTCCAGGCCTCCTTTTGGTTTCCCGATTTCAGTTTTGGTAAAGTACTTTATATTGTGTTTGTTCCTCAATGCTTAATTTTTGTTGTGGGACGTGAATACAAGCTATTTAAACTTTGCCAATCTTTTGTGGTGTCCATCCTTATGTTGGGGTCTCCAATTTGAGCCACTGTTTTGTTGAATTGTTTGGAGCCCGTAACATAATGGGGGCTCGTCAAAACATATTTTTCTCTAATTATTAAATAAAATCAGCTATATTTTGTTGGTGTGCACATTTAATTTAAAGGTTTGCATTTATTTTGTCCACCGTAAGACTTAATTTGGGCTATCTTTTGTTTGCAAAGTATTTCAGTATTTCCTCTTAGTTTAACTTAATTTTACTGAGTTTCTGATAATATTATGGGATGTGGACCATATGGGAGCGTTTTACTGTCCTGTCCATGGCTGTGCAGCGCCTCTGTGAGCTCCTGATCTACGCTGTAGTCTGGGAACAGGATCATCCAAAGAGATCTCACACAGAGGCAGTGTTAATTTTGACAGACAAATTCTGATTTAGTCTTAGTCTTTTGAATAAAACACCATTTAGTTTTAGTCCTATTTTAGTCTTATGAAATGGTTTAGTCTTAGTCGACTAAATATCAAAACCTTTGTCTTTCAGGCTTAGTCGACAAAATGAACACTGCACAGAGGGATCTGGTGGACATCTTGTTGGACCTGTTGTCTGTCCTGCATGGTGGACTACTGGTGTCAGCAGAACGTCAAACGCAACCGCGTCCTCATGGAGAAGAGTCTGAACAATCTGGCCGAATGTGTCGCTGTGCTCGGCCAAGACCTTTCTCCAGAGGTTCTGGTGGACTTGGTGCACAGAATCATGATACACCTGGATGTCTCGATAAAAGACATGAGAGGCTTCACCCTGTAGAACGTGGTGCAGGAGGGACGCCATGCACTTTGGCGGGGGCAAGAGTCCCGGGGACAAGTAGGTTATGATATCTGCCAACGCGATAGAGAAGAGTCCACCCTCCACCATGATGCTTGCATAGTTGAACTCTCCTCTTGACCACATTTCCTGGACAACGGGATGGACAGAGGGCTGCGTCGATGATTGGGTATTAGACATATCGCAGACCATGTATGTGTTGGATTGCGTGGGCCGCTCCTCAATTGTGAGAGCATACATTAGCAGCTCTGCCTCCAGTTTAGAGAAGTCCTCCTCATGCTCAGTCTCCTCTGCATCTGACGGCTCAAAAGCATCTTCACAATGGTTATTGCATCCGATGTACGTTCCACCAAGCGCCTAGATTCCATTGACCAGCTTCCCCCATTTTGGAGCCAATCTTGATCCCGGAGATCTGGAACACACGTTTGTGGTTTCGCCATCCTAGGATAATTCATTCCTCCTCCTCCTCACCTCGTCCACGCCCACAATCACGTTCAGAATCAAATCAATCACCTGAAGCACTTTTTTTAAATGTTGAATCCCATCAGCAGCAACAACACACAGACCGCTCGAGCTGCCCCTCAAATATGCAATCGTGCAACCATCAGCTCCGTTGACTCTGTTCAACACTCTAGGGAGGTTCTTCTTTTCGGGGCGGTTCTCCTTCCCAGGGCTGGTGTCATCAGGACCTCTCATTCCAGATGCTGTCCCCGGGCCGGTCCAGCTGTGTGTGTCGGGTTCATTCCCTGGCCAAGACCTGCTGCTGCCGCTGTCTGCTCCACTACAACCCCCACCTAACATCAGAAACATATTTCACTTTCAACCATGTTTGGGGTAATTTTAACATCTACTCTGGGTAGACGTTAAAATGATCCAAAACATGTTTGAAAGTGCTACACGAACACGGGCCAATTGTGTTCGTGTAGACGCTGGACACAGCCGGATGCACCATGGTGGATTTGAACCCACAACCTCCGTGGTGGTGGGCAGGGACTTTACCACTGCGCCACACGAGCGCCCCCGGCTCACATTGAATTCAACGCATTCCATCAAATCTTCGGCTCCAGTTTGCCTCCCAGTGCAGAGGAAGTGATGTGACCCTCCTCCATGGACAGACTCTCCACCTCGAGCAGCATGGCCTCCATGTGCAGACTGTTAGTTCCTTTATCTATTTTGGGTCATGATTTTTTTTACCTTACCATTCAAATATCACGGTAGCATAGAGAAAACGTAAGAGCAAACGAAAGAAAATGAACTATCACAAAGCTTCAAATATTACACTTTAGAACAAACTAAACAAAAAGAAACGACATTTCGGCTTACATTAATTTTTTGAACGTAAACAATTAGTATACCTTATACTAAATATATTATAACAAATACACTAGTTTTATACCATCACTATTTAGAGTTCCCTTTTTTTACATTTGTATTTAAAAAAAATATATAAGTATGCATTTCAATAACACGCTTTCTATATAATATGAAGTGATTGCCTCATACATACAATATATGCATTCAAATACACATCCATAAACATACATTTTTAAATAGTATATGCGCATATGTACATATGCGCACACACACACATGAATACACACATTCATCCTTTCACTTATCATATTGATACTATATATTTATCAATTACCTTTTGATCCACAGGTGGACTGTCCTCCTCGGCCAGGTCATCCTCAACGGGCGGAATGCCCTTCACACGTGCAGGGAACCATATTGGACCCTTCTGAAGTCCCTTTGTAAAGTGGCAGCTGCACACTCTAGAATTGCCATTGGGCTGTTTCCGGTCTCCACGCCTGAAAGGAAATGATAATGCAGCCCCAATAAGTATATACATGGGGTAGGGGTAGGCATGATGAAGTAATCATATAAAAAACGTACAGTTATATATGTACAGCAATTACATGTCTAGCTACAGTTATTGTTAGAGCTGTAGATAAAAATATATGTGTGTGTGTGTGTGGATGGGTGAAGGGAACGGGGGCCTGAATGTGCCGTGTTTGCTGATGTACCCCTAAACTTCCAAAACGATACTCAGCGGTGAGTCAAACCTACTATGATTTATTGTCAATGCTTTGGTCGGTTGGTTGTGTTCAAATGTCTTAGCGGGAGCTAACCAAATGGGCAAATCTACAAGCTTGGAAACGGGAAATGAGTTTATATATTCACTTAAAGTGAGTTTGGTTTTGATTAGAAAGTATTTGATTTATGACTTTTGCTTTATGTATTGAAGTACTGACACTTATTTTATAAAGAATAATTCAATTATTTATTCAATGAAATATATTTTATTTTTCCTATGGGAATTAATGCATGCATGCTATGAAATGAGAATGTAATCATGATTTGATTAAATTAATATTTAATCATGTTGAAAAGAGAATTTAATTATGTTGTACAACAGAGAATTATGTTTATAGATTACTGATTGCATTGATTTGATTCTGTATGTTGAAAAGAGAACTATTTCAATATATATCTTTATGTTAACCTGCAATCTGCCTCTGTCTATCATTCATTGGTTTTTCATACACGTTGAGCTCCCAGCCGAACCTGCTCATTTCTGGTTTTAAGCAGTCAATTTATCAGTCTAACTATGGCAATCTTTAAAAGCTATCCTTACGTACTTGCTAAACACACACATTACTTCAGCGTGGACATAAAGGCATGCAATCTGCCTTTTCAGAGAGATCGTATAGATAGCGATACAGCAAGTGTGTGTGTGACGCTTTGGACTGTATTGACTGTCAATACAGTCCGTGTGCCTGTGTATAGCCTGGCCCTATATTGTAGGCTACTAGATGTGAGGGCTGTGTAGTGGCCCGAACCGAGTGTACACACACACACACACCACACCACACCACACCACACCACACCACACCACACCACACACACACACACACACACTTAAATGTTCAAATATTATTGTTTTGGGGGGTCCCCTGACTCCCCTCCCCAGTTCAAATATGATTATTATTTTCGGGGGTCGCGGCCTGAAATGGTTCAGAACCACTGTCATAGATGACTGACAGACTGGCCGTCCAAGTACTCTCAACATCATCAGCTGGTTCTTGAGATCCACATGGGAACAGTGTAGCTCCAATGTGGTGCCTGTGACGTCATTTATCTATGACGTCAGTTGTCTGACAGGATGACATGCCTCCAAATTTGAGCAAAGGTTTCATCCTGATCTGAGCCAGTCCCCATCCTGCAGAGCCACAACACAAGCAACGTTACATACGCCAGTGGTTCTCAAACTTTTTAATGTCAAGGACCCCCAAATTGACACTTATTAGTCTGCGGACCCCCATTTGAAAATATATGCCAAGGCCCCCCTATAAGAGAAGACTTTTACGTCTCTAGCAGTGATTCATTGATCATTTACCATTTTAATTTCAAGGACCCCCAGTTTGACATGCATTATAGGCTATACGCAGGGTTGAGCTCTAGGGGGTACGGGGTTCTGAGACTGTGGGGGCTGGGGGCTCGCGCGTGCTCCACATGCACTCACCGTCAGCGGCGGTCGTTAACACCTTAAAGTTTAAACAATAGCCTCTGAAGGTTCGCGCCGTCAGTGGCGAGACATTCTCAATAGCGTCTACCTGGCTGCTTTGCTTTGCATAACATTAGGCTACTGGAGAAAAGCCATGGACTTGAATTGAATGTGCACTGCAGAGTGTGAGGGGGATTGCTTAGCAGAGCACCCAGTTCTCTGAGACAAGACAAAGACAAGGTGTCTGATTATTTTAACTGCTTATGTGTGGGTGAGTCTATGTAAAGGGATTTTATATAAAACTAAAAGGAAAATAAAAGAATTGATTAATTGAAACAAAAATAAAAACAACAAATTAACAATGCAACAAAATAATAAGAAATATAAATACATTAATAATCACATGTTGAATACAGTATTAGTAAGTGGCTATGTGCACATGCCTGCGCACGTGCGCGCGCACGTGACGTCATAAAATACAGTACCCTTAGTTCAAAAATCCACAGCTCACCACTGGCTATACGGACCCCCATTTAATAGCATTTCTATCTCTGGGACCCCAATTTCTATTGTAAAATCAAGGTTAATTCAACTCAGAGAGTGTACAAATGGAACCAAATGGATTTGGTTCCATTTGTACACTCTCTGAGTTACAAACCCATAAAGGTCAATTCGGTTCCTAACAATCTATTTGGCTGGGGTCCCCGGACCCCACTTTGAGAACCAACGACATACGCATCATCATGACCTTATGTTTAGAATCCAGCGTCTCCTCGCAGAGCTCCCCAGACTCTTGGGGAATCGGTGGAAATGGCATTTATGGACGCCAGCGCGGTGGTTGCAGTCAGGAACGAAGCACGCTGGCATGTTACATACACCTATATACACTCACACATCACACACACACACACTACAATTACAATATGTTACGACCAACTCTGTGGTTACGACACTCATATTGATATTAACAATACAAACACTGTATCAAAAGGCTATGCGTTCAAGAAGAAAACAACTAAACTGATGCTGTCGCTAGCTTAGTAGGGAGGAAGTAGTGTTGCCAGATTTCGCAAGAGAAACAAGCGAAAGCGAAAGTTTTACCACTTTAAATCAGCTATTTGAAAATAGCAGCTTGCAGATCTGGTATTTTCAAAAAATATTGGGGAAAACATTGAAATATTTTGAATATTTTTGAAACATTTGAACAACACTATGGGGGTCCCTGACACAAAGCATTTTCAGATGGGGGTCCACGGACAAATACATTAAACAAGCTCAGTGCTTTTATGATTCTTCCAGTTGTAGACCTCGTATTGTGAATTTGTACTTCCATGTACTGTTGTTCTCATGTCTTACTAAATAAAGTACATCAATCAATCAATCATCAATCCAGGGTCCTTGACATGGGAAAAAAAACATTAGGTAGCAAGCCCAATTACATAAGCAACTACACTTTAGAAAGCCAAAATAAAACCAAAGCCCAAAAGAAGCCCAAAAAACAGCAACCCACAAAAAGTTACTTTACAGAAAAACAAGCCCAAAGTCGCTTATAATAAGCTGACATGGCAACGCTGGTAGGAAGTGGCTGTCATTCTCAATGGTTTATGGGATACGTAGTTCGTTTTCGAATTCGAATTATCAATATTTTTCGTCCCGCATCTTTTGGCTGGCCTGTCATGATTCATCTGTAGTAGTATAGCTTGGTTGGAACTTCCAAGCTTAAAATTATTTACATGAATACTTTCATCATCATCTATATCCTCGATAGTATAGTGGTCAGTATCCCCGCCTGTCACGCGGGAGACCGGGGTTCAATTCCCCGTCGGGGAGGAAAATCTTTATTCTATTAATTGAGTACAAACTACAAAGGAACGCAATGGAAACAAGCCATAGGCGTTCCTGTGTTTAAAATCCACTTAGCTGACCATGTATTGAGCTGTACTTTCCTGTGCTTTTTTTTGCTAACTGCTAATAAAGTATTCAAGTAGCCGCTAAAGTGCTGCGCAACACACACACACACACACACACACACACACACACACACACACACACACACACACACACAGTGTGCGTATCACATATCATGGAAAACAAACAAACAAACAAACAAACAAACACAACTTTACCTACCCCTACCCCCCCTATTTCTTTTTCCTCTCTTGTACATATTTTTCACTCTTCATACCAGTAACCTGTAAACAAGCTCAGTGCCAGAGACGTGCACTCGAAATTTTGCGGATATTCGTCGGATTCGGGTACTTTTTTACCCGTTTTTTGTTACTTTATTTCGGTTTTAGGGTTAGGGTTAGGGTTATAGATATATAATAAAAAAAATATTTAAAAAAACTTTTTTTAATATTTTTTTTTATTGGTGGCTTTGGATAAAACATTGGTGGCTATAGCCACCGAAGCCCCCGCCTAACGACGCCACTTATTCTTCTGTATAATGAGTACTTTTACTTAAGTAAAGAAATTGAGTACTTTTCCCACCACTGCTGCTGACACAGAGAGAGAGCGAGAGAGAGAGAGAGAGAGGGAGAGGGAGAGAGAGATATATATAGGCTCCTGCTTGACAAGTAATTTCAAATTAACAGAGCATATATATATATTTTTTGTCCATACATACCTAATCTGTCTCAAACAATTGGTCCGTGTTCTGCGTGCATTCACTGCGTTCAGTTGTGCCCTCAGTTAGGTTTCGATAGTGTATAATATACTTCGTTTGCCGGGCGGTATGGCGCACACAAAAAATAGCCGATCAACAAGCTCACAATGCCTGGCGTTGCGAAGCGTTGTGAGCTTGTAAATCAACTATAATTCTGCGCGAGCACTGCACGGCACGGGGCTCAATTAAGTAAGCTTTACTGCAGGTGCGAGGCCAACGGGCGCACGCAGGGGTTACAGTTTACAGTCAGAGGAGACAAGGGCACTTTTTACCCACAGACAAAAGGGCAGGGGCTCAAGCCCGCTTTGATGTCTATGTGTGCACGTGCATGCTCAGTGCTTAATGAGTCTCCCAGTTTAGTAGACCTTGTATTGTGAATTTGTACTTCCATGTACTGATGTTCTCATGTTTTACTAAATAAAGTACATCAATCAATCAAACACATATCATGGAAAACAAACAAACAAACAAACAAACAAACAAACAAACACAACTTTACCTCCAACGTGACGTCAGACGCAACGTGCGCAGCCGACAGTCTGTTATTTGTTATTACTACAACAACCGTGAGCCTTTGGCAGCATCACGCCACTGCGCATGCGGGTTGCGCAGGTCTCCTCGTGATGACAGCAGATGACAGCTAGCTGTGTGTTCGCCACTGCAGAGAGATAGAAGCCTCAGCCAGGGAGACAGACGACCCGTTCTGCTGTCTACTGGAGGAAACCCTTCACTGTTCTGTGGGAAATCTGGTGATCAGTGGCGTTTTAAACAAACTGTGTACATCCAATAGAAAATAGCTACACGTGGTAAGTTGTTAAATTAACTAAAAGCACGTCGCTGGCCTTCCATCAGAGAGTGAGAGAGAGAGAGTGCAGTCTGTAACATTAGCCAGGCTAACGTAGCAATTTTAGCTTACCTTGTTTTTTAGCTAGCTAACCTTAGCTATAGCTTTGGTTAACGTTAGCAGGGTGATGTTAGGTTAGCCAGTTGACTCATCATCTTAACAAGCTAATGTTTTCGATCCTCCCCAGCTTTGGTTGACAGGCAGTACAGGTGGGCTGCTAACATCATGTTAACGTTAATCTGACGTAGTAGCACTTTGATTTGATATTCGTTATAAACCACCTCCTCAGCCACCATCATAGCTGGCTAATGTTAAGTTAACTCAGCTCATTTTTCTGACGGGCTGGTGGCACAAATACATCACTGGTGTGGGGCTTAAATAAACTAACACGGATGATAAGGGGAATCCGATATAGGTCACTCAGCGGTAAACATTTTTCTTATGAAGTGTTTACCAGCCTCAGTCTTCCTAAAGTCATCGGATCATATCATGTACCCCTACTCCCGATTTAGGCGGGGCAGCGTGTGTTATGGTTTAATTTATGCTCATATGAAGACGCATTTACATTTAATTTAAGCCAATAAACACTGGGCATGATGTAGTTAAACCAAAGATATGCCTAAATACATATTATAATGTTATAACCCTAACGTTATTGCTGCCAACTTCAAATTATGACATGATGATCATTGCTATGAATTGTACACCTCAAACGTGAAAAAAAATACAACCAATATCTTGCCAGATATTTTGCTACGCCAAGCAAAGCTTCTGTTGTAGTGTGACTGCTGTCCACTGTCTTCAATACTTGAATATGTCATTTGTTGTTAATGTTGCTTGTGTCTTGTTTGTGGTGTGTTGACTTTTTGTCCGTTTTATAAGAGAGAGAGTTAAAGTGTTTATTTTTTACATTTAATATGTTTGAGAAATACTTTATTCATTAATAAAATAGTCAGTATTGCATAAATATTAAATAATTTTGCTTGGATGTATAACAAGAATTCACTCTTATTGTAGGGAAAGCCCAACCATTGCCAGGGGTTCTCATTGCTTTGTTTGGAATGTTGTCATTTACTTAGTAGGAGCATGTCTTGGAGGTCACTGAGCTCCATACATTTAAGCTTTCCCATATCTGATATATATGGATACAAATACATTCACTTTATAAATTATATATCCATGATGTTTTGGCCCAGTAGGCCTATCAAATGGATACAAAATTATCTGTAAAGTCAGCCATTTACCACCTGTGCCTGCTGATCAAACATATTCTTTAAGTTCTCTTCTTGGCTGACATCCAATGTCCACTGAAGTGAAGTCCTCATCTTCTCCCACCTTTAGTCATTTTCAAGTCTTTGGAGATTGGTGAAATTTAAGAAAACCAGAAACTCAATCAGGACTATCACCAAATGATAGTCAGAAACATTCACACATTGAATTGATATCACGGTCTTCTCTACAACTCTGAAAGAGATTACTTTCTAATATCAGCAAGTCACTTCTTAACCTCTTAAACCATCCGTTCTTAGTAAAAAACGGACCTTGGACCGCTTTTATCCCTCCACACAAAATCTCTTTGCCAAAAATAGCAGATCTACAAACTCACAATGCACGTTGTGAGCTTACAGACAGACCTGCTATTTCTGACTAATGTTCCCCCAAGAATAAGGATGCTGTGGTTCAAGTGGTTAAAGACGGGGGTGTACTGGCAGAACGCTAGCAAGCATTTTATTTTACCTTATATGTGATTCATTTTACTTTAATAAATTGTAGGAAACTCGTTTGTATAGAAAAAAGTACTAGTTTTAGCTTAGTTTTAGTCTTTGTAAATCCTCTCAAGGAAGATGCCTTGAGCTGAAACGAAAAAGTTTTCTTTGAACAAAGTGTCTTTCTCTTCTTCGACTGTGGCTGAGGCATTCTTGTTGCGTGCAGGTAGGATACTGGCAGCACTGGACAGCAGTACTGTAGCCAAAATGCTGTGTTGCTTATATACCGTGTGTGTGAGGAGTGAGGACACATTTGCACACTGTAAACCCATCATGCAAAGTAGCCATTGGGGCTCATGAATCGAGGGGAACACGTTCTAGTGTGCACGCGCGTGCACATCCATGCATGTGCGTGCGCGTGATCCTGCCCAAAAAAATGGCGGAACACTTGTGGTGTCGCGTGAAGCGACAGTGACCAGTGCACCCCTGGTTAAAGAGCAACTACCCCGTTTTAGATAGCACACACCTTCACTTGTCTTGGACTTGTCTGCTCCCACTCACTTGGTGCCTCATTTTAAGTATGTCATTGTCAGGTAACCCACCCAGTCGCATGACGAGTGGATAATGGCATAGGATTTTAAAGTGTCCATAGTGGTGGCAGTATAGAGAGACCCATCTCTGTTTACTTTACTTTGATTGGTCCGCTGCCATGTTTTGATTGAAAAGGCCACTTCTCTCCACTGATTCAGAATACCAGGTACTGGGAAGGCCTGTTTTAACCCATTTAGACCTGTTAGACGTATAAGTTGTTATAACTTTCAAGCTGGAAACGCCTCTGTGTCATTTTAGTTGTTTCTATATCGCTGTTGTTGGGCAGAAACCTCTTATCTGCATATTCTAACCTCTTGTGTATTTTTTTGTAAATGAATGCACTACTGGATCATACTACATTACAGCGTCACACAAAAGCATAACAAATAGCAGATCTACAAGCTCAAGCTTGTAGCATATATGAGGTTTCCACCCAACAGAGATGATGTATAGCAACATTTTTTTAAAAGTCTTTCAGAAAACGTTTTAGAATCAGCCTCAGGTCTGAATGGGCTAAATTGAGTGCCAACTCTGCCAGGCCATTATGTCAATGCCCCTCTGGGAGCGCACCAAGATGGTATGGATTGCACTGTACTCCAGAGGCACGGAGTAATGCGCAATGTCACAGACCTTTTCAACATGTATAGAGGGCAGGGTTTCTGTCATTTGCATTGAGAAACGGGAGTCCTCCGCTTTTGCAATGTCAGTCACCCTTTGATTTGACAGCTTAGGAGGCGCATCACTGAAAGGATGTATTCAGTGATTGCTTTTATATTGTTAACACAAAATGTCCAACACATGTGTTTTGAATTGAATCTTTTTTTCCCTTAACCCATTTAAGACCTGAAGCCGATTCTACATGTCTCCTAAATCTCAACAGCATTCTTAAAAACGTATGTTTCTATATCAGTGGTTCTCAAACTTTATCATGTCAAGGACCCCCAAAATGATATGTATTTGGTCGCGGTCCCCATCTCAAAATATTTAGTTCCAGGGACCCCCAGAAGCAAAGATTTGATTTAAAAATGTTTGCTTTAAAACAATATGTATTAAAAGATTTGCACACATTTTCACGATTTTTCAAAAATAGCAGATCTACAAGCTTGTAGCGCGGCACTCGGTGCCGCACTATGAGCTTGTATATCTGCTATTTTTGAATAGCCAAAGTGTAAAATAATGCTTTTTAGTTCAAATCAAAAAGTGACACAGATGCGTTCCAGGTCTGAGTTAATACATCTTAATCAGATATCAACAACCTAGATGTTTCTGATAATGATTAGGTCTGTAAAATACTTGTACAACTCAGTTTGACATGAACATAATATAATACAAGTTTATAAATCATCATTATACATGACCCTGTTTAGCATACTGTAACAGTTTCAGAACAATCATAGTGATATTTAATTTGATACATCCAACAGTCTTGGCTCTGTGATTTATTGTACCCCTCCCTGACGTACCATGGAACACAGGCAAAGATTCTTTATTGGATTATTTTTTTGTTTGTTTGTAATTCTTTCTGTCTTGGTTTGTAAGTACTGTAGTGTAAACCGTTTTATATAATGACAAAGCTAGTTAACCTACTGTTGCAGCTACTTCCTCAGCTCAGATGTCTTGCTCATGTTATTAACACATTTCAATATCGTTTACACGTGCGCATACTTCTAGTTGCATTGCATTGAATTCACGTTGCATTGTGGGATCTGATCTTGGACCCTAATCACCCTGTGTTGGAACATTTGTAGCTCAGGTGTCACACTCACGTTTATGCTCTTTAATTGTGTGTAATAACGAGGCTACACGCAATCCTCTTCACAGAAAGCTCTCCATTTAACTGAAGGTGATATTATGGGAAGTGAAAAGGGGACATTACCTCTGAAATACAAGTACCTATCAAAGTGAAACCTTTATGGATATCTATATATATAAACTGTTGGTTCTACTGTGTGTGTGTGTGTGTGTGTGTGTGTGTGTGTGTGTGTGTGTGTGTGTGTGTGTGTGTGTGTGTGTGTGTGTGTGTGTGTGTGTGTGTGTGTGTGTGTGTGTGTGTGTGTGTGTGTGTGTGTGTGTGTGTGTGTGTGCAAGTACTTGCTTGTGCACATGCGTGTCTTCATGTTGTGGGTAGTGTACCAAACAACTTCAAAGCATTGCTTTGTGATTTTCAGCTGCATCATTTCCTAACTCCCACCCCCTTGTCCTTTGCATTGTTACAGCTTTCACATAATGTAATGTTTAATTTCTGGGCCAAAATGACCACAAATGGTTATGATTTAGTAAAGTTGCATCCCAAAATAGTATATTTTGTACTAGCTTTTATTCATGCACATTTGGTTTTAATGTTGTCTTGTTGACATCGACATTCATTTTAAACATTTAAATCCAGAAGTTGAAAATAAATAGTTGATCAATTACATTTTTCACATAACTCTGAAGGTTGAGAACTGAGAGCATTCCCACCCAGCCTCTGTGGGCTGGTTTCTCTTCTGCTTTAGAGTTCCCCAATCCTTTTCCATGTCTGACTCACCACAGGTAGGCCTGTGACTGTAGCTGATTGATCTCGCTTTGAAATGAGGGGGCAGAAGAAGGCTTTTAAAACACAAGAAGTGCTATCTATGCCACTAGCTGCTTTTTATAAGTGTAGCTAGTCTTTCAACTTCCGTTTTGTTTTAGGAATGCAGTTGGCTTCAAGAACATGCAACTGCATGCTTGCATGCACAAGCACTGATGCACACAGGCACTGATATATTGGTCCATCAGTCACTAATCATCAGTTTACAACATTCATAAGATGGATGACAGAGGGAAACTGTCAAATTAAACCTTGCTCTGTAGGAGTATGTGAAGAAAAACTCCACAAAAATACCTATTGTCCCTTTTCTAAGGGATATAAATGCTCAGCTTGCCTGGTTGTATTTTGGTAATATGCATAACCTTTTCGGTTTGTGCTAGCCATGCCGTTATGGTTGTTGTCTGGTTTCTTATAACAATGTTGACAGTGTGGACTGGCACAGTTTTGCCAGTATCTTCCCTTTCACCTCCCAGTATCCACAGTCTAGTCTGTGACCCATGTTAGCAGAGCCACAAAGAACTTTCTGTGTGCCGGATTCTGCGGGAAATCATTTAAATTTCATGCGGCCAGTCTTGTTTGAGTGTCCTGGCTATAATATATTTGGGAAAGGAGAAATGTGATTTGCATTTTCTGATGTGTGTGTGTGTGTGTGTGTGTGTGTGTGTGTAATGACACCAGTAGCTTGTGAAGAAAGCCTCTGAGGGGATAGGGGGGCCTCACTATTGTTGAGATGCCAGAGTGTGAAGCACACTGAATGCAGACACTCGCTTCCCTTGTATGAAGTGGACATCGTGATGATGAGTGAGCTTGGAATCTATAATATAAAATCCTGAATGTTAATTGTTAATTTAACTCTGAGAGTGTGCAAAATCTACAAATGGAACCAAATTGATTATTAACACTCACTGTACAGGACACAGGACCTTTTTTTACAGGCAGTTTGCACATTTATGTTTTTGATTTACATAATCTGCTATATTGAATCTCCAGTGCCCATGGTACTTCATACTGCACCTTTATTTCTTACCTGAAAAGAGCCTATGGAAAACTGAACTTGTGTCAGTTATGTTTTAAATCTTTGCAGTGGTTTAAAATGTTTAAGCTTTGTTCTATCATCTATGGTAAAACATCCTGGTTCCTGTTGTGTTTTTTGTGTTTTTGTTTCTTTAGGCTAGGCTAGCCACAGGGCTCTAGGGATGGCAAGGTTGTTCTGGCCGTCTGTCCAACATTTTGGTCCCAATCAAGATATATCTAACAGTACTATTGACTGGATTGCCATGGAATTTCCTGTGTCCCTTCGTGCCCCCCCTGAGGACGAACCCTACTGATTTTGGTGACCAGATCCATGGCCTCATTATGGTGTGGCAACTTGGCTCAATTGGCATTACTTTATCATTATGGTTGTGTGGGTGTGACTGTCATCAATTCAAGCAACTTTGCAGGCAATCAGTATTCAGCCAATAAGAGCTGCAGAAAAACTCCAGCCGTTCTCAGTGGAGATTTTCCAGACAAAATGTCTTGTAACGGGAAAAAAAGAAGGAGAGAGATTTAGGTCAGCTATGTGAGGCTAGGCTACCCTGGAGGATGAACCTTACTGATTTGCTTGCAGGGCCTTAAGACTTGGTCTTGTTGTTTTTCACAAGGTCCTGTCATTCTGTGTTTTTCCACTTTTATCTGACTGTTTTGTCTCTCTCTTTCTGCACTCCAGTTCTTTGCCTCTCTGCCTGCCTGAGCCGGTGAAGATGGTGAAGCCAGACATCCACACTCTGGCCCACCACCTGAAGCAGGAGCGGCTGTACGTGGCCTCCGAAAAGCAGCTGATCCAGCGGCTCAACGGCGACGTGCTGAAGACCGCGGAGAGGCTGTACCGGGCCGCCTGGATCGCCAAGCAGCAGAGGATCAACCTCGACCGCCTCATCCTCACGAGGTCTGACCTATGTTCACGTTACATAATGCATTTTTAAGTAGATGATCATAGTGACTTAACCCTTTTTTAAGACCGGGCGGGAAAGCATCATCTGTGTCATTTTAAGATTTCTTTGGCTATTCAAAAATAGCAGATATACAAGCTCAAGCTATGAGCTTGTAGATCTGCTTTTTTTTAAATCCTGAAAATGTGTGCAAATATTTGATTTTTTTTTTTTAAGCTGACATTTATAACTCAAATCTTTGCTTCTGGAGGTCCCTAGAACTAAATATTTTACAAATGTTCGCCTTAAAAATATATATATTCCAAGATTTGCACAACTTTTTCACGATTTTAAAAAAATGGCAGATCTACAAGCTCATAGCACGGCACTCTGTGCAGCACTATGAGCTTGTAGGTCTGCTATTTTTGAATAGCCAAAGAAATCTTAAAATGACACATGATGCTTTCCCGGTCTTAAAGGGTTAACCTAACTGACCTAACTTGCCTAGATTCTGTCTACTACCAGAAGAAAGGAATGGTCATCGAATGATAACAAGGAATGGACAGACACAGCTTTTCACCCATATTGATTCCCAAGCGCTACGCATTAAGTATCCGCATAGTAAAAAGAAACCAACTGGTATAGTTAGTGAACAGTATAGGACTCAACGTTACATTTTTCTTTCATTGGATGAAAAATAATAATAACTTGAATTTGTATAGCGCCTTTCTGAAACGCTTTAGTCTGTCAGTCAGAAGTCACAAGAAAAGATATATTTAGTTAGTTATCCATTAGAGATTCTTTCACTACAAGAAAGACAAAAATCAAGTTGGTTTGATGCAACGACTAGTAAATGGCTGGCAGATTCTGAGGAAATCCACCATAGCAGCATTGATATTTGTAGAATGTTTTGTAGCGTTCTGAATACGTAATCTTACCGATCAGTCGCTAATTACATTTAGCTCACAAGTGCATATTCATGTTAACTTGTGAGTTAACATGTAACTGTAACTGTACCCGTTACATGTAACATGTAACTGTACCTATTTTAATTAATACATTTGGCTTTAGACACACTTAACTGTTAACTAACTGGTTGATTACACATCCACAAAGCAGTGGCGTCAGTTCAGCAAAAGCTAAGGTATGGCAGCATGCACGCGACCTCATGCACGCGCGCGCGAAATTTTTGTGCGGTTCTGGGCGGGTTGGGTTCGTTTTTTTCCAGTTTCTGGTTACTTTATTTCGGTTTTAGGGTTAGGATTCGGGTTAGGTTAGGGTTATGTTATTTAATTCTTATTTTTGCCTGATTTTTCCGATTTATTATCAAAAAAGTACTTCTTTTTTTTTTCTTCCCTGGAGCCAGGGTATGGCAGCTGCAATAGCCTGCCATACCCAATTGACGCCCCTGCCACAAAGTAGCCAAGTCAGGAAGAGAAAAGTACAAACCCACTCTGGAGTGATTCATTAAATTGTGGCCTTTTAGTTCCCATCCAAATATTTGACATCATATTAACCTGACGTCACTGTGTCTGTGGTAAATGTTTTTAATTGCACAAGTCTTGGGCTAAATCTTAAACTAGAATCACCGGACCACAGCTTAGATCAGTTGTCCTGGAAGGAAAACTGTCAGAAGTCAGAAGGAGCCCTTTGATCAGCGAGCATGTGGTTCAAGTGTGGTGTCAGTTTAACCTATTAAGACCGGGAGAAGCATCTGTGTCATTTTTTGATTTAAGCTAAAAAGCATTATTTTACACTTTGGCTATTCAAAAATAGCAGATATACAAGCTCATAGCGCGGCACCGAGTGCCGCGCTATGAGCTTGTAGATCTGCTATTTTTTTTTAAATCTTGAAAATGTGTGCAAATCTTTGAATATATATATATATATATTTTTTTTTTTAAAGCGACCATTTGTAACTCAAATCTTTGCTTCTGGGGGTCCCTGGAACAACATATTTTGAGATGGGGGGTCCGCGGCCAAATACATATATATTTTGGTGTCCTTGACATGAAAAGTTTGAGAACCACTGACATAGTAACAAAAGTTTTTTCAAAAAAACAGTTGGGATTTAGAAGACATTTTGTAGAATCGGCCTCAGGTCTTAATGGGTTAACTGAAGATCAGCAGGCCGAGGCCTTGTGTATCTCTGCGAAAACATCCTGCTAGGGCTGTGTAGGAGCCTTATGCTCACGACGATGATAATAACGAAACATCCTTCACAGTGCGGAAGCCTCTCCGGCCGAATGCTGCCAACATGCCAAAGTCCTGGAGGACACGCAGTTCGTCGACGGCTACAAGACCCTGGGCTTCCAGGAGAGCATCTACGGCGAGTTCCTGGCCAGGTTGAGGGAGAACCCCAGACTCGTGGCGTCCTGCCTGGTCGCTGGAGAGAGGCTGAACCAGGAGCACACCCAGGGCGTCATCCATACGGTGTTCACGTCACTCTATGGCAACTGTATCATGCAGGAGGACGAGAGCTACCTGCTACAGGTGAGGAGCTACCCGCTTAACCCCCGTTACAGCTGCAAAATGCATGCCTGTAATGCAGTGTTGATTTCGTCGACTAAAACTATGACGAAAAATGCTCGTCGACTACCTTTTTTCACTGACGAAAACTAAATAAAACTAAGCTTTGATGATTAAAACTAAGACTAAATATATTGACAATTTTGTCAACAAATAAAAACTAGACTAAAATGTTAGTGAGGGAAGTAATTTTATATTTGGTTGCACTCGGGTGTTGCATGCTGAAAATAGCCGATCTACAAGCTCACAACGCGTCGCGCTGCGACGCGTTGTGAGCTTGTAGATCTGCTATTTTCAGCATGCAACCAAGTGTAAAATCAGCCCATTACGACGCCATCAAGGCACCGCCAAAATACATTTTAGTCGACTAAATCAACTGTAGATTTAGTCGACTATAATCTTATGATATTTAGTTGACTAAAACTAGACAAAAACTAAAACATTTCAGATTACTAAAATATGACTAAAACTAAATGGAATTTTATTCAAAAGACTATGACTAAAACTAAATCAAAATTTGCTGACAAAATCAACACTGCTGTAATGTCAGGCATAGAATGAGGCTTATTATTTATACTTTGTTGCACAAAGTCTATAAGAAGCTTATCTTGTCACATACTTTGTCACATTTACGTGCAGCTCACTACCCTTTTTTTCAAGACAAACATTATCTATCTTCAACTAGGCCTGTCACAATTATTACATAATCGTCTAATAGCAATTATTTGAGATAATCGCAAATACTTTTGCATAATCGTCATAATCGTTTCTATGTTGAAATTTTGTCACACATGTTCAAATATTGAAAATATAAGCTTGTATATCAGCTAGTTCTGCTATTTTTACATGTATAAAATGATTAAATATGTAAATGTCTTTGTATATTTCAGTTATTTGTCATATCTGCCCTGTGCAATTTTTGATTACGAAACCTAAAAGGCTTCATATGTTCCAATGTTCAATGCCAAACACACACAATTAAACCGTTAATCTCAATTAATCATCAACTTAAATTTGTAATCGTGACAGCCCTAGTCATTTGACAAACATTATCTATCTTCAACTGAAATACGTCAATGCGAGACACGCTAACACATTTTTTTAGTCGGACATCTGTCATGCTGGCTGATGATGATGAGTCATCTCAGCCTGACGTGTGTGTGCTGTTTGCCGTACGTTTCCTAGGTGCTGCGATATCTGATCGAGTTCGAGCTGAAGGAGAGCGACAACCCGCGGCGCCTGCTGCGGCGGGGGACCTGCGCCTTCAGCATCCTGTTCAAGCTCTTCTCCGAGGGCCTGTACTCGGCCAAGCTCTTCCTCACCGCCACCCTCCACGAGCCCATCATGCAGCTGCTGGTGGAGGACGAGGACCACCTGGAGACGGACCCGTCCAAGGTCACCGAGCGCCTCACGCCGGCCCAGCAGGCGCGCTACGGCGAGAAGGGCTCCGACGCCTACAAGCAGTGGGTGCAGGCGGCCGTGGAGGCCAACGAGGCCAAGCTGGTGACCCTCGTCAACAAGTTCATCGGCTACCTGAAGCAGAACACCTACTGCTTCCCCCACAGCCTGCGCTGGATCGTGTCGCAGATGTACAAGACGCTGTCGTGCGTGGAGGGCCTGGAGGTGGGCGAGGTGCGCACCATGTGCACGGACCTCCTGCTGACGTGCTTCATCTGCCCGGCGATAGTCAACCCCGAGCAGTACGGCATCATCTCGGACGCCCCCATCAACGAGGTGGCCCGCTTCAACCTCATGCAGGTCAGTGTTGATTTTGACAGTACATTTTTATTTAGTTTTAGTCATAGTCTTTTGAATAAAATTGAATTGAGTTTTAGTCATATGAAAAGTTTTAGTTTTAGTCTAATTTTACTCGACTAAATCTACAGTTGATTTTGTCGAATAAAATGTATTTTGGCGGGCCGTGATAGCGATGTAGTGCCTTATTTTTGCCCACTTAGTTGTATTCTGAAAATAGCCAATCTAAAAGCTCAAAACGCGTCGAAGCGAACTTGTAGATCTGCTATTTTCAGAGCACAACATAAAATTACTTGTCTTTTAGTTTTTACTGGATCTCTTCTCCACTATTCCCTCCCTAACATTTTAGTCTAGTTTTTAGTCTAGTTTTTATTCTGTTTTTATTTAGTTTTCTTTAGTGAAAAAAGGTAGTCGACGAAAATCTTTCGTCATAGTTTTAGTCAACGAAATCAACACTGATGCAGGTCTGTTCAGGGCGAGTGCATAACACTTCATAAATGCACACGGTTTCATTCGTCATTGAATAAATTATTAAATAACTTTAATCAAAGCGGGCACACGGCAACACGGGGACAAGTGTCTTCAATAACAATGTGTTGTCCTTTGAATGCAGATATGGGTGGATAATTTAACCTGTACACTTCTGTTGCTGCTTAAATTGAATTGAATACAATTTGTAAAAGAAATGCGAGATGTCCAATACACACTATTCTTTGTGTCTTATAGGTTGGGCAACTTCTGCAACAGTTGTCGATGCCTGATGACGACGGAGACCCCAGGAGGAAAAGCAGTTTGTCCAAATTTGATAAAGTGAGCACCACCACGCATTAAAATGTGCTTCTATTTAAACATATTGAACCGGTTCAGTGTTTGTAATTCTGCATGATAATATTGACAACTCTTTTCAGTAAGTTGTCCTTGTGTGTTGTGTTGCGTCTCCAGAGTTGTGTAGCAGCCTTTTTGGACGTGGTGATTGGTGGGAGAGCAGTGGAGACTCCGCCCATGTCCTCAATGAACTTACTTGAAGGCCTCAGCAGGACTGTGGTGTATATGTCACACAATCAGCTGCTTGCTCTGGTAGGTGGCAGACTCTGCTGTTTAGCTCAGTGGTTCTCAAACTTTTTCATGTCAAGGAACCCCAAATTGACACTTATTAGCCCGCGGACCCCCATTTCAAAAAATAAACCAGGGACCCCCATAAGGAAGATTTTTACGGCTCTAGCCGTAAAAATAATAATTTCAAGGACCCCCAGTTTGACATGCATTAGGTTACGAACCCCCATTTAATGGCATTTATATCCTTGGGACCCCAATTTTTATTGTAAAATCAATGTTAATTTAACTCTGAGAGTGTACAAATGGAACCACCGTTAGGGTCCATTTGGTTCCATTTGTACACTCTCAGAGTTACAGACCCATAAGGGTCCATTTGGTTCCTATCCATCATTTAGCTGGGGACCCCCTGGAACCCTCTCAAGTACCCCTGGGTGTCCCCGGACCCCACTTTGAGAACCAATGGTTTAGCTGTTATAAACAGATAAAAATGGCTGCTTGAATGTTTTATTTGCAGTATGTGCTGCAAAAGCCTAATTTTTCTTTAATGTGCCAAACTTACTTCAATGTGTACATTTTTAGTTTTCACAGCTATTACACTACCAGAATGGTGAGCCCCCTTGATATAATGCTTAAACCTGATGGGCTTTGAATCTGACATTAATGCTGCAATCCGTAGTTTTATGTCCTACTCGAGATTCGAACCTGTGTCGACCCCCAGTAGTCCAAACCCCCCTTGAGCACGATATTGTGCTCATGAGCTTGAGGCAGTACTAGTTGTCAACCAGTAGGTGTCCGACTCCTACCTGACATTTCTCCATTTCTCCATTTCTCAATGGAAGAGTATGGAGACTACCTCCAACCACTACAGATGTGTTAGTGTTATATTGCATTAATGTACTTTACCATACAGATTCGTAAGAATAAGTTCCATATTGCAGTTTCAATATCTTGTACCACAGGGCAACATCTGCAGTGGTTGGAATTATATATAGATGTAGAGTATATGTTTGTAAAAGTAAAAGAGTGGGTGAAATTAGTTTTTGTGCATAGTTCCCATCGTATTGTTATTTCCATAGAAAAAAAGAAAGGGAAGAGGGGTTATGGTTAGTTAAGGTGCTAAAAAAAAGAAGAAAAAAAAAGACAAAAAGTCAGTGCGTTGTACATGGGATTTAAGGAGAAAAATGTCAGTCCGTGTCGACCACATAATCCACATAAGGTAGGCCGACACATATATAGAAAAATGTATGTAGAAAAAAGGTATTGACAAGCCCTTTACAATCCAGTAAGTATGAAGGAGAGCTTGCACCTGCTAAACAAATTGCCGCTGAACAAGGCGAGCCGCAATTGATACGAGATCAAACGGCACCAAATATTTGTGGCTTCGAGCAGTAGCCTGAATCTGTGTGTTTGTAACTGTGGCAACTCGAGCCTATCCATTCAACATCTTAAATCAGTGACAAACCAGTTCCACTGCTACAGAGTATAGGAGCTGGCCGTGTCTAAACTTGTTTGACTAGAAAGAGAGCAAGTTTATACGCTACCCCACATGCCTCTTTGGAAGACTGCTGTTGACTTTCCCATAAATGATGAGCTGTGATATAAATGTGACAGAGGCAGTGAACAGATCTTGGAAGACTTGTTTTCTTTTTTGTCGCATGACCTTTGCGCTTGACATATAGCACCATCATTGAAAGTGTCATGGTGCGACCGAAGGGTCGTGTGATGAAATATAAAGCAGTGGTTCTCAGACTTTATCATGTCAAGGACCCCCAAATGTATATATCGTTGCTGTCCGGCAGAAACCAGCTAACTCCATTTTTCCGCTTTTGCATTTTTTCCCATAAATCAGTGCTATTGAACACCCTTTACGTCTGTGTGTTGATTAAAAAAATATTGAACCAATGAAAAGTATTAAAAACTGCTTCTGACAAAACTAGCTAACTCCATTGGATCTTCGAACTTTATGCTAAACCAGCTAACTCCACCAAAGGGGGGTGGAGTTTGCTGGTTTTGCTGACTAAATTTTTTTTTGTCATTTCCTGAAAAATGAACATTTTGGAGTTAGCTGATTGCTGCCGGACAGCAGAGATATATGTTTGGCCGCAGACCTATCTGAAACATTTGTGATATTTTTCAAAATAATTAAAAAATAGTGCCGCGCTGTGAGCTTGTAGATTTGCTATTTTTGAATAGCCAACTCATAAATCAATAACGTGGTTAAAATGATTGTGATGCTAAATTAACTACTTTTTCTAGGGGACCCCCTGGAACCCCCTCAAAGACCCCTGGGGGTTTCCCCAGAACCAAACGATATAAAGAACACTTGTCCCCTCCCTTGTTGTTCAGGTGGACTTTGTGCGGGGTGTCATGGCGTCAGGAGAGCACCTCCGCGAGGAGGAGCACATGGCGCTGGAGACCCAGCTCGCCAACGTGCCCCAGTCCCGAGACGTGAAGAGCAACAGCTTGGAGCTCACGCCGTCCAACACTCCGCAGCTCTCCCCCGCCACCACCCCGGCCAACAAGAAGAACAGACTGCCCATAGGTTAGCTCTCCTCCTCGTCTTCTCTTAAGTTGTTATTACACACGTTTTCTAAGCCACTTGGTGCTCTCACGATGCATTATTAATGTTCCTGGATATGATGCAACTTCTCGGTAATATTTCCAGACGAGAGAATTCGAGGTCCAGTGTGTACGTTTGCTGATTATAAGAATGTGCAACCAGAAGCAGAAAACCAGAACTGTTATATATTTCCTCCTAATGAGGAATAAAATAAACAAGTTGAGCCGAACGGTGATGGCTACTGATAGACTCTTGTTTTGCAGGAGAGCTAATGAGCTTCTTCTCAGCTTGTTATAAAGATAATTAGCATGGCCTGGATTGGAGCTCAATTACAGAAATGACAACCAATTAAATTACCAAATATAAATGAACTCACTTTAATTGGAATGGATGGAAAGATGCATAGACTACCGTCATTAGCATTTCTAAGACAAATGACGCAGCGGCAACTCCCCCTCTATTAGAAAAGAACCCGCTCATACGCGCTGGTCTGAAACACGGCTCTTAAAATACACGAAATCTGAACTTATAATACATCCGAGTATCATACTGAATCTTGAGAAGCACATTGTATTCTTTCTCTCTCTCAATCTCAATCTCCTCAACCCTTTCCTTCCTTCTCCCCCCCCCCCTTTTTTTTTGCTGCCAACGACCAGGACAACACTTAGCTGCTATAACATCCTGGGACCCCACAGCAACCACCTTGTCTGCTCACATTCCATTAGTAACCCCGTTTGGTGGGTAGCCCATAATCCCTGTTTGCGGGGGCGTGGAGATCATGAAAACCATACATTTATTTTTTTGTCTGTCATCAACTAATGTGCTAGATAACTCTGCTCATTCAGCAATAGCCCCATAGCTTTGCTTGAACTCACCAGTGGTGGAAAAAGTACTCAAATGTTTTACTTAAGTAAAAGTATCAATACTGCTTTGTAGAAGTACTCTGTTACAAGTAAAAGTCCGGAATTCAAAATGTTCTTGAGTAAAAGTACAAAAGTATTGGTATCAAAATGTACTTAAAGTACCAAAAGTAAAAGTACTAAAATGTTTGAAAATAGCAGATCTACAAGCTCACAACGCGTCGCGATGCGACGCGTTGTGAGCTTGTAGATCTGCTATTTTCAAATGGCCTAGGTATAAAATAAGGCTGAAGTAGTTAATGTATGCTTTATAATGTAATGATTTATATCTACAAAGTAACTAATGCTTTCAAATAATTGTAGTGGAGTAAAAGCACAATATTTGCCTCTGAGATGTAGTGGAGTAGAAATAAAAGTACTGAAAATTGGAAATACTCCAGTAAAGTAAAAAATACCTAGAAATCGTACTTAAGTACAGTACTTGAGTAAATGTACTTAGTTACTTTACACCACTGGATAGCCCCATAGCTTTGCTTGAACTCACCCTGCCGCTTCACCAGCACTGCTAGCCTAGCACACTTCCTGTCCATGTGCCTGCCTTGCCCTGCCCTCCTCTCCATACCCTGCTTTTCCCCCATTAGGGGCTTTCTAACTGTCTGTGAGCACTTTTTATTTGAACGTTTGCCCTTTTGCTTTCTCATACAGCTGAATATGGCTATTCATTTCCAGGTAGAGTTGAAGCAAAATGTATTTATTTAAATATTTAGCGCCGTACTGGTTAGTCGTTGTAAGGCTTAATTAAGCGTTGTCACACGACTGCCTCGTATGACAGAAATGAGATATTTATGTGTGTAATAATAAGTATAAATGCCAAACCACCCAATTCAAATATGTCATTTTTGACATACGACGTGGTCGTGGTACAGTGGCATTTGCATACTAAGTATAAACAAGCCTTTAGAGCCTAGGTTTAACCCATTGAGACCTGAAGCCGATTCTACACGTCTCCTAAATCTCAACAGTTTTCTGAAAAACGTATGTTTCTATATCAGTGGTGCTCAATCTTTTTCATGTTAAGGACCCCCAAAATGTATACGTATTTGGCCGCGGACCCCCATCAAAATATTTTGTTCCAGGGACCCCCAGAAGCAAAGATTTGAGTTAAAAATGTTCGCTTTAAAAATATATTATGTTCAAAGATTTGCACACATTTTCATGATTTTTCAAAAATAGCAGATATACAAGCTCGTAGCGCGGCACTCGGTGCCGCGCTATGAGCTTGTAGATCTGCTATTTTTGAATAGCCTAAAGTGTAAAATAATGCTTTTTTGCTCAAATCTAAAAATGACACAGTTCCAGGTATTAATGGGTTAAATGAAAGAAAACACCAATGTAAAGACCACTCATAGTGATGGAGAGCACCATGATGGCGTGTGGGTTGTGTTGTCTGGTATGGCTTCATATCATTTCATCCTCTGCAGGGCGAGCTAAAGCTAATCATATCGTCAGGGCCATCCGTCTCTGTGATGGTGGCGGGTTTTCGGATGCCGTTTCCAGGAGCTCCTTTGACTGCTCAATTGGGTTTATTATGTTGTGGAAGGCCTCGGTTAAAGCCAAAGTCATCGTGAAGCACTTCAAAGCATTGTACCAGTTATCCTGGAAAAACACTAACCCTTTAAGACCGGGAACGCATCCGTGTCATTTTAAGATTTCTCTAAAATGGCTAAAAAATAGCAGATATATGTGCCGCGCTATGAGCTTGTGAATCTGCTATTTTGGAATGGGAAATTGTTGCAAATCTTTGAATATATATATTTTTAAAGCAAACATTTTTAACTAAAATCTTTGCTTCTTCTACAATTGTCTTTTAAATTCTAACAAAAATCCTCAGAAAAAAACTTGTTGTTGGACCACAAAATGATATGTTTTTGGCCGCGGACCCCCAGCTCAAAAGATGTTGTTCCAGGGACCCCCAGAAGCCAAGATTTGAGTTAAAAATAAATAAATATATATGTATTCAAAGATTGGCAAACATTTTCACGATTTTTTTCTAAAATAGCAGATCTACAAGCTCATAGCGCGGCACTCGGTGCCGCGCTATGAGCTTGTATATCTGCTATTTTTGAATAGCCAAAGAAATCTTAAAACGACACAGATGCATTCCCGGTCTTAATGGGTTAAAATGAAACGCGCGATAAAGGTCATCACAGAATAATGCTAGTTGTGATGAGCCTCTGTCAGGCCCTGTAGAGATGACTGCATTGATTCAGTACCTGGCATCACACACACAGCTCCATCAGAATCCCTCATTTTAATAGGACTTTCATATTGGTGTTCTCGCACCTTTGGCACTAGGGCTGGGCGGTATGGAGTAAAATGTATATCATGGTAGAACTTGAAGCTATATCCCATGTATGTAACTTTTTCCTCACAATTTTTGAAATATTGTAAATGCCTCAGTCTTCAGAAGGACTTGGTATGGTAACAGCACAGCAGCCATTGTGGTACTCTTAAATGTATTACTCGGGACATATTTCACATGGCACAGAGGTATTTAACCACATCCCTATTTTGAGGATGTTAGTTTTGGCACACACACATAAAACAAGTTCCAACATTTTCCAAAAGACAGCTAAAATAGCAGATCCGCAAGCTCACAACGTGTTGTGACGCGAGGGATTGTGAGCTTGCAGATCGCCGATTTTGTGTGACACCGTCGTATCACAGTATTAAAGGCTTGAGTCAGTGGTTAGGAACATTTGTTGTGTAAAAGTGCAAAAGTAGAAAACAAGTAACTTACATCTCTAAAAACACACTACAATAAAATCAAGCTCCAGAAAGCTTCTTCTACCGTATATACCATTTGTACCGTCCACCCCTATTTGTCACTATTCTGTAGAATAGATGAAGCCCCAGAGTTACTCATTGTACATACAGCTCATTATAACCATTAGAGTAGCATGACAACTAGCATCAGCGTAGTTGGACTTAGCAGCCATCTGATCCGTCATTGCAATGGCATGTGTTGTTGGTCATATGGAGAGGGCTTCAGAGGTTCTAGCATGCACTTGTGAGTTCTGAAATGTCATGAGAAGCAATACTACCCTGTAAGACCGGGAACGCACCTGTGTGTCATTTTAAGATTTCTTTGGCTATTCAAAAATAGCAGATCTACAAGCTCATAGCGCGGCACCGAGTGCCGCGCTATGAGCTTGTATATCTGCAATTTTCCTGCAAACATTTTGAAAATGTGTGCAGATCTTTGAATATATATATATTTTAAAATGTTTAACTCTGTTACAACTTCTGGGGTCCCTGGAACTAAATATCTTGAGATGGGGGTCCACAGCCAAATACATTTTTGAGAACCACTGATATTATAGCAACATACGTTTAAAAAAAAAAAACTGTTAGGATTTAGAAGACTTTGTAGAAATCCCCAGAAGCAAAGATTTCGCGCTATGAGCTTGTATATCTGCTATTTTTGAATACCCAAAGAAATCTAAAAATGACAGAGATGCGTTCCCGGTTTGAATGGGTTAATACATGATGATAACTTTGTGGTAAGATTGGAAGTCCACAAAAGTTCAGTATTCAACTATTTTTACAAACCAGTTTTGATTTCTGTACTTGTCATAGATGAAACATTTCACTTTTATATTTATTTTTTAATGAGAGCTCAGTGGGAAGGGTAACATAACTAGGTGTAATGGGCAGAGCTGTCATGTGTATAATATACACACGGCAGCTCTACAGATAATATCTGCATGTAGATGAACCCGTAGACTGCCTACCGTAGAATAGCATTTGCTTTAAATGCTACTTTAATGCTGCACGATAGGTCAGTGAGTCTCCATTAGTGAACGTTGACTTCAATAGCCAGAAACGATAGAAAGGGCTTTGTCCTGCCTGCTAATCCGTGACCAATTTACATTACAGGTTAACTAGAGAAAAATGGGAATGTAGTTTTCTGATTTAACACTGCCATAATATGAATTATTCATATTATTTTGTTCTCTGGTTAATACTATTGAGGAACGAGGTGTTCATTTCCACAAAATACTGACTGGATGGTCCTTTCAAAGTAAGTAATCAAGGAGATTGGAAATTCCCCGTTTTGACTTAAAAAACCTGCTTCGTGCTCTAACTGCAGCAACATATCCTATTATTGTGTCCCACAAAAACCATCTGAAAGTAACACACCATCATACATGTCTCCAGTGGTGGAAAAAGTACTCACATTTTTTACTTAAGTAAAAGTATCAACGCTGCAATGTAGAAATACTCTGTTACAAGTAAAAGGCCTGTGAAGTATTGGCATCAAAATATACTTAAAGTACCAAAAGTAAAAGTGCTAATGTTTGAAAATAGCCGATCTACAAGCTCACAACGCGTCGCGATGCGACACGTTGTGAGCTTGTAGATCCGCTATTTTCAAATAGCCTATGTATAAAACAGGGCTAAAGTGGTTAATGTATGTTTTATAATAAATTAAAATTTATATCTGCAAAGTAACTAAAGTTTCCAAATAATTGTAGTGGAGTAAAAGTGCAATATTTGCCCAAATAAAAAGTGTAAAAGTATTGAACATTGGAAATATATTAAAGTAAAAGTACCTTCAAAATTGTACTTAAGTACAGCACTTGAGTAAATGTACTTAGTTGCTTTAGTTTACACCAACGTATGTCTCTCACAGCAGCCGCTCGTAGCCGCAGCCGTACCAACATCGCCCAGGAGGGGGAGGCAGAGGCCAGCTCCCAGGAGTCCCTACAGGAGGTGATGGCAGAGGAGGTGCTGGTGATCTCACTGGGAAACAGTCCTCAGACGGTTCCTGGGATGATGTCAGAGAATGAGGTAATGGAACTTTGAATTAATGTACACATCAGCACGGAGGCGTATGACATGGTTCGACACTGTTGCCGTCGATGTAGTTTTTATTGTGCTTTTTAGATAAGTAAAATATTTCACAATGCTTCTACAAACCTTTTAACAGCAGTGATGGTTGGATGTATTTTCTAAATGCAGACCTTGAACATGCATGGTTTGTTACCGTTTCACTTGCACTCTCAAAATAGCCAATCTACAAGCTCACACAATCTACAAGCTCACAATCTACAAGCTCATTGACGTGGCGCGGCTTGTAAAGAGGTTATTTTAGGCGAGCATCACGTATTCATTTTTAATCAGGGTTTAGTCTAGTACAGTGGTTCTCAACCAGTGGTCCAGGGACCACCAGTGGTCCTTGAGGGGGTTCCCAGGTGGTCCCCAGCTAAATGATGGAGAGTTGGTAACCAAATGGACCCCTTATAGATCTTTAACTCTTGAGAGCGTAAAATGAAACCAAATGGACCCGTAAGGGTCCATTTGGTTTCATTTTACGCTCTCAAGAGTTAAATTATTGTGGCGTGTTGGCGTGTTATCTCTCCTAATGGTACCACATCAATACAGCATGGAATTGTGGACAAAATCGTATCCAGCGATAACATAATATTCAAACTCTTGGGTCTGAGAGTCAAAATCACATCAAATGGTGGTCCGTGGCTCAAATGCCGAATAAATAATGGACCTTGATATGGAAAGGGTTGAAAACCACTGGTCTAGTACGTGCTGTTATGTTATCAGAATAACTTTATTGGTCAAGTACATGTAGGTCATGCTAAGACGTTTGCGTCTCTCACAAGACCCCATTCCGACATAGAAAAAAAACAACAACCCTGATAATGACTTATTGAAAGTGGAAGGTAATAATTTGGCTCTGTACTGTATATGTGTCTGACCAGAGGCTGTCACTTGTCTGCCACACTATAGGTTTTGAACCTGCAGATGAATGACGGGGCACCAGGGGACGCTCCTGCAGATGACAACAAGCTGCACGGCAAGCCAGACAAAACACTGCGCTTCTCCCTCTGCAGTGACAACCTGGAAGGCATCTCAGAAGGTCAGCGTGCAGTCTGAAGACACTCGCATCATTAGCCTGACTAAAAATAGCCTAGCCACTTAAAACCTCTGTTCTTAGTAAAAATGGAGTTACTTACTGTACTTGGATGCTTTTTTTCCCTCTACACCAAATTTCAGAAATGACACATCTACAAGCACACAAACGGCATGTTCTGAGCTCGTAGGTCTGCTATTTTTGGCGAATGTTTTTTGAATTAGGAAGCTGGGGTTTAAGTGGTTAACTTCAGACTGACGTTATAGATTAAAAGTAGGGTAAGTGATATTTTTAGTTAATTGATAGTAATCATTGCTATAGAGTGTGTTCAGTAGCGGGAGTCTCCCCATCTCTCCAGCTCTTCAATAAACAGAAAATATATTTTCGTGTGGCTTGCAGATCCAGATCCAATTTTGTCTGCTAATTGTTTTCACTTCCAATTTCACTTGTTTAATCTGTATCCTCTCTGAGTTCTCTATCCACATTGGATACATTTGTTATCCCGACCTGAAAATTCATTTTCTGTTTAATAAAGAGCTGGAAAGCAGTGTGAGTACCATCAGAATATAGAGCGATTTAACACTTATTTTAACCAAAGAAAATCACTTGCCCAACCTTTAACTAACCATATAATAATCATAGAAACCATAAACTAAGGGTTAGGGACAGGTTATTATTAATCATAGATTTGAAATTTGTTAATAAAAACACGAATTATTGTCCCCTCTTTTATATTAGTGGACTTTTTATTAAGGAATACATTTTCTGTTCTCCTCTGCTCAGGTCCATCCAACCGTTCCAACTCGGTGTCGTCTCTGGACCTAGAAGGAGAGTCTGTGTCTGAACTGGGAGCCGGGCCCTCAGGGAGCAATGGAGTGGAAGCTCTACAGCTGCTGGAGCATGAACAGGGTGTGTGTGTGTGTGCATGTGCGCTGTGTCAATTAAACCCAAATGCAATTAACCCATTCAATCCGGGAAGGCATCTCTGTCATTTTAGATGTCTTTGGCTATTCAAAAATAGCAGATATACAAGCTATAGAAAAATCGTGAAAATGTGTGCTAATCATCATCATTTTGGATGGTCCTTGACATGAAAAAGTTTGAAAAACGCTGATATTGTAGCAACATAAGTTTTTTTTTTTAAACTGATAGCATTTAGAAGGCATTTGTAGAATCCCCAGAAGCAAAGATTTGAGTTACAAAAAATATATATATATTCAAAGATTTGCACACATTTTCACGATAAAAAATAAATAGCAGATCTACAAGCTCATAGCGCGGCACTCGGTGCCGCGCTATGAGCTAGTATATCTGCTATTTTTGAATAGCCAAAGTAATCTAAAAATGACACACAGATGCGTTCCCGGTCTTAATGGGTTAGATTTAAAAGAGAAAAAAACAACAACTACAGTACATAAAATGTTTTCTAAATGAGACCATTGGTCTTTTTGTGGCCTTCAGCCACCACACAGGACAACCTGGATGACAAGCTACGTAAGTTTGAGATCAGAGACATGATGGGCCTGACGGACGACCGGGACATCTCTGAGACGGTCAGCGAGACCTGGAGCACCGACGTGCTGGGGAGTGACTTTGACCCCAACATGGACGAGGATCGGTTGCAGGAGATAGCAGGTAAAGTAGTTGCATTGATGCACACACCTTTTTGATGAACCAAAGTGATAACAGAGGTGAACAGGCACCGTGGTCATAATACATATTATGCATTGACATTTAAAAATGTCGCACCCTGGTGGCTAAAGACTGATATTGCATCAAAGGTCAATAGGTCCTACTGTTGGTGACCAGACTGCTCAGCTCCTTAGAACCAAGTGCATGACTTGCCATGTGCCAGTTTTGTGCTATGGTAATTGTTTAAAGTGTTCTTACAAAGACATTTTGGCATCACATAATAGATGTTGTGGACAATATTTAGACAAGCATATACGTAGATCATAATAGCTGAGGAGGAGTTGTCATCTTGGAATTTTTGTTTTAAAATGTTATGAAAACTCGGGGGAGTGCAGTAATACTGCAGGTCAGCTACACTAGCTTAGAGCCATACATGTACTCTATGCTACACGTTACAACCTAACCCTAAACAAATCACTAAGGATTTAGCCCAAATGGAAGTTCACTTGGATGAGTTGAAATACATAAAGCTCCATCTTAGCTTTGAGAGAGCGTCTCCGAAGAGGACACGATATACTTTGTGTGTTCTGTTGGGTCACAAACTCCATTCCATTCATGTAAAGGTGAAAAGAAGCAAATCATAAGTGTACTTTGATTAACATGTTCCCGTACTTCTGTTTACTTTAATATGAAAAGTAAGAAGTAGACACTGACAGACTGTACTTCCACATCAGCTTCATCTTTTCATCTGTAATTTTCATAAGCGTACAGCAAAGAGAAAGCCTGCTTCATTCCACTGTCCCAATACGCCTCTGACAAAATGTGAATGAATAAGTAATTAGGTTCCATATTGATAAAATACACCGGTGCGCTGTATGAGTTAGGCTGTCATATAAAATGGACTTATCTGTAAGATGGCGACCAAATTCAGTAATTAAAAACTTCCCCGTGTCACTGGGAATATATCCAAAGCTTAGTTTGAGTTATCCCACGTGCAGTAATGCTTCCCTGCATTGCATGCAAATTAGTTCTTAACTTTGCCCGTAGACTAAAACATTTTTTTTCCTGCATTTATGTTTTATTATCTCTGCCAGGAAGGGGGATTATGTTTTCGCCTTTTTGTCTGTCTGTCTGCCGGTGTGTCTGCAGCTAATCTCTAGGCTGATTAGCGTTTTTGATTGATAAAACATAATAACTAATACATTCATACAATTTCCAATGTACAAGACAACTAAAATAGCAAAAATTACACACACACACACACACACACACACACACACACACACACACACACACACTCGCAACATGGGTATATGGAACCTGTTACAACAACTCACCTGATTGATGATTACAATTAGGGGTGTGGGGGAGGAAATCGATTCATTTAATTAAGAATACTTATTTTCTATGAATAATAAAATAATTTTGCAGCCTATAACGTTGACTTGCCTTTACCTTCCCAGCTTCCATAGTTGTTGCGTAACAAGCAGTGTAGCTAGTGGGCTGTGTGTTACTCTGTCTGTCGCTGGCTGCTAAAATGGAGTAGGAAGAAATACAGCCGTCTCTGTCCTTTTTGAAAGCATGTGTTTGCACGCACTTATGTACTATATCTCCATCTCTCTTTCGGTCTATTTCTCCTCTGTGTCACTCGCTCTGTCCCTCTATGTGTATGTCAATACAGTGCACTGTGCGTAAGAGGCACATGCGTCTGTTGCCATCTTTAACCCATTGATACCTGGAACGCATCTGTGTCACTTTAGATGTCTTTGGCTATTCAAAAATAGCAGATATACAAGCTCATAGCGCGGCACCGAGTGCCGCGCTATGAGCTTGTAGATCTGCTATTTTTGAAAAATCGCGAAAATTATTTTTTAAACATTTTTTTCCGAATTTTTTTTTTTAGGATTTTGATTTTTTTTTTGACGCGGCCTCAGGTCTTAATGGGTTAAAAATCTCCACAATGACAACTAGAAAAGTGTGCTCCTCGGGAGTGCAGATCTTCACCAGGCCAGGTTGCCTAAGCAGGGCCGTGTCAGTCATGGGGTGCAGCCGACAGGACACGCGGAAGCTGCAGCGGGAAATTGAGTTTTTAAGCGGCGGGCCGAACTTCTAGTTAGATATATTAGACTATACGTGCGCCCTGCTTGAAGGCTACAACCAAAGGCAGCCAGTCACAATCATTCATTCACGTTTCAAGTGTTTAATAGCTCGTTTCAATTTTGGCTCATTTAACCCATTAAGACCTGGAACTGTGTCATTTTTAGATTTGAGCTAAAAAGCATTATTTTGCACTTTGGGCTATTCAAAAATCGTGAAAACGTGTGCAAATCTTTGAATATATATATATTTTTAAGCGAACATTTTTAACTCAAATCGTTGCTTCTGGGGGGTCCCTGGAACAAAATGTTTTAGATGGGGGTCCGCGGCCAAATACATATCATTTTGGGGGTCCTTGACATGAAAAAGATTGAGCACCACTGATATAGAAACATACGTTTTTCAGAACTTCAGGATTTAGGAGACATGTAGAATCGGCTTCAGGTCTCAATGGGTTAATAGCTCATTTCAATTTTGTCTCATTTAAGCCTTCTTTCCCTGTGAGTCACGTAGAAACAACTTCAAGTCTATTTAACTCTAGTAAGAGCGGGCGTGTGCATGAGATGAGCATGACTGCATCCGCGATAGTTTCACAGGACTTGTCGTCTGTCCCGCGGCTCCCTACCTGCTCACTCACTCGCCTCTCATTGCAAATGAATTACTAAACGACGTGTGAAAATACCAGAATGCAGCAAGCAGCTTATAAATCCGTCTGTATGAAACTGTTTACGTTGGTTCCTTATGTCAGATTGTCAAAATGGCATTGCCAGCAGTACTACTGACGTTTGTTTATTGGACGATCAGTGATCAGCAAAGCTTAGCATATACGTCACGTTCAGACAAACGTTAAACTCTCAAGACGGATTCACAGCTCAGCGGCTGAATCTGTCGGCAACTCCCGTTACAACGTGTAGATTTGTTGTCATTAGGAATGTAAAGAAAGGAGCACCACCGAAAGAGGAGGGCTGAAGGAGAGTGAACGGGCCGACATCCAGTCTCCCCTTTTTTTTGCCGATGGTGTCCCAGATTGGACAAACGTAAACCTTTGACTTCTGGTTGGTGGACATCAAAATAAGAGCGTTTTGTCGAGTTGTAGGAAAGCAAAGTGTTTCACTTCTGGTCAGTGGAATTTAAAATAAGGGCACAGTTGACCTAGCCTGGCTCCAGCCCGTGAATCGCTAGCCACGGCCATTAAAAAAATATGTTCAGGCGATTCTGGTCTGGTGACGCTCTCATAGGAGGTCTCAGCCTCGGTTGAAAATCTGATCGACGAATCGGGATCGGGATAATCCAGTACGAACCAATCGCCAAAGAGTCTTTGAAAAAAAAAACTTTGGCCACGCCCCCATCTCAGCAACCGGCTGCATTGAGAGGGCTTTCAGACTGAATAATGGAGTGAAACGAAATGAAAATTCAGGCTGAGTGTCAGGCTACAGTTGACCTGTAATATGCTCAATAACACAGGCGCGCGCGTGCACAGGCGTACACCTGCACAGTAGCTCCTTATGTATAACCGTCATTTATTATCCTACACCACATCAGCTCCCCAAACACCTCCCAGGCAGTGGGAAGCAATCAACCCCTCCCAGGTGATGATAGGTGATTTCTTTGGACAGAGGTGCAGGTTTTGTGCACAGTAGGGCACCCCCCCACTGGGAAAAATCAGGGCCAGAATCTTTTTAATCAAAGTTTAAGAAACATTACGACACTCACACTTAACAGCATGAAAGCTAGCCTATTAGATATCCCAACACACGACTTATATTGGTGCAAAGTTTGGAGACAGTTGCACCACTGGTGTGCTGTGAGAAGGACAAATTAACGACGCATCAGTAATTATAAGTATAAGATTAGATATTTGGGTACCACCTTGTTTACAATCATGTGAACCATACATATTTTAATATGTGATACTCTCTCTTCCACTCCGAGCCACTTGAGGCTAATTAAATGAGCATGGAGAAGATGTGTTCTGGAGTTTAAGGATCAACCTTACTAATTTATTTTGAGAGCTTCTCTGTTGCTTATTTTTAAGGAAACTATACTATTTCTTCTGCATGCAGTCAGCAGAACGTAATTCCAGAATATTTTTCAAATGGTTTGCGTTGGTGAGGTTATTTGATAGACTGACCCAGCAGCTAGTTCACATCCTTTTGCTTTTTTAACATATTTATCTATATATATATTATAAATAAATATAAGGGCCGCTGTCATTTACATTCACAGGCTTTTGTGTTACCAGCCTCTTTTGCGCTCTACTGGGTGCACCTTTCTTGTACAACTTTGATGATGTTGAAGGGCATGGGAGGTGTGCATGCATGAATGTGTTATGCTCTGTCATCTGATGGAAAAACTGGCTAATAAATAGTGTTTGGAAAAATATGACATTTGCATATATAGACTAGAATAGTCCACGCTTGTGCAGCACCCAGCTATGGTCGATGCCCGTTGGGAACAAGCCGGTTATGCAATGTACGTTCACGTTGTACCAGTTGTACCCGCTATCACAGTAACTAGTGCAGCACTCATTATCATATAGCCTTCGCACGCCATTTGGGAACCACTAGAATATTCTTAGTTGTCAGAATAAGCCTAGCAATGACATATGGTTAAGGCAAGTATAGGCAAGTTTATCTTGGACAGTGTCTCCTCCTCCAAGAGCACAAAACCCCTCTGGTTATTTGACAGACGTTCACTTAACGCATTAAAACCTGTGGCCGATTCTAAAAAAATGTTTTCTAAATCCTAACAGTTTTTTGAAAAAAAAATAATAAGAAATATTTTTTTCCACCATTTTTCAAAAATACCAGATCTACAAGCTCATAGCGCGGCACTCGGTGCCGCGCTATGAGCTTGTATATCTGCTATTTTTTGAATAGCCAAAGAAATCTAAAAATGACACACAAGATGCGTTCCCGGTCTGAATGGGTTAAATGTCCTTATCAAAAGGTTCATGCCTTTTCGTGCCATTCAGAGCGACTCCCCTCTCTTTTCATCTCGGTGTGTTTGCCTACATTTTTTTTCTTCTTTTCTTCTCTCTCTCCTTCCCAGTCACTCACACACACTCATACCTTCTCTCTCTCTCTCTCTCCTCTCTCCCCTACTTGCCTGCTCACTCTGTCTCACTCTCTCTCTGACATTCACTCAGTCCCTGCAGTCTTATTGACCTTGGTTCCTTCTCATTTGCATCCGCCATTTTTCATTCTTCGTGAATATGGCGTTGGGGGACTTTTCCGTCATTAAGTGAATTTACAGCGATTTCCTTATGTGTTTTCTCCAAGGGATTGGGTTATGAGATGCACATTAAATATCCATTAATACCTCATTATCCCACTGATAAGATTACCATGATAATGAGGCAGAAATTCTAATTGTTTCACTTCTTGTTGTGCCGTTCATTTAATCATCCACCTGAAAGACAAGTGCTCTGCGCCCCTACAAGGAAGACTGTAAACACGGACAGCAGGATAGAGCTCTCCCGCCGCCACCACACACACACACACACACACACACACACACACACACACACACACATACACACATAACACATACCCCCACACACACACACACACAAACACACTCTAGCCTGGGCACTGACTCGCTTGCATGCTGTGTGTGTTCCATGAAGTGGAAGTGTGTGTGTGCCGTACTGAGGCGGTGGGGATGGGGGCGTGGCTACCTACAGGTGGAATTCTGATATCCAACTCCTCCTGACCCACCGTGGAACTCGTGGAACGTTCTCCCACTCAAACCAGTTTTCTTTTTTTTTAACCCATTAAGACCTGAGGCCGCTTCTAAACATTTTCAAAATCCTAATAGTTTTTCTGAAAAAAATAAAAAAAAATATTTTTCACGACTTTTCAAAAATAGCAGATCTACAAGCTCATAGCGCGGCACTCGGTGCCGCGCTATGAGCTTGTATATCTGCTATTTTTGAATAGCCAAAGACATCTAAAGTGACACAGAAGCGTTCCAGGTATCAATGGGTTAAATACCTCCCTCCCTCCTTCTCCACATCCGCATTCTTCCGCCTTGTTAACCCGCGGCTTTCCCAAATGGAGATGGAGGGACGCGGTGCCGAGGACTTTGCGGGAGGGAGGGTGGGTTGGGCTTTGGCGAAGGGGGTAATTTGGTTGTGAGTAATGCCCGGCTTAATCAACAGCTCAAAGTCACGGCCCTGGAGGCTGGGGGCAGGGTGAGATATTACCATTAACCCCTGACCTTTTGGCACAGTGGTATATGTGCCTGTGGGTCCCCCAGCATGGAATGCCTGTGACCTCCAAGCTCTCTCCGATGTGCACCGTCTCTGTATGTGCACCGTGTCTCCTTATGTGCACTGTCTCTCTGTATGTGCACTCTCTGCAAGTGCACTCTCAGTACAGTATGTGCACTGTCTCTGTATGTGCACTGTGTCTGTACAGTATGTTAGGGGTGGAAAATATAATTGATTCAGCAATTAATCGTGATTCAGATATGGGCGATTATGAATCGATTATTAAAATTAAAAAATTGATCATTAAAAAAAAAAATTAGTCAGTCTTATTTTACAAAAAAGGACGTTTATTTTCTTGTTGGTTTTCTGCAATTGTTGATGTTGGCAAATATAACCTTCCAGCTGACAGTGACACATCTCTTCCCTTTAGTTTTTATTATCAATAAAAGATAATGGAAGTAAATTAATCGCAATAATCGCAAAAATCGCAATTTAATTGAATCGTAGCACTTGGAATTAGGGTTGTCCGATATTGGCTTTTTTACCGACAACCGATATACCGATATTGTCCAACTCTTAATTACCGATACCGATATCAACCGATACCGATATATGCGGGGATTATTGTGATTAGGGTAAGCTCAAATTTCATATCACACACACCATATACAGTAAGAACTCCTGTAACTTATTTATAAAGCAAAAAAAAAAAAAAATGTTATATTAAAAATGTTAAAAAATATTTTCCCGATATCAATTTTTATGCTAATATCGGCCGATAATATCGGGAGGCCGATAATATCGGACATCCCTACTTGGAATCAGATTAAATCGTCAGGTACCTACCAATTTCCGCCCTTATTGTGCACTGTCTCTGTACAGCACTCTCTGTATGTGCACTGTGTTTCCTTACAGTATGTGCACTGTGTCTCTGTGTGTGCACTGTGTCTCTCTCTGTGTGTGTGTGCCACTTGCACATAACTGCCCTGTAGGAAAGAAGTAGTGTTTAGAAATGCAGGTTTGCTTAATCTCATGTCCATTAACTCAGGAAATTCCAAGGCTGACTAAATGGCAGGAAGGCAGAACTAACGTCAGTAGCATTTTTGTATTTTTTTTCTCCTCCATCTGCCCGGTCTTCAGTGGTCAGCTGTTACATGTTTAGTGACTGTCATGGGAATATCCATTGGTATCTTGCATGAGACTAGCTAGGCTGATGTGTTGCCATGGCAAGGCGCTTCACTTCCTGAGCAGTTAAGTGGCATTGATGTTGACCATGTACAACTTTCAACATGCGTCTCATCCTTACACAATGACTATTTGTGTCAATAGAATTGGCCATTATATTCTATAACTGTATTAGGGAATATATAGTATAGAGTATATTCTATCCTTATTAAACGCCGGGAATATGAGAACCATGTTATCAGAATGATTTGTAGAACCAGAATAGTGTGGTCGGCCAAGACCACAATTTAATTTAATTGCATATCACGTCTGTTTTTTAAGTATAACTATAGGTGTCACCTTTTGTTGTGACTGTAGCAGAAGTTGACCTACCCCTGATCACAAATGCTGGTCAGATTACGACCTTCTGACACTGATGTTGGAGCTATTACCACTTAAACCCCTATTCAAAAATATCAAACAAATGAGCCGATCTACGAGGATCACAATGCGTTGCGAGCTTGTAGAGCGGCTATTTTTTTTAAACGTTTGAATTTCTTTTGAACATTTTCACCTATAATGACATGCCCAAATCGGGGACGCCAGGTTGAAAGTGGTTTAAAAACCCGACGTCACGCCGAGTTTCCCCTCATGTGAAATGGATGCTTTAACTCTCTCTCCCTCTGTGTCTCTGTTGTTGTTCCCAGGTGCAGCTGTGGAGAGCATGCTAGGCAGCCTGCTCTGCCTGCCAGGCTCCGGCTCGGTGCTGCTAGACCCGTACGGATCCACCATCTCCGAGACCACCAGTGAAGCCTGGAGTGTGGAGGTCCTGCCCAGCGACTCAGGTGAATTTACTGTCGACATTTAGTTTAACCCATTAAGACCTGAGGCCGATTCTACAAAATGTCTTCTAAATCCCAACAGTATTATGAAAAAAAACGTATGTTTCTGTGTCAGTGGTTCTCAAACTTTTTCATGTCAAGGACCCCCAAAATTATATGTATTTGGCCACGGACCCCCATCTCAAAATATTTAGTTCCAGGGACCCCCCAGAAGCAAAGATTTTAGTTAAAAAATGTCGCTTTAAAACAATATATATTCAAAGATTTGTACACATTTTCAAGACTTTTCAAAAATAGCAGATCTACAAGCTCGTAGCGCGGCACTCGGTGCCGCGCTACGAGCTTGTATATCTGCTATTTTTGAATAGCCCAAAGTGTAAAATAATGTTTTTTTTTTTGCTCAAATCAATAAGTGACACAGATGCGTTCCAGGTCTTAATGGTTTAACATGGGCTTTTTCCTCAAATATGAGAAAGACGACGTGCCACCCATTTCATTCTCCGATCGTACTGCCTTCTAGTCATTCTGTCGTCGTGGTTATTGTGTTGATTTATGCACTGCATCTCCATGACAGTCTCATCTGTGTGCACGTGTGTGTGTGCGTGTGTCTTTTTCGTGTGTGAGGGGGGGGGGGGGGTGGACGACACGCCAGGTGTGGCGCCGCCGCAGTCCATATACCAACGGATGTGAGCATGCATCTGTCATCGTGTTTGTGTTGTGCACTCGCCTTGTCTTTCAGGGCAGATCTGCGCGTGCCAGTAAAAGGCAGCTCAGGGTGTTCCCTAGAGGGGACCTCCAGGTGCGTTAGCACCTGTGGTGGTGGTGGTGTGCGGCGGGGGGAGAGAACATGCACAAGGACAGCAGCTGTCCTCAGTCACTTTACATGGTGTCAACCCTTTTATGCGTCTAGACTCGCAAAACATCTAGACTTTGTGCCATCATCACGCACCGCTCTGTGATGCTGTGTTCACGCTGCATGCGTTGCTTTAAGCTGTGGGGAAGGATTTCCACACTAGTATCCTTTTTGCAGCAAGCGCCATTATTATACCAATCATGTCATTGTGTTTAGTGTAATGCGAGCGCAATCCAATAATTTATAGAGTAGGCTTACTATATCTGTTGGAAAACTAAATTAACCCATTAAGACCTGCTGAGGCCGATTCTATTATACAAAATGTCTTCTAAATCCTAACTGTTTTTTGAAAAAAGCTTATGTTACTATGTCAGTGGTTCTGATGAAACTTTTTCATGTCAAGGACCCCCAAAATGATATGTATTTGGCCGCCGACCCCCATCTCAAAATATTTTGTTCCAGGGACCCCCCAGAAGCAAAGATTTGAGTAACAAATGTTCGCTTTGAAAAAAACATATATTCAAAGATTCGCAGAACTTTTCACGATTTCAAAAAAAAAATAGCAGATATACAAGCTCGTAGCGCGGCACCGAGTGCCGCGCTACGAGCTTGTAGATCTGCTATTTTTTTTTTTTTGAGTAGCCAAAAGTGTAAAATAATGCTTTTTTTTTTAGCTCAAATCAAAAAATAGACACAGATGCTTCTCCCGGTCTCAATGGGTTAAAGCACTTTCATCCAAAGCTTTTATTAATGCCTGATTATGTGTTTAAACACCCCCCCCATCCCCCCTCCCCCCACCACCCCCCCCTTCAAAGTCAGTGTTTCGTGAAAATCGGTGGAGTGCTTTATTAACAGCGTTAAGTGTTTCTTCGGAAAAAGCCCGGGCCTTATGTTAATTGAAGTAGTACACCATTTCAATATGTGCCACGTCGGAATGACATGCATGAGTGTCTTGATTGCTTTTTGTTCCGTTTGCTGCCCCTGTTCTGCTCCTGTAATAGCACTATCTCGGAGCTCGCCTGGAGTGGAGCGCTTGTTTCATGGCTAGGCAGCAGAAAACTGCACTCCGAAGAGCACTTCACTCGCCGCATTATTACTAACGAGCATGCAAATGAGTACTGCTGTTAGCAACGGAGCCTCTGGGTTCGACCCAATACAACTCCACCGGGCAAGCCGGCGGGTTGGCCGGACTGGCTTTTATGGCTTAATTTAGTCAGTTATAAGATATGATAATATATGTCTTGTTTTGATTCCATTGCCTGTGTGCACTCTCAACTACCCCATAATAATCCTCTCAGAGAGGGCGTAGTTGGAGGATGCCTATCATTTGTAGCAAACTTTAACTCTCTCACTGCCACTGTGCTTCCGCGAAAAGAAAAAAAAATGTCATCACGACCTCCCGTTCGCTTTTATACGCCTTTTGAAAATAGCATGTCTCGGCCAAAAAAAAGTACACAGGAGCCGAGATACAGGATTTTTAAGTCATAAGTTAAACAGGGAGTGAATGGAGCAGTAAATCTTCAGATCGCGTTATCTCTGGTTCTGTGTGAAAAAGAAATGAAAAAAAAAACTCATCCAAACTCGTCGTTGGCAGCCAGGGCGTTATGACGATGTCTCGTCATAAGCCGTCATTGGCAGTAAGAGAGTTAACAAGTACATTTAACCACGTCTGTCCATTATATTACAGTGTGCACGTATGAGGGGGAAAAGTAACCTGTCTCCTGTGACTGTACTGTATGTGTCTGTGTCTCCGTTTATCCACCATCCTTCAAAAGGCAAATATGACGTCAGAAATGGAAAAAAAGACTAACGTCACGTACGCATGGGGTTTTTGTGTGTTTTTTTTATTTTCTCGGCAGAAGCCCCTGACCTCAAACAGGAGGAGCGTCTGCAGGAGCTGGAGAGCTGCTCCGGGGTAGGCAGCACCTCCGACGACACGGAGGTCAGGGAGGTCAGCTCCAGGCCCAGCACCCCAGGCCTCAGCGTTGTCTCAGGTAAAAGCAGCTATACCTATACTCTTGTCTGTCCTGGTTATATGTCCTTCTATCGCATGACTTATTGATTTTTTCCGGTGGGTCGGTGTATATATATATATTTTTTTCTCTCCCAGTCGCCTTCACCTCGAGAGGGATCTAGCCTTTTGCCAAGCCTGTCATTGTAAATACGAATTTGTTCTCAAATGACCGGCCCGGTTAAGACAAGGTTAAGTAAAATAAATGAAGCTGTCTCTTTCGCCTTCCCCCCCCCCCCCCCTCCTCTCTGTGTTAGAGCAGTCATAATACTGGGGAGTGCTTGTTAACCCATTCAGACCTGAAGCCAGTTTTCTGAAAAAAACGTATGTTTCTATATCAGTGGTTCTCAAACTTTTTCATGTCAAGGACCCCCAACATGATATGTATTTGGCCGCGGACCCCCCATCTCAAAATATGTTGTTCCAGGGACCCCCAGATGCAAAGATTTGAGTTAAAATGTTCGCTTTAAAACAATATATATTCAAAGATTTGCACACATTTTCACAATTTTTCAAAAATAGCAGATCTAGAAGCTCGTAGCGCGGCACTCGGTGCCGCGCTATGAGCTTGTATATCTGCTATTTTTGAATAGCCAAGGTGTAAAATAATACTTTTTAGCTCGAATCAAAAAGTGACACAGATGCGTTCCAGGTCTAAATGGGTTAACCAGTGCATCGGGGGTCAGCGTGACTTTTTCTACGAGGATACAGGGGTTAATGTCGGTTGTCTTTTTTACCGTGTGGGCTCAGGTGGACGACAGGCTTTGTGTTGACATGCATGAAGCAGTATCCCAGATTAAGAAGCCGGCGGTGACGCCCATGGCTCAGCTCGCTGGGGGAAACATCCCCGAGGGAACCCCCGGCCCGATGGATAGTCTGTGCCCCGATGATCGCTCTTATCCGTGTCTCTCTCTCTCTCCCCCTCACCCATGGGAGCTTACGCTACCAATTTAGAAGCTTCCAGCGCGGCTCCCGTCTGAGAGGGACCATTCTGCATACTCTTGACACGCGCACGTTCTCTGGGGCTTCCCCAGGAGGAGCCGTCAGACTTGGGGAGCTTTGAGCGCAGCAAAAAATTCCCAGCCTCTCTGGTGCTTATACCTTATCCCATTGAGACCTGGAACGCGTCTGTGTCTCTTTTTTGATTTGAGCTAAAAAAAAGCATTATTTTACACTTTTGGCTATTCAAAAATAGCAGATATACAAGCTCATAGCGCGGCACCGAGTGCCGCGCTACGAGCTTGTAGATCTGCTATTTTTGAAAAATCGTTAAATTGTGTGCAAATCTTTGAGTATATATTGTTTTAAAGCGAACATTTTGTTACTCAAATCTTTACTTCGGGGGGTCCCTGGAACAAAATATTATGAGATGGGGGTCGACGGCCAAATACATATAATTTTGGGGGTCCTTGACATGAAAAAGTTTGAGAACCACTGATATAGAAACATAACGTTTTTTTCAGAATACTGTTGGGATTTAGAAGACATTTTGTAGAATCGGCTTCAGGTCTTAATGAGTTATTCCAAAGTGAGGCGTCTCACACCGTAGAAGATATGTTTTTTGTAGTTTTTCTTTGCTTTTGTTTGTCCTGAATGTCACCAACAAACCTGTGCTCGTCCGTGTCACGTTGTGTTACCCGCCACAGGCATCAGCGCGACCTCTGAAGATATCCCCAACAAGATCGAGGACCTACGGTCAGAGTGCAGCTCAGACTTCGGAGGGAAGGACTCGGTGACCAGTCCAGATGGGGAGGAGGCAGGCCACGGTAGGAGACTGTGTGTGGTGAAGAGTGTCACCTCCCTCTCACCATGAGAGCTAAGCCATCACTCCACTCACTGTCTATCTGCTCAAAAACAGCAGCGGTGGCTAAAGCTATCAATCCCTGTCATCTACCGCAGCTGCCACCAACTGCAACTATACTGTACTTTACTGGCTGACCGTGTATAGGGCTCTTGTTGTAGTTTACTTAAAGTCAAAAGTGGGACACCGAAGACTCGGACAAGGTTGACATAAAACAAATGGCGTTGTAAAGCTCAGGTGGTATCATTTTAGAACGGTGTATTATAGTGTCATGTGTTCATTTTAGAACGGTGTATTATAGTGTCATGTGTTCATTTTAGAACGGTGTATTATAGTGTCATATGTTCATTTTAGAACAGTGTATTATAGTGTCATATGTTTTATATATTTAACCCATTTTGGGCGGGAACCCCTTTTTGTAACTATACCTTTCAGGACGGGAACCTGTTTTGGGGTTCCTGTTACAGTACAGTATATAGCAACATATACATTTTTTGAATAAATATTTGAAGTTTTTCAGAAAACCTAAGGTCAGGATTTATAAGGCGTTTTTAGAATCGGCCTCAGGTCTAAATGTGTTCATAAAGGGTATCGAACATTCTGCTTTTTTAAAACTTTGTGGAAACAGAAAGTTGAGAAGGCCATTGCCATAGTTGGGAGGCAGGCATGGGAAGAAAGGCTCTGATAGAATGAAACTTTAGGCTAGGAAGAAGTAAACATATCCTCAAAGATGGGAATTTATCTCTGGGCCCATGATCTGTATTTTATTTGTCCCCTTATCTTATTCTCTGTTCTTGTTACAGGACATCTGCAATCTCCGCCCTCGCAGACGGATTCCTTGCTGGCTATGTTCGATCCCCTCTCCTCAGCCGAAGGTAATTTTTCTGCAAACCCGGAATGTTTCGGGAGCCAATCCTAGAGCTATAGCAAATGAGCGTTATTAAGCCGTGTGCCTAATGTCGTGGTGCTCCACAGAACAGCTTGAAGCCCTGAGAAATGAACCTAGAAAGAGCGTCTGTGCCCCCTCGCCCAAAGTCTTTACTCCACTTAACTGGACAAAAAGAAACATTACCTTTTTCGTGGGAATGCCCCGTTTTTCAATTAGCCTCATTTAGCGTTTCGCCCAGTGTTTCTCGTCTTTGTTCCTTCTGTGCGTTGCACGGTCGGTGTTAGCCGAGTGTAACCGGGTAGCCGAGATTGCATTCAGCGAAGTGCTATGGGTAAGCAGCAGGGTGGCTGTGTGTGTGTCTGTGGCAAGGTGAAGGGATGACAGGTTGAGAGACCTCACCCCGGGCTCTTTGGCACCGGTCCCCTCCGTCCCACTGTGCTTCATGGCACGAAGGTTGCCATTGGAAGCTTTTCAGGAGAGGAGCGTCTACCCTTGGAACAGGTGGTCTACCCACACCTAGGGCTCATATCCCACCACCAACAACAGCTCTCTGTAGCACACCCCCCACCCCCCTCCCCCCTCCTCCCCTCAACCCCCCCACTTCCTCAATGTTTCTTTAGGTACTATGCATCAATGATTTCTCTCGCTCGCTCTGTGCGCTGTGCACCTAATATTCCCCTGTAAGCTAGTGAATGTACTGTGAATGAAAATTGAGTTGCAGTAATTCTACTACTCATGAATGTGTTGATAAATAATATATTTGAAGCGACTATGCATTCTAATTCTACCTTGGAGACAATGTATGTCATTGCATTGAGATGTTGAATTTGTTGTGAAATCTTTCTTTTAACCGATTTAAGACCTGAAGCCGATTCTAAAAATGTTTTCTAAATCCTAACAGTTTTTTGAAGAAAATCTAAAAAAAAAATGTTTTCAAGATTTTTCAAAAATAGCAGATCTACAAGCTCATAGCGCGGCACTTGGTGCCGCGCTATGAGCTTGTATATCTGCTATTTTTGAATAGCGAAAGACATCTAAAGCGACACAGATGCGTTCCCAGTCTTAATTGGTTAATGTGTTTATAAACAATATATTGGAAGCCATTATGCATTCCAATTCTACCTGGAGACAATGTATATCATTGCATTGAGATGTTGAATTTGTTATGAAATCTTTCCTTTCATCAGTCATCCAATACAGTTGAGAAAGAAGTACAGGAAATAAAAGGTGTCGACAGAGAATTGAAGAACTTTTGACCGCGTGTGTCTGATGGTTAACATCACAACTCCATTTGACTTTTTTGACTTATTTACGCATTTTATGTCTTGTTTCGTCGTTACCCCCCCCAGGCTCCTCCACCGGCACCATAGTAAGACCAAAAGTGCACTACGCCAGACCCCCGCACCCTCCCCCCGATCCTCCCATCCCCGAGGCGTACGCCCTGGGGCAGGAGCCCCGCCATTCGCTCTTCACCCCCCACTGCCTCGCCCAGGCCGAGCTGGAGCACACCAAACAGCGCCACTCGTACCCCGACAGGCTGGTGCGGAGCCGCAGCTCGGACATCGTGTGCCCGGGCCGCCGGCCTACCAGCGACCCGGGTCTCAACCGCCGCGCTGCGGTCGAGGAGCGCGGCGGCGACTCTTCCGGTGCTTTTGCACTGGGGCCGTCCTCGTCTCCCAGCAAGGACTCCCTGAAAGGAGAGGTAAGTACAGGACGGTAACGCCGCGGGGCATGAGGCAGCTGAGCCTTTTTTTCCAAACTCTAGCGGTAGAGTTGAGAGTTGATATGTCCCCGTGTAGCTCGATGGGTGATACATGCCACTGCTATATGGGTAAAGGGTTTTAATACACACTGGGGCAAACTTAAACGTTTAATCAGTGGTACTCAAGTACTGTACTTAAGTACAATTTTGAGGTACTTTTACTTTACTGGAGTATTTCCAATTGTCTATACTTTTACTTCTACTCCACTACATCTCAGAGGCAAATATTGTACTTTTACTCCACTACAAGTATTTGAAAACTTTAGTTACTAGTTACTTTGCAGATATACATTATTACGTTATAAAACGTACATTAACCACTTTAGCCCTTTTTTATACCTAGGCTATTTGAAAATAGCCGATCTACAAGCTCACAACGCGTGGCATCGCGACGCGTTGTGGGCTTGTATATCTGCTATTTTCAAACATTTTTGTACTTTTACTTTTGGTACTTTACGTACATTCTGATACCAATACCTTTGTACTTTTACTCAAGTAAATTTTGAATTCCGGACTTTTACTTGTAACAGTGTACTTCTACATAATTACAGTATTGATACTTTTACTTAAGTAAAACATTTGAGTACTTTTTCCACCACTGCGTTTAATGTCATGGTACTGTAGTACAAGTTGGACAATGCATCCACCAAATGATTTGATCGTGTGTATAATAGGATAATACAAGTGTATAAGAGATAACTATACAGGTCAAGTATAACACAATGTTTAATCCTGTGTATAACTTCTCTTTCCAAAGGTTGAGGAGAGAAAAGACAGCGATGACGAGTCAAAGTCTGACCGCAACAGACCTTGGTGGAAGAAACGCTTTGTCTCGGCCATACCCAAAGGTAACCCATCAACAGGTCCATTCTTTCTCTTTGCTCCAAAAAGCATTTTTAGCACGTTTTCCAAACTGAGGTTTTTCAGATTGCACCGTAACTTTTCGGCACCGTGTTTTCCTTGCCCCCCAGTCCCCCCCACCCCCAAAAAAAAAGAAGAAATGTTTCCTTAATCACACCTATGACAGGAAATATAACACTTTAAAGAGCGTCGCGGAAAAGCGATTTATAAAGCAAAGAAAGAGAATGATGATCCATGTTCTCCACTCCATTGCTGATGATGTTCCAGTTTGAAAATGATGTTTCTCGTTGTTCAAAGTTCCCCTCGGAGGAGACGTCTTGTCCGGTCCCCCTTTTTTCCTCCCCACGTCTCACTAGCCACAGATTTATTTAGACTTTTCAAAGCTAATCAGTCATGAGAGGGGCTTTAGCTGTGTAGATAGCGGGGCTGTAGCCCTCCCAGCAGTGCTGTCAGGCGGCAGCTAATGGTCATTAGATAGACCTCTCTGTCATCGACGCTGATAGATGACGCATCTCCTGTTGCAGTTCAACTCTACAAACCATCTCTCATACATCTGTCTGAGAAATAATGAGCTGTGCGCGTTGTGCACGAGATGACTGCTTATTACTCTTTGAGATAATGACGGTCCTCGAGTAAACATTAACCCATTAAGACCTGGGACGCATCGGTTTCATTTTTTGAATTGAGCTAAAAAAGCATTAGTTTACACTTTAGCTATTCAAAAATAGCAGATATACAAGCTCATAGCGCGGCATAGTGCCGCGATACGAGCTTGTAGATCTGCTATTTTTGAAAAATCGTGAAAATGTGTGACCATTTTTAACGCAAATCTTTGCTTCTGGGGGTCCCTGGCACGACAATATTTTCTGATGGGGGCGGCGGCCAAGTACATATCATTTTGGGGGGTCCTTGACATCAAAACGTTTGAGCACCACTGATATAGAAACATAGTTTTTTTTCCAGAAAACTGTTGGGATTTAGAAGTCATTTTGTAGAATCGGCTTCAGGTCTTAATGGGTTAAACCGGTATTCATGAAATGGAGATGCGTGCAGGGCGTGCAAGAATGGGAGCGCCGCAGAGCTGAAAACTCCTCCCAGTCCACCATGCAGAGTTTATTGTGTTTTCTGCTGCTCTGCGTGGAGACTAGACTCGTAGACGGTTTGTCCCACAGAGCGGCAGCCTGTTGGGTGGGTGTGTGTGTGTGTGTCAGTGTTGATTTTGTGGCTGATTTTATACTTGGTTGCGTGCTGAAAATAGCCGATCTACAAGCTCGTACGAGCTTGTAGATCGGCTATTTTCAGCGCGCAACACCCCAGCGTATTTTTAGTTCTACTGGATCTCGTCTCCACTCGTCCCTCGCTAACATTTTAGTCTAGTTTCTATTTGTTGACGAAATTTTCAACATATTTAGTCTTAGCTTTAGTCACCATAGCTTAGTTTTTTTTTTTTTTATTAAGTTTTCGTCTGTGAAAAAAGGTAGTCGGCGAACATTTTTCGTCATAGTTTTAGTCGGCAAAATCAACACTGGTGTGTGTATTACGCGTCTTGCTGTGTGTGTGTGTGTGTGAGTGAAAGGCCAAACCCTGTCTGTTGTGTTCCTCACAGTGCTGTATTGGACGGCTGAGAGTGAAGTCCCAGGTAAAACGCTTCAACACAACCGCCATCATCAAAGCCACTATAGACTTACAGCTGCTAGATTCAGTGGTTGAGCAGCCACATTGCTTTGTAGTTGTGGTCCTGTGTGACAGATAGAGCTGTGATGTGACATGGTTGCAGCCTTTGAGTTGACATCCTCCCCCAGCCCACCCTCTTCATCCACGCATTCATTTTGTTGGCTGCCATTTTCCTTTTTTTTGTTTTTTTACACTTGTGTTCCCATTTGGCTCTCTGGACTCAATGTTTGCCCCCCAGTAGGTGAGAATATCGGTGTGCATCCTTTTTGTTTTGTGAAGGTTCCATCAGATACCAGTACTCTGTTGTCTCAAAGAAACGTAGACCTACCTGTTTGTCCTATTAGCACCTTGGCTGTTAATAGGATGAGGGTCTTGACTTCTTGGTCATGGACCACAGTAAGCTTTTTTTGTTTTTCACCATCTTGGAATTCATGTGCTTTATTTTGCAACAAAACACAATGCTAGTTGTTTTTGTTCCCTTCCAAGTGTACGGTGCTATGATTGTTAGTCATAGTAGAACCCCGCAAAAAAACATACTAAAGATTTACCAAAGTGCATTCCCCATTCCCGATGAGCTGTCATGAGGTGACTCATGACCGTCCTCTCATCTAGCGACAGCGAACATGGACTCTACCCCTCCCAGCTCACTCATTACACCCCCTCTCTCTCTCTCCTCCGCAGCTCCGATAGCGGCGTTCCGGAAAAGGGACAAGCACGAGAAAGACGATATGGCACAGGAGCGTGTCCCACAAGGTCTGTCCTGATTTATTGTCATTGTGCTCCCCCTTTTCTTTTTCTTTTTTTTTTGCTGAATCAGTGAGGGGAAAATGTGGACATATGCACAGTGATGGGTTTTAACCCAAATGTCGCCCTGTTTGTCTTGGTGGTGATTTTTATCAGATGACCCACTGCCCAGACAGAGCTCTCAGGCCCAGGCAGCAGAAGACATCCTGGACAAGTACAGGAACATCAAGAGAACCAGCCCCAGCGATGGAGCCACAGCTGGGGCCTCGTATGAAACTGCAGGGGGTGAGAACCTGCAGGAGATGCTTGCATGCATACTGTACACGCTTGGCATGTGGTTCACACCTTTCCACACACACATATAGGGCTGCCACGATTACAAATTTAAGTTGACGATTAATTATCACTCAAATCATTGCGATTAACGATTTAACTGTGTTTCTGTCGTTGAAAATGAATGGAACATTATGAATAAAAATGACATTTCTGTTTGTCTTTTAGCTTTCGTAAATAAAAAAGTTGCACAGGGCACACATTTAATTAATTTATACTTAAAAATAAACATTAGTAGTAGAAATAGCCGATCTATAAGCTCAAAAGCTTATAGATCTGCTATTTCCACTATTTTTGTCATTTAAAAAAAATATATGACATTTTTTAACATGGAATTGATTATGACGATTATGCAAAAATAATTGCCATTATATAAAATAATTGCGACTAGACGATTATGTAACGCATACGGTATGTAAAACATACGGTAACACATACCGTATGTTGGAAAAATGTATGTAACATATTGATAAAACATAACGTATACTTTGCATGCATGTGTGTCGCTAGATCTGTGTGTAGAGGAGAGCGTGCATGACTCTCCCAGAGACGATACTCTACAGAACATCTCCACGGACGACCTGCCGGACTCTGCCAGCCAGACAGCCCAGCAGCACGACTCCAAGTTCTCTTTCAGGTCAGATGGCACTGCTTTATACCTAATACCTTTACTTCCAGGGACGTGCACAGATAGACTCTAGCTGGTGCTAGAGCACCTGCCCTTTGCCCTCTTGACCAGAAATGCCCTTTTGAAAAAACAAAAAGTTTTTTTTGTTTTTTTTTAAAGTTTACAGCAGGGGTCTTCAACAGGGGGTCCGGGACCCCTAGGGGGTCCTCAGAGTTACTACAGGGGGTCCGCCAAATCTTTATGTGATATGATTTTTCTTTTTACCATAACCACTCGAAACCTAGCATGCCTTTTCTGAGGAGAACTTTTGCCAAAAATAGCAGATCTACAAGCTCACAACGCCTCGCGCTGCGAGGCGTTGTGGGCTTGTAGATCGGCTATTTTTGGCAAAGAGGTATAGGTGTAGAGGGAAAAAAGAGCAGACCAAGTAACCAAAAAAAAGTATAATTTACTTGAGCACCTGCCCCTCAAAATGTCTGTGCACGCCACTGTTTACTTCGTTGTTCAACCGTATCGCTTGCTGAAGAATAACGCATTTTCAGTGCGCAGCATCACATATTCTTTTATGTTTTGAGAAAAGTATAGATTAGATTTTAGTCTATACATGCATATACAGACCTCTTATGTTTTTAAACTGTTCTTTTTAGATTATGTGGTCTAAGGTATTTTTTTTTGTTAAATTAAACAACAATTATTGGTGTAGCAAACGTATTAATTTTAGATTTTTTTTCCCAAAGTAAAGTCAGAGATATAAAGAAAATGCTATTTTACAAAGAGACAATGATTGAATCGGAGCAAATTCTGACCGAAAAGCCTTTTGTTTTTTCAGTGATGCCAAGAAGAAGCTGAGAATGGTCTTGTGTTCTGCGGACTCTGTGGCGTTGCCCATCATGGCTCCTTCCAACACACGAAACGGGCTGCCTGACCACTCAGACTCTGAAGGTAATCACAGTTTGTTTTGCACCCGTTCATTTCACCCCATGTTTTCCTACTGCGTTAAGTGTAGACTTTGATTTGGCATTTGTAGTGCTGTACAGTATATAATGTAGATACAGGTATCACACCACTATGTCTTAACCCATTAACTCATTCAGTGCCAGACTTATTTCTGGCTGTGTTGTCCCAGTGCCAGAGCCAAAAAGTCATTGTAAAAAAAAAACTGCTAAGCAGCCGATATACAGCCTTTTTCAGTAAGAAGTTAAACAAGAAGTGAATGGAGCGGCACATTTTCAAATCATGATATCTTGGGTTCAGAACATTTTTTTTCCAAAAAAAAAAAAAGCAAGCGTTTTTTTTTTTACATGACGTCTTAGACGTCACGTGGCGCTCAGGGCTTAACAATGGCGGTAAAAACGGACGTCTTGGACGTCATGTGGCACTGAATGAGTTAAGACCTGAAGCCGATTCTACAGTTTTTTGAAAAACGTATGTTTCTATATCAGTGGTGCTCAAACTTTTTCATGTCAAGGACCCCCAAAATTATTTGTATTTTGTCACAGACCCCCATCTCAAAATATACAGTTCCAGGGACCCCCAGAACCAAAGATTTGAATTACATTTTCTTGCTTTAAAACAATATATATATTCAAAGATTTTCACACATTTTCACGATTTTTCAAAAATAGCAGATATACAAGCTCATAGCGCGGCACCGAGTGCCGTGCTATGAGCTTGTAGATCTGCTATTTTAAAAAAATCGTGAAGCTAAAATAGCTAAAGTGTAAAATAATGTTTTTTTGCTCAAATCTAAAAATGACAGATGCGTTCCCGATCTTGGGTTAATTTAAGAAACTATTCATAATCAGATTTTTAAGAAGTGGTTCTCCTATCGATAACATAAATATACAGTATAAGCATAACTATGAATATAAATAATAATTGTACAAAAAGAAATAACTTTCACGAAGTTGTTGCTTTACAGTTATTTAGATTGGTTAGTTTAGAGTGATGGGAAGCTGAGGACAGAGGGGGGCAAAGACATGAAACGGAGGTCTCTAGCCAGAATGCAACCAGTGACATGTGTAGCAATTATGTGGTTGACGCACTGTTGCCTCATTGTACAAACTGGGATACACGGTTCAGTTTTGCAAAACATTTTCACCATAAAATTATAATTTGACATGCGGCAATAGCATACAGCAACACAACTTCTTCAAAGTGAGAGGTTTTTCTTGAGAGTGACTCGCCTGTTCCATGCAGCAAATTCTAATTTAACCCATTGAGACCTGAAGCCGATTCTACATGTCTCCTAAATCTCAACAGTATTCTCAAAAACGTATGTTTCTATATCAGTGGTGCTCTATCTTTTTCATGTCAAGGACCCCCAAAATGTATATGTATTTGGCCGTGGACCCCCATCAAAATAGTTTGTTCCACGGACCCCCAGAAGCAAAGATTTGAGTTAAAATGTTCGCTTTAAAAATATATATATTCAAAGATTTGCACACATTTTCACGATTTTTCAAAAATAGCAGATCTACAAGCGAGCTTGTATATCTGCTATTTTTTAATAGCCCAAAGTGTAAAATAATGCTTTTTTAGCTCAAATCTAAAAATGACAAAGTTCCAGGTCGTAATGGGTTAAGGATCTCTCCTACACATTTTGGAAGCAGGACAATACACAGGCAGAGCAGAAAATGACATCCCCTTTTTTTTCCCAATGGGCTAACAGTGAATCCATAACACTAGCATTTCTGCAGCCATCATTCACATTCTTATGTGGAGGCATAGGCAGGCTGATCTGATTACACCAGCCCCGGCCTCTCTCTCTCTTTTGTACACCAGCAGCATGTCTCACACGTCTCCCCCTCCTGCCTTTCCTTCTCACCAGACAATGAGATCGTCTGCTTCCTGAAGGTCCAGCTCGCCGAGGCCATCAACCTCCAGGACAAGAACCAGATGGCACAAATCCAGGAGACCACTCGTTGTGTGGGCCGCTTCGACCCGCGGACCTGCAGGAAGCTGCTGGCCGCCATCGCCGAGGATTACAGGTATATACCTGTCTGTGGGGTGATGACAGCCCTGTGGCTTTTTTTTGAAGACACTGTCCTTTTTAGCTGTTCTGTGCACACAACTGCTGAGGTGTAGTGTGTGGAGTACTGTATAACCCATTAACCCTTTAAGACCTGAGGCCGCTTCTAGAAAATTCTAAATCCTAACAGTTTTTCGGAAAGAAATATTTTAAAAATATTTTCACGATTTTTCAAAAATAGCAGATATACAAGCTCGTAGCGCGGCACTCGGTGCCGCGCTATGAGCTTGTAGATCTGCTATTTTTGAATAGCCCAAAGAAATCTTAAAATGAGACGCAGATGCGTCCCCGGTCTTAATGGGTTAAGACCGGGAACGCATCTGTGTGTCATTTTTAGCGGCGCTAGCCGTTCTATACCTTTAGGTATAGAGTGGATCCTGCTCTATACCTGACTTTGTCCGTGTTCACCGTCAACGTTCCGATTGGTCAGACACGTCAACAAAGTGATTGGTCAAGCTTCACGTGACACGTGGCTATAAACACATTATAAACACATATCGAGCGCCGCTACCTTCACACAGGGTGTGATTTTTAGATTTCTTTGGGCTATTCAAAAACAGCAGATCTACAAGCTCTTAGCGCGGTGCCGAGTGCCACGCTATACGAGCTTGTAGATCTGCTATTTAAAAAAAATCTTGACAATGTGTGCAACTCTTTGAATATACAGTAAACATGTTTAACTCAAATCTTTGCCTCTGGGGGTCCCTGGAACAAAACATTTTCAGATGGGGGTCCGCGGCCAAATACATGTCATTTTGGAGGTCCTTGACATGAAAAAAATTGAGAACCACTGATAATATAGCAACATACGTTTTTTTCAACAAAAAAAAAACGGTTAGGATTTTGAAAACATTTGTAGAATCCTCAGAAGCAACGATTTGAGTTACAAATGTTCGCTTTACAAAATATATATTCAAAGATTTGCACACATTTACACGATTTTTAAAAAAAAATAGCTGATCTACAAGCTCATAGCGCGGCACTCGGTGCCGCGCTATGAGCTTGTAGATCTGCTATTTTTTGAATAGCCAAAGGAATCTTAAATATGACACAGATCTGCGTTCCTGGTCTGAATGGGATAATGTCAAATATGAAAAAGCCAATGGTTTGTGTGTCTCTCTTGCAGGAAGAGGGCGCCGTACATCGCGTATCTGACCCGGTGTCGCCAGGGCCTGCAGACGTCTCAGGCCCACCTCGAGAGGCTCCTGCAGAGGGTGCTGAGAGACAAGGAGGTGGCCAACCGGTACTTCACCACGGTCTGCGTGCGGCTCCTCCTGGAGCATATGGAGGCCAAGATGCAGGACTTCATCAAGGGTATGCTATCTCCTCATATCCATTTTTGTTACACACAAGTAAGACGCGCGAACGCGGGAAGCGAACGCATCTACGGCGTTTTCAACTTGCCATCCGGGCTGAAATATGCAGAAATGACATGGAATTATTAGATATCCCAATAGATGAACTCGTGTAGATGCTTGTAGATGTGTTATTTTTGACTGTAGCTGCTATATTTATCTCAGAGGAGTGTAATTAGTCACCGAGGGGCAGGCGGATTTCAGGCATGTTTTTCTTTTTGGGGCCAACTGTTCTCAAACTACGGTGTTTTCAACTTGCCATCCGGCCTGAAATATGCAGAAATGACATGGAATTCTTAGATATCCCAATAGATGAACTCGTGTAGATGCTTGTAGATGTTTTTTTTTTGACTGTCGCTGCTATATTTTTCTCAGAGGAGTGTATTTAGTCAGCCAGGGGCACAGGCGAATTTCAGCCACACTGTAGTGCATGCAGGCAATGACAGCATGAGTCACAGGGGGGCAGCCAATGAGAGCGTGAGTCACATGGGGGTGTGGCTGCACACATACTGCACACAGACAGACAGAGACACAAAGACAGCACGTTTTCATAGTATGCTCCACTTGCGTCATATTAGCGTTGCTCATTAAACGGTTTTGGCAGCAAGCCTTCCGACATGCCCATAGGATATCGTTGCTGTCGGGTGGAAACCTTGTATGTCCAAAACCGTTCCTTTTTTATCATTCTTTTTAAAACATTTTAACTCGCGTTTCACGTGTTTGACGTGTTTTTGGAAAAAAAACGTTCAGAACCCAAGATATCATTTGAAGATTTGCTGCTCCATTCACTTCTTGTTTAACTTATTACTGAAAAAGGCTGTATCTCGTCTCCTGAGCACTTTTTTTTACTATGTATTTTTGGCTGGCAAAATGTTTAAAATAGCAAATCTACAAGCTCACAACGCGTCACATCGCTTTTGGAAAAAAAACGTTCAGAACCTAAGATATCATCATTTGAAGATTTGCTGCTCCATTCACTTCTTGTTTAACTTATTACTGAAAAAGGCTGTATCTCGGCTCCTGCGCACTTTTTTTTTTGGCTGGCACGGTTCGCAATAATTTTTTTATTTCATTGGCACTGGATGAGTTAAAATAGTAAAAAATGCTATTTTCACCACTTTTGTGTGACATTCTTGTATGATGAAGTATGGTATTAATTTACGAGAAAACAAAGTTGAGATGTGGAGATACAAGGTTTCGCCTGCCCTTCATCAACAGACTGTGATTCCTCCAGACGTTTCATGTGTATGTCTCCGTATCCATGTTGACTGCATTGTTGTCTGCCCCCCCCCCCCGCCATATAGCCTTCCAGGGGTGCACAGCGTCTGATGACAAGACCGCAGCGGTGGAGGATTTTCTGCGCTACTTGTATGGCGCCATGGCCCGTGATGCCATCTGGCAGTACGCTAGCGAGGACCAGCTGCAAGATGCCCAGATGGCTATCGAACGCAGCGTTATGAACCGCATCTTTAAACTGGCCTTCTACCCCAACCAGGATGGGGATATTCTCAGAGATCAGTGAGTATCTAGACCAGCAGTGTACATGCTGACTCCGTCCGTCTCAATTAACAGTGATCCAGTTCCCTCTGCTACTCTTCCTGGCAGGAATGTGTAAAGGTTTAAATAGCTGGGGCTGTGTTTTCTGTTTTCACTCCATTATCTTCTATTGTCGTCTTCCAGGCTTTTCCACGAACATATACAGCGGCTCACGAAAGTTGTAACAGCCAATCACAAAGCTCTTCAGATCCCAGAGGTAAACGACCTGATGATCCAATGCCCTCATCAGATACAACAACTAAAGAACATTTTATATAACAGGCCATTGTGTCTGTAATGGCTGCTCCACAAAGTGGCTTGAAGTGTTAATGCTTTTTTTTTTTTTTATTCTCCCTCCTTACAGGTGTATCTGAAAGAGGCTCCATGGCCTTCTGCACAATCTGAGATTAGGACCATCAATGCCTACAAAACCCCGAGAGACAAAGTCCAGTGCATACTGCGCATGTGTTCCACCATTATGAACTTGTTGAGTCTGGCCTACGACGACTCCGTCCCCGGAGCAGACGACTTCGTCCCCGTACTCGTTTATGTCCTCATAAGGGTGAGTCCCCGTCCCACTCTTAATGCATTTACTGTACGCGTTATGCTGAATAGCAGACTCTCATTACCGAACTGTGAGTGTATTCTAAAACAATTTGTAAGCTCCAAGCTTGTGTGTGTGCTTTAAGCACTTTTTGGATTCTGAAGGTTGAAAATAATCATTGTGGGACATCTACTTAGTCCTTACCTGATATGATTAACCCATTAAGACCTGAGGCGATAAGTAAAAATGTTTTCTAAATCCTAACAGTTTTTTTGAAAAAAAATCGGGAAAAAAAAGTCACGATTTTTCAAAAATAGCAGATCTACAAGCTCATAGCGCGGCACTCGGTGCCGCGCTATGAGCTTGTATATCTGCTATTTTTGAATAGCCAAAGACATCTAAAGTGACACAGATGCGTTCCAGGTCTTAATGGTTTAACCAGTAATTTGCACGGTGGCGTCGAGATTTTCGCTGGCCCCCGATAACCTGTACGCCGGTTGATATTTTCCATATTTCCATATTTATGGTGATAATCTGCATGGGCATAGCACGTGGTTCGTTCGTTCGTTCAGCGGGCTAATGTTGGGGCCCATCCCCGCTTCTCCTCCCCCTCCTCCAGGCAAACCCGCCCTGCCTGCTGTCCACCATTCAGTACATCAATAATTTCTACGCCAGCCGGCTGAGTGGGGAGGAGTGCTATTGGTGGATGCAGTTCACCGCGGCGGTGGAATTCATTAAGACCATCGACGATCGCAAGTGAAGCAGAACAAGCCACCTGTACGGGCAGACTGCGGGGGAAGGAGCCTGGGAGACTGGGATACTTCCCAACCAACTGCTCCCCTTCCTCTTCCCAAACCCAACAACTCACAGAAAGCTTGGCCTTAAGCCTGCTCTTCTATTTGTATAGCTGTACATAGCCAGAGACGTTGAGAGAGATTACAAAGTATATATGATTACCGTATGTATGTGTGGACAAATCCAGGTTTTAGCAAATGGTTGGAGAGAAAAAAAAGGCCTTGGGGAGGGGGTGGGGGGGGGTGGGGGGTCCACATGTTAATGTTTGAACTTCAGCTTATTTGGATCATTTCCTTTGGATCTCGTTGTCTCTTCTGTCATGTTGAAGTTTTTTTTGGGGTCTGTATTAGATTTTATATATATATCCCATGATATTATTCAAACTTTAAATCGACACATGGAAAAGATAATCAGATGAAAAGGGACCATACTTTCCATGACATGATCACTGATGGTGTTTTTTTTGTTTTGTTTTCTGTTTGTAAGCGATGGGCTTACGACTTATTTCAAGTGATCTAATGCTCATCAAATGCATTGTAACATTGGGGGATTTACAGGACTTGATGGTTACTGATAGAGTTGGTTGACTCCGTGTTGATGATTTTTGCGTACACTGGTCAATTTGCAGTAACCTTGCTATTTAAATGCTAGCATATCAATAGTAGGGCAGCTTCTTTTCTTGAAAGTACAATGACATTCATTTACCCCTATTCCCAAACGCCTATACGTCAGTGACAGTTTGAACACAAGGGCCCATATTTGTATGAAATAAAATGTATTTATTTCTATTTAATGCTTTTGTTTAACTTTTGAGAATGATTTCACATATCATGCCCATATTAGGTGTCTGTGGCAAGTCGCGGTGTTTCAATGAACCCGATAGAAAGGCCTCAATGTAAAAGGCACCTTAATGATGGCTAGCCCGAACTGTAGGTGGGGTCGGTGGGCAAAGTTTAGATACAGGGTCATTGCTGAACAGCAGCTGTGCACAGTGAGTATAGTGTTAGTTTTTTGGGGGAAAATATTGAAAATAGTGCCTTTAAGATGGGGCGCTCTGTGTACAGTAAGAGTTATTTTTTACAAAGGTTCCCTTTTGTGTTTTCCATTTGTGCTTGTGATCCGACATTACATAAACCAGCCACCCCTCTCTGCCAATGGGCCAATCACACACATCTCATTGAGAGAAACCTCTGTCCAGCTGTCACCGCAAAAACAATGGGCGGCACAATGTTCTGGTCATTCACGGATTGTTCCCTTTAATGCTCTTGTGTTCTGGGGTTTGTGAACAACAACATGTATCCCCCCCTTTGATATTATAGAGATCCTACCTCAGAGTTGAAACCAATGAACCTGATATCTCAATCTGCGCACAGTAAACTCAACATTGGTCGGCAACAGAGAAACGGATCATATTTGCACTGTTCAAGCGCTTGCGTCAGATTCAGCACAGCTTCATGATACGATGGGACATGTTAGAAAGGGTTTAGAGTTAACCCATTAAGACCTGAGGCTATTCTTAAAAATGTTTTGTAAATCCTAACAGTTTTTTGAAAAAGAAAAAAAATGTCAAGACTTTTCAAAAATAGCAGATCTACAAGCTCATAGCGCGGCACTCGGTGCCGCGCTATGAGCTTGTATATCCGCTATTTTTGAATAGCCAAAGAAATCTAAAGTGACCCAGATGCGTTCCAGGTCTCAATGGGTTTTAAGATACTGAACTGCTGCGATGGTAGTTCTGGAGAACGCAACCCTTCTCACATGCCCTTGGCTTAGTGAACAAAGTTATGTTATTACTGAGATATCTATCAGTATGGACAGACTAGTGATTGGATTAGCTTCTCTACCTCCTCATAAGTTCAAGAAAGGGACTCATCTTTACGTGCACTTATATCTTTTTACGTCTTTTACCCCCCCCCCCCTCCTCCATTGGTAGTACAAGCATGTCTAGAATTTTCAAATGAACAAAGCTCCTTTTTCACGTCAAACGCAGATGTCCTCTGCCTCTTGTGCACAAATGTGCCATATGCAGTATTTATCATAGTTTAAATAATTAATTCTTATTTATACTTCATAATACCCTGCACCCCTTGCCGAAAATAACTGATAGGCCTATTCTAAGTGCAAAACATCAGTTATTTTCATCAAGAGGCACAGGGTACAACAAAATACAAATTAGGCTTTATAATTTCAAAGTCAATGAGCTGGCAGCACAGACAGTAATGTAGGCTTAAAAGGGCAAATAACACTGATGTGTAAAGTGACTTGCAGTGGGTGTGGCACATGACTTGAGGTTTGTCTAGTGGATGTGTGAGAGAACACTTTTAGCGAGTGCGATTGGCTGAGCCTTTGTGACTTCTTGCATGATGTTATTGAATGGTCATTGTACATTCTCACCCAGGATAAACTGTACAATATGATTAGTATCTGCCACAGGCCAGTAGGCTAATTGACGCTGTAAGAGGATGTTGTTTTTCTTTTCGTGTCCTGGCGCCTTGAAGCTCATTTATTTGTTTTGCACAAACCAGATGTCTCCGAAAATTTGACATGGAACAGTCTTTTTTTTCAATGTTTTTCTTTTGTTTCTGTTTTCTTTTACCTTTCTGACAGACATACTGTATACCCTTTATTACAGCCACAGTCATTTGCCATAAACGTAACATTGTAATTTAGATGAATACTGTATACTGAATGGGTAGGTAGGCTAATTAGGATCTGACTGTTACACTTTGTCTATTCAAGGTGATGAACATTTCACTTCCAATGGCAGTCTTGGTATTTGCAAAATGTTTTTCCCCCCCCTTCTTATTCTTCCCCCAACAGTGAAATATGCACAGTCAATGTGTGTGCAGTAGCCTATATGTCCATGACTTCTCTGTGTAATCAGTTTTAAGAGCCACCAATGTACTGGAAAATCATGTTGAGGGTCATATCTATACTAATTAAGTCTGTGATGTCACTTTAATTAGATATCTACACAGTATGTATATGTATACGGAGCAAATCAGATGGAATTATTCAGGCCTGGTTTGTGTTTCAGTGTTCCCAGATAGGCCTAGCTGACCAAAGCTGTTCTTAATAACCTGAGTTGAATTACTGTTCATATTAGGCCTACTCTATAAACTATTTATGCACAGGACAGAACACCTGAGGCGAAATCCAAGTAGGCTACACACACATGACAGTCATAGCAGCTGCAGTTTGAGCATTGATTGTATGCAAACCACTGGACAGATGTAACAAAGGAGTAAAGTAGACAGGGACGTGCACAGATAGACTCTAGGTGGTGCTAGAGCACCTGCCCTTTGCCCTCTTGACCAGAAGTGCCCTTTTGAAAAAAGGGCACAGCAGGGGTCTTCAACAGGGGGTCCGGGACCCCTAGGGGGTCCTCAGAGTTACTACAGGGGGGTCCCCCAAATCTTTATGTGATAGGATGTTTCTTTTTACCATAACCACTCGAAACCTAGCTTCCCTTTTCTGAGGAGCACTTTAGCCAAAAATAGCAGATCTACAAGCCCACAACGCCTCGCGCTGCGAGGCGTTGTGGGCTTGTAGATCGGCTATTTTTGGCAAAGAGGTATAGGTGTAGAGGGAAAAAAGAGCAGACAAAGTAAACAAAAAAAAGTATAATTTACTTGAGCACCTGCCCCTCAAAATGTCTGTGCACGCCACTGAAAGTAGATGGACCATGTTGGACGACTATTCTTCAAAAGCGTTAAGCCCGATTCATACGTGTTGTGCGACAAAGCATGAATCGGGCTTAAAGCTGCGTACCTACAAGCTCGCACCACGCGTCAGCTTGTAGATCTATTTTTAGGCGCACGATACTGTCGTACGACAGAGCATAAATTTGGCTTTGCAGTTCACATACAGCTACTCTGCTCCCACTACCTGTACAATAGAGGTGAACGGCCGAGTGGAGAGAAGAACGAATTTTACATCTTACATCTAATTGTAAGCTTGCACAATTATGACATGCGGGGGGAGGGAGGCGATTTGTCTTTACTGTGATTAATGCATTACGTAATTCTTAAAAAAACAAAACAAAAAACAATAAAAGAACCCTAAGTTTTCCCTCCCTCCTGTAGCAGTCTTTAACACTGTGTCAGTGCGCGTGTGTGTGTGCGTGTGCGTGTGTGTGTGTGTGTGTACATGAGTGGTGGAAAAAGTACTATTAATAGATTAATTAATAGTTTGAAGTACAAAATAATAGATCTACAAGCTAGTAACTAGCAAGTAAACATTTCAAATAATTGTAGTGGAGTAAAAGTACAATACTGTAGAAGTAAAAGTACTGAAAATTGGTAGCCTAATCCAGTAAAGTAAAAATACCTCAAAATTGTACTTGAGTACAGTACTTGAGTAAATGTACTTTACACCACTGTGTGTGTGTGTGTGTGTGTGTGTGTGTGTGTGTGTGTGTGTGTGTGTGTGTGTGTGTGTGCGCGTGCGCGTGCGCGCGCATGTGTGTGCCAGTGCTTGTGTGCGTGCGTTCGCCTGCGTGTGCGCGCGCGCACATTTGTGCAGCAGCAGACACATGCTCATTGTTTAGGGGGAGGACATCACTTAATGCACACGTACAATAATAATGTTTCATTATTCTGCGACTCCTTGTTCAGTGGGAGGTATATGTGGTCGACAAGGCCACACAAAAGAGTGTGATGGAAATTTATGCATGGAATATAATAATTGTTAGTGGGGGCAGTGGAGCAGGATCAGCCCATCTTCCAGCCACAAATAGCAACCTCTCGGCAAACATTTAATTACTGCTGACAAGTGTACAGCGGATTGTAATTGGAGATACCCCCCCCCCCCCTCCTCATCTAAAAGCTCCTCTTTACTCCACCAATTGCCTTCCCTAATAGTCATCTTTTTTTTTTATCATAAAGTTCTTCGTGGGGTGCACTGTCTGAATCCCCTGATGATATCTCCCAATCGTTAATTTAAATTCAAATTTTTGGTGTGTGAAGTTAATTAGTTGCATATAAGCCAATGGCTAGATTGGCCTGATTTGGAGATTGGATCTTTTTGTTTAGGTGGCACTTGGCTGATTTGAGATCCGTGGAGGATTGGAGTTTATTTTTTATATTTTTTCCCCTCCGGTGAACTGCACAAGTAGGCTATTGTTGGGTAGTGGCTAGTTAGGTCTATGAGTTACGTATAGGCTGAATAGAGACAGCCTGTAGCCCAGTGGTTCTCAACCTGTGGGTCGGGACCCCAGGGGGGTCCCCACAGGATTTTGGGGGCCGGGGGTCCCCAGATGACTGAATTTAAGGACTTTTAAGACCATTTTATTACCTAAAAAAAAGAAAAGAAAAAATACCATTACTGCATCAAAAGAAATCAACAAACTGTACTATAAAAGATGGTCAAACATATTATAAGAAAGAGGCAGAAATTGTGAAAATAGCCGATAAGCGAGGTTGTGAGCTTGTAGATCTGAATGCCTCTATAAGCTCCTTTACAATTCCAAGTGCTTGTCAGTGTGGGGGTCCCCAGTTCAAATATGATTGCTTTGGGGGGGTCATGGCCTGAAAATGTGTAGAACCACTGCTGTAGCCTACAGCCTACATCTAGGCATTATCAAGGCGCAAGGATATCGTGCATTCTGCACGATATCCTTGCGCCTTGATAATGCCTAGAGATGTAGGCTGTAGGCTACAGCAGTGATTTGACCTGACATTACCTCCGCTCCGCTGCAGCAGCAATAATGTTTTACTGGTGATGATAGTGTGTAGAGTAGGAATCAAATTGAGAAGATGGGCTTCTCCTTCTCCTTCTTCTCTGATGCAACTGCGTTTCATATTTCAGTCAGATTGTTGCATGAGGATCTAAACAGCCCTGCGGCCTCAGCACCCAGATGGCGGAGGAATAACAGATGATCAGTCCAACGGGGCTTGTGCATGACTTCACACACACTGGTCTGGTCTGCATGGAGGTGGAGGAGGAGGAAGGGCCGGCCGGTCCAAAAATGTCCAATATAGCTTATTATAACCACTCTAAACCTGGCGGCCCTGTTTTGGCCATGTCATCATTATATAGGTGGAAAAATTGTCAAAAACTTTTTTTTTCCGGAAATAGCAGATAGGCTCATAATGCATTGCAGATTTGCTGGGGTTGTAGATCAGTTATTTTCGCTATCCACGATGGTGTAAAATGGTAGGTTGACACTGACAGTGATTGACAATGAAGTGACAATTTAAGGACTTTATTTTTTTTTCTTTGTTTTACCATTTCAGCATAAAATAATCAAACTAAAAACTGGTCAAACATTGGCCAAACTGTCAAATAATATAATAAAGAGGTAGAACATTTGAAAATAGCCGACCTAAGCTTGAGCTTGTAGATCTGCTATTTTCACAATATTTATCTGGGGCGTCCCCAGTTCAAATATGATTATTTTGCTGGGCTACAGTATGTCGTCCAACTTTGTTTCATTGGCAGGAATCGTAGCTTAAGAATCTGAAGCTGTAGGAATATATATATATGGCTATATGTTTTCTCAATGTGAATAACTTTACTGTCTGACATGCTCTTGTAACAGGCAGGTTGTCCACATGATACAACATGAGCTCCGTTATCAAACAGCAGCTGAACTGCTACGATTATTACCATGTAGCGTCCAGTCAGGAGACAGTTCAACCGAATAAAGCGTCGATATGATCAATAATTGTAGATGTGTTGTGAGTGTGTCGTTTCCAGCAGCTCCTGCAGATGGCAGACGCACCATTCCCGACCACGGTCTCCTGAGCGCATAGACTCAGAGAGGCTCCTCAGACAAAGAACACCATGGGGACATGATGACTATTTGACTTTTAAAGTCAATAGGAAGGAATGGCTGGCAAAAAGTAGAATGTGTTTTTTTTTTAAAATACTTTGACATTTATTTAATAATGCTTGTAGCCTTGTTGTTATCATTATTGTGTTGTTGATAATAATAGACATAGACATCTGCTCATTTCTACTACACCCCTCTCAAGTTTCAGAAGCTTGCAGTCATGCTACACAATCAACTTTCACCTACAGTGTGTCTGACATGAGGCTATATTTTGAGTGTGTTAGGATATTATTGCAAACTATGATGATACACACAGATGATGGAGGAGGACTGTATTCAAATTATACTAATCATATGCTATCTAAAAATCCGCATCTATAAGCATGCAGTCTTCCCACAAAACCTGGTAGCCTATAATAGCCTATAAAAAAAAGCTTAAAAAGCCAAATAAGTCAAAAGTTCATTCAAACGTTGGAGCTGGGCGGGCGATGAGAGTCGTCTCCACTCTCTACGTCTTCGAGTTGAGTGTTGAGCTTCTACAACAGAGGCTCTCAACCCCTCAAAATAATCATATTTGAACTTGGGACCCCCCCCCCCCCCCCCACCCTGACAAGCACTTGGAATGTAGGGGTTGAGGCATCATCATGCACATTTAGTTTGACTCGGTTCCACAGATAAATATTGTGAAAATAGCAGATCTACTGTAGATTGGCTATTTTCAAAAATGTTGCCTCCTTCTTATGTTATCTGACAATTTTGCCAATATTACTTTTGATGCAGTAGGCTAATGGTCTTTTTCTTTTCTTTCTTTTTTGTTGTTGAGGTATTAAAAAGGTCTTAAATCCTTAAATTGTCACTTCACTGTCATCTGGGGACCCCCCCACCCCCCCCAAAAAATAAAAGTAATAATTTGGGGGCCGCCCTGGGTCCCGATCCACAGGTTGAGAACCACTGCTCTACAAAGGTATTTCCCCTCTTGACGGCAATAGCCTCAGACACATGTATATATATATATATATATATATATATATATATATATATATATATATATATATATATATATATATATATATATGGGCCCATATAGCCTACCATGAGACTGAGAACCAACTCGGCTGATTGTGAGAAATCTTCACTAAGGAGAAAACAAACAACACAAGGCAGCAGCACGTCAATTAAATTAAAGGGGGAGTCTAAATGAACAAAATGTCAAATACACATATTAAAACTTAAATGAAATAGCCGCGAGGATGGATGCTGGGAGACGAGGAGATTAAAACTCAGAGGGATACCAAGTCTCTGCCCCGAGGTGATATACTGTAGAGACGTAAATAGTCAAACTGAGCTTTCTCTATTATGATTTGAGCCCAAACCACAGAGATGCAGTGAAAAACATGATGGAGCTTTTTTATTATTATTTATATTCGTGGATAACAAATAATTCCGAGCAGCACTTAATAGAAGCCTGATGAGGGGAAATATTAAATCAATTAGGCTATTCAAGCTAAGGCAAAAATAAGGCTCCGTTTTATTTCAAGCTACATAGGCACATTTTGAAATAGCCTACATATGATGACAGGTAGCTATCCTATTTGTGTTGTGCCCTGTAAATACATCCTTTTTTTGGGCTATATGCCTACATCTTTGGCTAGACCTGCTATGATGGCTTTGGTCTAAAATAGCATAGCCTACACAAGATTCGTGTTTACCTTGTGCTCACCACGAATGACATCAATTAGGCAAAAATGTCAATTACACTTGTGCTTGTGTGGTTACCGTTTCTACCTGAAATTGCACTTATATCATTAGAAAAAGAACAATTTTCATAGGCATGGTTAATCACCTATGAGAGAAAGAGTGGGAGGTGACATCAAATTGAACCATGGAAATGGAACAAGAATTAGATGCACTTAGCCATCAGATGTTAATGGCAGCAATCAACAGCCAATTACCCAGTGTACTTCAGCATCTTGACAAGTGCAGGTGTACTGTGCTTCCACATGCTCCTTTCATGCATTTCCATAAATACAACAATAAACTCCCCCTCTAATTGTACTACACACATTCTCCATTGTGTTTTCCAATTAAGCAGCATTGTTAGGTAAGTGTCCACCATGGAATGTAATCAAAAACACCCTATGGGTAACCATAACATGCATTTAACAGGATGGCCTTGAATCGATACAGCCATTATTTCTTTATTAAAATGTGCTCTTTATTAATAATGAACAAGCATTGTTTCAAACTGCTGATGCATTTTTTTCACACACATAATGAATGTAAAAAGCCCTTTTGTGCTAAGGGTAAGGGGTTTTGCCAGTCCACTGGCTGGCATCATTATTTACAAGTGGACATTCTGCAGTGGTGTGTCAGAGCCTGGCATGGCCCTTGTTGTGAACATGATCTAGACTGAAAATCTGCTGCTGATGCTGATGATCTTTGTCACTGGGGTGGATATCAAGGCTCAGCCCGAGCTGATGCCATGACAAATCTACAAGCACACATCACACATGCACACACACACACACACACACACACACGCGCCTGCACGCATGTACGCATGTACGCACGTCACACACACACACACACACACACACACACACACACACACACACACACACACACACACACACACACACACACACACACACACACACACACACACACACACACACACACATACACGGTCACCCATACACGGTCAGTGGTGTAAAGTAACTAAGTACATTTACTCAAGTACTATACTTAAGTACACTTTTGAGGTACTTTTAATTAACTGGAGTATTTCCAATTATCAGTACTTTTACTTCTACTCCACTACATCTCAGAGGCAAATATTGTACTTTTACTCCACTACAATTATTTGAAAACATTTGTTACTAGTTACTTTTCAGATATAAATGATTACATTATAAAACATACATTAACCACTTCAGCCCTATTTTATACCTAGGCTATTTTCAAACATTTTAGTACTTTTACTTTTGGTACTTTAAGTACATTTTAATACCAATACTTTTGTACTTTTACTCAAGTACATTATTAATTCCGGACTTTTACTTTTTTAACAGAGTACTTCTACATTGCAGTATTGATACTTTTACTTAAGTAAAACATTTGGGTATTTTCTCCACCACTGTCCATATGCACGGTCGACTCCATGAGGCCAATTGCCCCGATATGACCTACTTTGATTATGCAACAGGTGACGGGTTTCCCCCTGGATGTCATCTCTGTCATTGGCCCTCCTCTTCAGAGACGGCATTGACTGCGGACCCTGGGAGAGCTGGCTGGCAACATGCCCGACCTACAAAGTGAGCTGTCCTATCATTGACATCAAGTGAGCTGAAGATGTCATGTCTTCATCTTGTGAGAGTTCAATCCTCCTTTCAGGACGGATCAAGCTCTCTGTCGCTGGAGAGAGTCAGTGGAGATAAGTGTAGTGGATCATACTTCCTCTTGGGGATATGTGAAAAGCAAACCCGTGTGACATGAGCATTCTTAATAAGGTGTTCTCACAAGTGAAGAGGGGGGGGGGGGGGGGGGGGATTTTCTGTTTGTGTTTTGCATTATATCAAAAAACTGATAGAGATAATGCATTTAAAATGTATACAACATGACACAGGATGAGCCTAATTCAGAGTCTTACAGCACATTTTCAAAATCAACTTTATTGTCAGATCACAGGTTTACAGGTGTAAAGAAGTGGGTGATGTTCATTCTTGTGCAAGCGCCATTGTTTTTGTTGTTTTCAGGAAGAGAAAATAAAAAGGGGGGGGGGGGCAGAGAGAGAAAGGAGAAAAAAGTATCAAACAGCAAAAATATACGATAGGCAAAAATCTAAGATATCTACATAAAACCATATACAAATCATCATAATCCAGCTATGCATAATCAAAATGTTCACATAGAAGGAACAAAATAGTCAAACTCCATTGCTGAGCTACATTAACTATAGTTAATGTAGTTCAACAGTGGAGTTGTGAGTTCCTATTATTTTACTGCACACGTTGAATGAGTGCATGAGGGGTTAATTTCTTTCTGTATTCAGTGACCAGTTCCAGGCACAGCGAGGTACAGTATACTTGTATGAACTCATATAGTGGTCTGGTATTCAGACTACTATCCATCTGTGGGTGGGGTGGGCTGTGGGTGAGGGGGAACATACTGGTAGTGCATGTGCTCTGCTCTCAGCAACTTGGAGATAGCGGAGAGTTCACAACACACAAGAACGTTTATGACATGCTGAGATGGGACAACACACATGCACACACGCGCATACGCCCCCAAAAAAACTGTAAAAAAACAACAACTATACAACAAACAGTAATAAGAGTACCGATACCTGTTGAATTGAGAACTACAAACATATTTGAATTATAATGTCTTTGTTTCATATAAGTACAGTAAATGATAATTACCCACAGTGATAGATGAGGTTGTGGTGACATTACAATCTTCAAAATGCACACAGTTGATTTCAAATAAATTGTTAAAATCACATTCAAAATTATGCATCCAATTCATTTTTAAGGTGGTCATCTGCAATCTTTAATGCACACTTTATTACATTTGGTGCAAGAGTCATGTCATGAAAGAACAGTAGAGTTAAATGAACACAAAGTAGATATTCACTGTGGCCTTCTATCTATCTGTCTTTTAAAATACACAGTCCTATCCCTTCTCTTTATTTTTTCTTTTGTTTGCCCTCAAGCTACTCGCCTTGTTCTACTTGACTCCTGAACCATTAGAAAATCAGGCTTATATGCGTTTCCTTCCTGTATGACTGCTTGGCCCCAAATCAGGACAGAGGATCACATATCCATGTATTTTTGATACACAAGTTACACAACCAGAACCAGGCTCATTTCACTTTGAATCCTCTAAGAACGGGGAGAAAATAAAGATAAAAGCATATTGTAGAAATGCGTATTTTTAAACAAATAGGCGGTGTAAATTACCCTCCAAAAGAAAAAAAGGCAAGGTGCACAATCATGTGAGAAAGAAAAAAAATCCTCATTTAACTGACAGTGCTATTTTGTGCAAACATGCAATGCAACTCATTTCACAGCCTCTCGTGATAAATGTTAAGTACAGTAAACAACATGGCTGTACATCCCCAAAAGTACACTGTAAAATACTGATTGTTAAAGCTCCTGTCCAGAACCTTTTTGTGAATCCAGCGTTATTTTGACCAATCTGTATGATAGAGTAGAGTAGAGTATGTTAATACAATATAGCACACATCTGCAGTGGTTGGAGGTGGTTTCCCTGCTCTTCTGTTGAGGAATTCAGACCCTGTGTTTGAGTAGGAAGTATAGGAGCACCATTGACAAGTGGTACCACCTGAAACTCAAAACACATCTGAGGGCTTGGAGCGCAAAGGACGTATGTGACATTTTCTGAATTTTACAGGAGAGCAAAAACAAGCTTTTCATTGATTGTAATTATACTATACTTTTACATATGTGGTCATACTGACATGATACTGACATGATACTGACATGATACTGACATGATACTGACATGATACTAACCATAATACTGACCAAGATACTGACCGTGATACTGACCATGATACTGACCATGATACTGACCATGATTGGGACATGATACTGACATGATACTGACATGATACTGACATGATACTGTACTGACCATGATTCTGACATGATACTGACAAGATATGACCATAATATTGGCATGGCCAGGATACTGACATGATTGACCATGCCTTTTTTTTAAGTAAAAATGATAATTACCATATTATTTTACCATCTGATAGAGCTCATAGAGATCTTTAAAATTATATAGAAAAGTTTTCTCCAAGCCCTCGATATCTCCCCTGCCCAAGCAAACGTTCCGTCTTAGTTCACTGGTTGAAATATTGTCTCCTGTGTGGAAGATCTGGGACCTAGGACATAAATGTATGGATTGCAGCTTAAATTGTACACTGAATGTGTACAAATGTAACCACATGGACCCGTCAAAGATCCATTTGGTTACGTTTGTACACTCTCTGAGTTACAAAGGGATAATTTAACAGATCATTTTAACGTGTAAGGACAATTGGACATGGTGCTGTTCTGAGATGGAAATGCAATAACCCATTCTGCAAGCAGTGATTTGGCTTTGTGTTCATTTCGTTGACTATGACTGAAAAATGTTTGCCGACAACCTTTTTTCACTGACGAAAACGAAATAAAAACTAAGCTTTGATGACTAAAACTATGACTAAATATATTGATAATTTTGTCAACAAATACATACTATTGACTAAAATATTAGGGAGTGACTAGTGGAGAAGAGATCCAGTAGAATGTAGGATTCTAATAATCTGACCACAAAAAATGAAATAATAAAGTTGAGTATACCACCTAGGTTGAAGTGATGTCATAGCATATAACTTTTTTAGTCAAAAAATATTTGATATTTTTCACTGGAAGTAGACTAATAGATGCCAAACACTCACATGCACAAAAAATAAAATAAAAAAATATTGAGACACAAAATAATGTGTTATTGTCAAATACTCATTACTCACTAGAAAGTAGGCACTGTGAATGCAGGTCATTGGTAGACAGACACTACCTAAACACTGGGCTTCGCTGCTCTAATTTAGCGGGCTCTTTGAAATCCTCCTGTTGCCCCGCCCCCTTATCCCACACCTGCTGCGTAGGACTAAAGTGTAAACAGACAGAGCAGAGCGCGGTCTCCATTAAAGCAGCTATACGTATTATTTATAGCAGCTTTAAAACAAAACATCTTTATGTAATGTTTGAAAGTAAAAGAGAGAAACAAACTACATGTCAGTGTTGTTGTCAGGGAGTGGAAACTGCCGAGTCACATCTGCGACAGTTGAAAGACTTGTCCTAACAAACAAACAAACAAACTGCTTTGGTCGTTTAGGTGAGTTAAGGCGCGCGCGCGCGCTGTGTGTGTGTGTGTGTGTGTGTGTGTGTGTGTGTGTGTGTGTGTGTGTGTGTGTGTGTGTGTGTGTGTGTGTGTCGTGTGTGTGTGTGTGTGTGTGTGTGTGTGTGTGTGTGTGTGTGTGTGTGTGTGTGTGTGTGTGTGTGCGTGCGTGCGTGCGTGTGTGTGTGAAACTGACATACTGTACCTAAGGTGCTTGAAGGTGCTGTTGTGTGCAATGCATATTGCTGCATAAGCTGCAAGCAACTTATGCTATCCTAAATGCTATCTGCATCTAAAGTTGCTTTGAATAGCACATCTAGATTTCTATTTAATCCCTCAATTTATTTCAAGGCATACCCTAGTCACATTTCTAGGTGTAGCTCTGTTATAATGTGTGCTTGTTTAAAAATGCTACCAGATAGTGAGGACAGAATAATACATCAATATGTGTAGGGAAGAGAAACATGTTTACTAGGCCAAGGTCTGCAAAGGATGACAAAAAAAGAAGAACTTGATTTTAGCAATGTCTCTGAGCTGGAAAAAGCATGATTTTACAACCCTTGTCACTTGACAGTTGAAGGACAATATGTACCTACTACTACATAATATAGTATGTAGGTTTATTGTCCTTCAGTAGACATATTATGTATACTGTATATAACAAGTACTCTGCTCAATCTAGGCGGTGTTATCATTTTCTTTTGTAAGTGCAGTTCTACTGTTATGGTAGTAATTATTACACAATTTGCAGTAAAAAAAAGTACAAAAAAAATACTACTGGTATTATATTCATGTAAACATTTCAAAATATGTTGTGAGAAATGTATAAGGGTGTGCTCACATACATCCCCCTGCACAACTTTGAGTTTTTTGAGCGTCAGTATTTCAGTTGGTTTAGCAATTGAAAATACACATTACAAACTAGAAAAAGTGCTCCTCAGAGCACAGGTCTCCGCCAGGTCAGGTAGTTATTCTGGCCTCCTGGTGGCGCTATAATAGGCTAATGTGAAAATGGTGCCATTTATTCTTAGGTCTTTCACAGCAATCAGACACTGCATTCATGATTTGAGGCATTTTGTTCCAAAAATGTGTTTTGCTAAATTAGACCTGCTGGTGGCGCTATAACAGGCCAATGTGAAAAGGGTGGCATTTCTTCCTCGGCCTAGTGGGAATGTGTGTGTGAAATTTCACGGAAATCGCAAGCTGCGTTCATGGTTTGAGGCAGTTTGTTCAAAACGGACCAATCCTGCAAACTTTGGATGGCAACCTTAACCAATGAGGATGTAATAAGGGAAATCGGACAGATCCGTGTTGATCACATGACTGTAGAGATACTGTGTACCGATTTGCATGACGTTTGGTTAAAAACTGTAGGAGTAATGTGAAAAAATGGGTTTTGCACAAATCAGCCTCCTGGTGGCGCTATAATAGGCCCATGTGAAAAATTTGGGGTAGAGGTTCTGAATTGGCATCCAGGGAGTGTGTGTGCACAGTTTCGCAGCGACCGGGCCAACGGTGCCGGAGATTAGGTGGTAACACACGGACAGGACGGACGGACGGACGGACGGACACACGGACACACACACGGACGGAGGGTAAAACATACTCTCTCGCCATGCCTTTCGGCCTGGCGGAGACAATAAAGTTGAGTACTTTGTTGGAGGCCCTGAGAAGCTCCGTAGTTGAATATCTGTCAACTATCCATAAGTAAAGCTAACTTTACCGCGGCCTCATTGACTGCCTGGCAATGAATCATGTTCAGTGACTGTGCCTGGCTCTGGAATACTGTATATGTTGTGACAGGATACAGTATATGTATGCTAGGCTCTAGGCGGTATTGTGACAGGATACAGTATATGTATACTAGGCTGTGTATGTTGTGACAGGATACAGCATACAGTATACTAGGCTGTGTACTGCAGGGGTTGACAGACACTAAGGTCTCAGAGGCACTTGCACGTCGGGCAAGTACAGGTCAAGTTCTACTTGCCCAAAAGTCATGCCCACTTGCCCGAAAAGTGAATTACGGTTCATTTTAACTTTTTTACTTTACTTGCAAATTCTGGAGCTGTGCGATATGGACATACCTCAATATTTATGCCAAATATCTCAATAGCTAATATACAATATGACTTATTTTAAATTCCACAGATATCTTGTGGACAACCGTTAGTGTCAAACCCTGTACTGTATGTTGTGTTGCGGCTAATGTTGAAGGTAGTGAGTTGTTGTGACATGGTACATTATACATGTATGTAACTCTTGGTCACTTTAATTTCTTTCTTTCTTTCTTTCTTTCTTTCTTTCTTTCTTTCTTTCTTTCTAGGAGCCGTGTACACAAGAACAGGTACTATGAATCTCCACGCAATTCATGATCATCGCTGCAGCCAAATACTGTGCCCCTAACCTGGTGTAGAGGCAGAGGTTGATACTGCCATTAACAACGCTGATCCGGATCATAACTGGTTCTACCTGCCAGTCCTAGCGAGAATTGCCCCGGGCTGGCCTCCGACGAGAGTCTGCTACCCTGGCACTAGCAAGGAAAGCCCAGAAACATGACTGGCATATCCTGCATGACAACGCTATGACAGTGCTGCCTCTAAACAGACTCAAGTCCTGCCACCCATACAACAAGACGGCACAAGAGGTGCTCAGTTCTATCCCCATGAGGACCTGTCTACAAAGGCATGGATGGTGAGTGGGAGTCAGCTGGGCCGACACGTTGTCACTGCTACAGTGCGTCTGGGACCCAGGAGACGGCATCAAAGGAGAAGACCTGCCACGCCTGCAATGGACCCCGCTGAACCGACTGCGTACCGGGGTTGGCTGCTTCAAAACATCTATGAAGGAGTGGGGCCTGGCAGACAGCGCAGCATGCGAGTGCGGGGAGCTTGAGCAGACTGACTGCCGACCACATAATCACCACCCGTCCCCTGTATTAGACTGCCATCGGAGGCCGGCCTCTTTGATGTGGGACCTGAGACGAGGGCGTCGCTGCTTGACATTGAGCTGGACATCTGATGATGATACACCAAAGAAGAAGAAGGTACAAGAGCCAAGGTGATGACCCCAGACGGCAACAGTGAGGAGTTTGACATCCGGGCAGGGGTGTTGCAGGAGCGCTCTGAATGGCATGGCCACTTGGCCAGTGTGTGCATTTGTGAATGCTGGACCCTGAAGCCTGCTCTACAGAAGTCCCTGGCCGCTGTGCCACACCAGAATGCTATGTGCAGTAAACATCAACCAGGATGAACATGTTACCAACAAACATCTGTATGGGAGGCTACCAAGGGTGAGCGAGAAGATGGCAGCCGAGAGAACGGGGCTGGTTGGAGGAGACGGGACTGCAGACGCCGCTGGAGGGCTCGTCTGGGGGACGAACTAGAGAGAGGGCGGCTCTCTATCCATCGGTTCCAAAGTTTGACCCTGGTCATCACTTCTTACACAACTGTTGAAGTCAAGTAGAAGACGGCTCAAGGTAGGAACCTTTTTCTTTTTGCTGCTGCTTGTGCTGTATGCTGTACTAATGTGATTCAAGCTGTTATTGGTGTCATTTTGGGACCCAATGGCCCAACATGTTCAGTGACTGTTTCTGGCTCTGGAATTGAATGCTGATGTGAATCTAAAGTTTTGTATGTTGTGTTGTGTCTGCTGTTAAAGCTAGTGAGTTGTAACAGGGGAACAGAATATGTGTATGTGGCTCTGGGTCACTTAACCTATGTGTAAGTTTAGTATTTCCTTTTGGGCTTCGACATAACAGCCATCAATTCCAAATATTCATTTGGAATAGATCGAAGACTGATGTGGATCTGCAGTATGTCAGCTGTGTTATACAGTAGTTGCTGTTGAAGGTTGTGATCTGTGACAGGGTGGCTGATATTAGGTCATGACTGGCTTGATGGCAACACCTCCTCTGTCTATGTAGGCCTATTCCTCATGGCCATTATTCCTCCTTTCTTTATTTCTCTCTAGTTTCTGGGACCCCATCTACATGATACAATCCTTAGTGTTAATTAACTCGAGTGTACAAATTGAACCAAATGCACACATCATATCTACATACATGCATGCACATGCATGCTCATACATAGCTATACATGTTATGCCTGTCACTTCTCAGCCAGGGCTAACCTTCTTTAAGATATATTTGTCAATGAATGTCAATATATCACTACGTAAATACATTGTTATTTTGGAGTATTTTCTCTTTATACAAGGTAAGGTATAAGCAATTAACATTTCTGACAACATACATTTCTCTACATGTGTTCACATACTATATAGAAAAGGCAGAGAACCTGTGGTGGCATATGATTTATTCATCATAAATCATTCCTTGTTGCTTTGCCGTGTCATATACTTGACCCATGTTTGAGTTAAACAAATGCAGTAAATTTAGCTTCTCAGACCTGTTGCTGTCACAGAGCTCTACATAAAACGGTTGCTGTACGTTTCCCAAGGGTATACGTCAGTGACGTACGGACTGTGCTGTTTGGTTGTTTGCTGTGCGCCAGTACCAGTAATGTGGTTTAATAAGCTATTAAGATGTCGTTGTTTTTTGTATTGTTTGTTTGTAGGCTATTCTATTTTCTGAACATGCAGTATTTTGTGAAACCGTTGTAACAGACATGACGATGTGTTTATGATAACACTGTTGGCACAGTCATATCTTAAATCCAATGCCTGTATTGGCCCATTTGAATTGGTTTAAAACAGTGGTTTTCAACCTTTTTTGCGTCAAGGACCCCCAAATTGACACATCTTAGCCCAGGGACCCCTATTTGAAAAGATATGCCAGGGACTCAACCATTTTGATTCCTTGGGGGTCCCAATCTACACTGTAGTATCATCATCAGTGTTCATTTAACTCTGAGAGTAACGGGTCCATTTGGTTCCATTTTTGTCCAAAAGAGTAAGACTAAATGATCTGCCAAAATGAACAGTGTGTAACAGGCCAGTAGACTGGGCAGAGGATCATTTACAGGGGAGCTAATGTGAATGACACCTAGAGGAACACAGCTGATCACTGGTCACTGCTCACAGCACCATGCTGACCGGAGCCAAATAACACAGAGCTTATACCAGATCCCCATTAACCCATTAATACCTGGATCTATGTCATTTTTAGATTTGAGCTAAAAAGCATTATTTTACACTTTGGGCTATTCAAAAATAGCAGATCTACAAGCTCATAGCGCGGCACCGAGTGCCGCGCTATGAGCTTGTAGATCTGCTATTTTTGAAAAATCGTGAAAATGTGTGCTAATCTTTGAATATATATATATATTTTTAAAGCGAACATTTTTAACTCAAATCTTTGCTTCTGGGGGTCCCTGGAACATCATTTTTGGATGGGGGTCCGTGGCCAAATACATATAATTTCTTGACATGAAAAAGATTGAGCACCACTGATATAGAAACATACGTTTTTCAGAAAACTGTTGAGATTTAGGAGACATGTAGAATCGGCTTCAGGTCTCAATGGGTTAAAAGCATAACGTCATCAATTCATGAGTCAGTGTTTGGTAGAATTATGCAGAATGTAAAGAAAATCCAAAGACGTCCATAAACACTGGATAAATCAATTCGACTCTGTTCAGTCAGTGGTAAATACAGCAGCTAGTTACCCATTCATATTAACCCATTAAGACCTGAGGCGATTCTTTAAAAAAAAATCGAAATCCTAACAGTTTTTTGAAAAAAATATAAAAAATATTTTTTCACGATTTTTCAAAAATAGCAGATCTACAAGCTCATAGCGCGGCACTCGGTGCCGCGCTATGAGCTTGTATATCTGCTATTTTTGAATAGCCAAAGACATCTAAAGTGACACAGAAGCGTTCCAGGTATCAATGGGTTAATCACGTTTGAAAAGACATCAATAAAGCGGCCCAATGAAAACATGCAATTAAGTATTTATCGGCCTATTGTGATCCGCGTTGTCAGAGGTCATGCGCCGACATCAGTGGCAGCATGTATGTTTGTTTTGTGTGCATGCATGTGCACGTGTGTGTGTGTGTGTGTACTTTAATATGGCCTAACGCTATGACAGGCAACAATGACGCAGACATACAATGTAAGATACACACCCACACCCTGTCTTGTTGCGGCACAGCAAACAGCTTTTGTTCCATCGTGCCCTACACTGCTCTCCCACAGTGCAGTCCACAATGAAATATAATAATTGACCCATTCAAACCGGGAATGCATCTGTCATTTTAAGATTTCTTTGGCTATTCAAAAATAGCAGATCTACAAGCTCGTAGCGCGGCACCGAGTGCCGCGCTACGAGCTTGTAGATCTGCTAAGAAAACATTTTTGCAAATCTTTTTAAATAATTATATTTAAAGAGCGAACAAAACTAAAATCTTTGCTTTTGGGGGTCCCTGGAACAACCTCACTTTGAGATGGGGGTCCGCGACCAAATGCACATCATTTTTGGGGGTCCTTCATATGAAAAAGTTCACTATTGAAAAACCACAGCACTGATATAGTAACATACGTTTTTTTTCTCACAATACTGTTAGGATTTAGAAGACATTTTGTAGAATGGGCCTCAGGTCTTGAATGGGTTAAGGGTTTCAGAAATGATAATACAGACAATAAAGATAGTCCTCCCTCTTCGTTCCTCCACCTTCTGCTGTCAGGCAACATTAGAAGGCATGTGAGAGGAGACATGAGGAGGAGGAGGAAGAAGAGGAGGAGGGGATGGAGGAGAGACACAGCTCCTTCTCTCCACAAATGTAATCTCCCTGATGTTACATGGTGCTGCAGCCTAAACTGATAAATTGCAGATTAAATGGCGGCCACACTCCACTTCACCCTATATACACCCTTGCCACCACGCACCCCCCTTGGTTTCACACTTTTCTAGCTATTCGCTTGCCTTTCTTGACCTGTCAATTCTGCCTAATCGTGAGCGGCACTAAAACACCAGGTCTCGACAGAGCCAGATCAAGAATGATGAACATCTCTTCAGTGGCAAAGAATAGAAAAAAGAAAAAAACTTGCGCTCCTAACTCTACTAGAAGGCTCTGCATCACTTATGCAGAAATCAGCGGCGTAGCCGGCACCCAGGAATTATGCCTGCTGACAGGAGATGCATGAGGTGCGCATTGTGTGAGGCTGGGCTGGGGGGGAGCCTTGACAAGTTGTAGTTAACTGCGGCAATGACGACCCCAGAACACAAAGGATTCAGCACAGCATATTAATTTGGATTTGAGCTAAAAAAGTATTATTTTACACTTTGGGCCATTCAAAAATAGCAGATATACAAGCTCATAGCGCGGCACCGAGTGCCGCGCTATGAGCTTGTAGATCTGCTATTTTTGAAAAATCGTGAAAATGTGTGCAAATCTTTGAATATATATATTTTTAAAGCGAACATTTTTAACTCAAATCTTTGCTTCTGGGGGGTCCCTGGAACAAAATATTTTGAGATGGGGGTCCGCGGCCAAATGCATATAATTCTGGGGGTCCTTGACATGAAAAGGTTTGAGAATCACTGATATAGAAACATACGTTTTTTATATATAATATACTGTTATACTGTTGAGATTTAGGAGACATTTAGAATCGGCTTCAGGTCTCAATGGGTTAATGGTGGAGCATCCATGTCAATAATTCCCTGTTTTTGGGTTGTGTCCAGCACACACACACACAAGCACACACATGCACGCGCAAAGGCGTACACTCACACATATGCACACCTGCGCGTGCATGTCGCGAGCACACACACACACACACACACACACACACGCACGCACGCGCGCATGTTCAAACATCATTCCTATAGTGTTTCTCTCCAGGATTTAGGATTTTTTTAACCAGAAAGTTTTCTTTCTCCAACAGAATAAGTGGCATTCCAGCAGGCAAAAAAAATGAAAGGTGAATATAAATATCACTGTATACATCTGTGTTTAATTATTTATCTACTTTCTCAAAAACCTTGCCTAGGGGGGCCACAACCCTAACCCACACCCATGAATACAAAGAAATAAGTCATTAAAATCCTAACTGCATGTTGCTGATGTCGTCTATGGAAATATTTGTAATGTATATTCTAATTTTTCTGAATAAATTAGGGAGAGATGCATTTCCATGTAAATTTATTCAAGGCAAAAGGAAGAGAGAGTGGGGGGTGCGGTAAGATCTGCCAGATTATGCATAATTGTAGTATTGTAGCCCTCATTTCTACATCTAGCGCCGTATTGCCTGGTCATTAAATTCTAAAATAATGGCAACCTCACAGCTTCTCCATCCTAATTGCCCCTTCCATACAATTGCCTTCTCAAGACAATATGATGAAGTGTACTGTAGAATGTGTTAATAAGATGGCATTTCTAACTGGGGAGGACAATCCTTTTGGAGTTCAATTCCCCGTGTGTACTAGACGGAGTGACTTCTCTCACTCTCGGGGTCTTTCTTCTTTTACTCACCTGTTTACCGTTTGATGCCTTTGAGGCAAGCAAACAACTAGGGGTTCAACTGTAACTCTACCTCACAGATCTGGAGAAACTTGGGATTTCATCCTGTCTCTGCTCATCACAATAAGTGGTGAAATCAAAGACGTGGGGGGAAGAAAAAAAAGCTCATTAATACTAAAAGATCTGTCTCCAATCTACTCTGTGGTCGGGAGGATTTCTTTTTTCCTTTTTTTTGCAGCGTGCATTCTTTCAAATGAAATGCAACACTAGCTAATTGCACGGCCGTATCAGCACAGTTGGAGCACAGTATACATTTCAAAGGAATATAAGCATGCCTTTTAAATATAGTATCTCTCAATCGAGAGCAGAGAAACTGTACCAGGGAGAGAGAAAGCATTGGTGTAGAAGATGGTCTATTAGTGATGATGGTGAGATTAGGAGGGCATGTAGCTTCCCCCTGCCTACCTTTCACTCATTACCGCTCATTTGCCATCTAAACATCTTCCACTTCACACAAAATAAATGACTCAAAATACAGTACCGTCTCTATTCAAACATCTCTGGCAATCTCTATTGTATCCTTATTTGAACCACGTTTGGGAATTCAGTCTTTAGGAATAATAGGTGTACTCGCAGACAACACCGTAAAATCCTCAGTGTTAATGTATCAATTTGTAACTCTGAGAGTTTACAAATGTAACCAAATGGACCCTCGCGCAGGTCCATTTTGGTTACATCTGTACACTCTCGAGAGTAAAATTAACGCTAAGGATTTTACTATGTAGTGGTTGTGTCGTGTGAGACGAAAAGGTTATTGTAATACTTCTGAAGTGTCCCCAGTGGACCTTTTTGTCCACGGTTCAACTCGGTGGACTCATCAAGACTCGGTTCTTCGGGGCTTGGTCTCACTGCGCTGCACTCTCTAGCACCAAAACCTCCCTCCCAGGAGTCCCCTGGTGTAGTCTTCCCTCATCTCGCCCATCCTCTCTCTCTCAGCTCATTCTGTCTCTGACGTTTAGCCATGCTTCATCTCCACATCCTTAAAAGCAGAAATTAATGACAAGCGCAAAGCTGCTCATTTATAATTGCTTCATTATACCGTTGTGTTCTCCTGACAATAATGGTGTTGCTGGTGTTTTTCTAATTATGTGGCATTTTTTTGCTCGTTATCAAGGACTTCAGGTAATTGTGGAGAAAATAATGACTGCCTGCCTGCCTTGCGTCCTCCGTCTCTCATGGATTGCACATCACAAAGCAGTCTCAGTGCAACCTGGAGCCTTATCAAGGAGCCTGTTTGGTTGCCTTTTAAAGCTGACTCCATTTATACCACCAGTCATCAGAGCTGGCCCAATGGCTCGAGTGTCTTTAATGAGCATCTTGTGTTAAAGTGTTTAACTCAAAGGTTTTATGACAGATTGGAATCTTCCTACTCTATTGTAGTCTTTTTTTTGGTAAATCTGCATGATTTATTTATGACATTTTGAGTTAATTTGTCTGTTTTTGGTCCCGTTTTCTCTCTCTGCCTGCTGTTTTATAGTTTCGGTAATCAAAAATGTACATCTCGAAAAATTCAAAATGACAAAAAAAAACACAAAACACTTACCGGAACACAGACACGCATATGGAGGCCCCCGCTCTGTGAATGTATTAACCCATTAAGACCGGGAACGCATTTGGGTCATTTTTAGATTTCTTTGGCTATTCAAAAATAGCAGATATACAAGCTCATAGCGCGGCACCGAGTGACGCGCTATGAGCTTGTAGATCTGCTATTTTTTTGAAAAATCATAAAAAATGTGTGCAAATCTTTGAATGTATATTTTTGAAAGCAAACATTTGTAACTCAAATCTTTGCTTCTGGGGGATTCTACAAATGTCTTCTAAATCCTAACAGTTTTTGGAAAAAACTTATGTTGCTATATCAGTGGTTCTCAAACCTTTTCCATGTCAAGTACCCCCAAAATGATGATGAAGTATTTGGCCACAGACCCCCATCTCAAAATATGTTGTTGATTTGAGTTAAAAATGTTGGCTTTAAAATTAAAAAATATATATATTCAAAGATTTGCACAAATCTTCACAATTGTTCCAAAAATAGCAGATCTACAAGCTATGAGCTTGTATATCTGCTATTTTTGAATAGCCGAAGAAATCTTAAAATGACACACAGATGCGTTCCCGGTCTCAATGTGTTAAGCTTGTATGAATAGTCTCTCATATGAATTTGCATTGATGATGATAACATCACTAATAATGCTGTCTGTGTGGTTGTGATTTCATTCAACAGCAGGGAGATTAGTAACCCGCACTTAGTACCCAGTGGGCTCTGGTCTCCTTCTTTTTTTCATGCAACATTTGCCGGATATGGATAATGACATTATAATAATTAAAGAATATTATGGACAGAGGGAGCTGTGCCCATTTGCTACTGCGCAATAATGGCGACCTCCACTGTTATTTTCTATTTGAAACGTCCCATTCGTTCATGTGTGAAATAATAATAATATTCCCTCCAGGATATATACCATTGTCATATTTTTTATTCTTCTGTATATAAGAAAGACAAAACAAACTGTGGAAAGAATAAAAAATCATATTCTCATTCTTTCTCCTCATTTCTCTCTCTCTTTCTCTCTCTCTCTCTCTCTCTCTCTCTCTCTCTTTTAACCCATTAAGACCTAGGCCGATTCTACAAATGTCTTCTAAATCTTCTAAAACAGTTTTCTGAAACACGTATGTTGCTACAATATCAGTGGTTCTCAAACTTTTTCATGTCAAGGACCACCCTATATTATATGTATTTGGTCGCAGACCCCCCCATCTCAAAATATTTTGTTCCATCGACCCCCAGAAGCAGCAAAGATTTGAGTCACAAATGTTCGCTTAGAAAAATATATATATATATATTCAAGGACGCATTTTTGTGATTTTTCAAAAATAGCAGATATACAAGCTCATAGCGCGGCACTCGGTGCCGCGCTATGAGCTTGTATATCTGCTATTTTTGAATAGCCCAATGTATAAAATAGTGGTTTAAAGTGGTTCAAATCTAAAATGACAGATGCTTTCCCGGTCTTAACCGGTTAATTCTGCTGTAGCAGCATCCAGCACCATTGCTGTCTGAAAACCTCAGAGGCGGACTTAATTAGTTGCTAAGAGAAAGCTGCCAGTAGTGGGGGAGCTATAGGAGATTTTTTAGTTTGCTCTGAACTTTGCTAATTATCAGGTAGGCTGTAATTTTCCCTGCGTTCCCAAGAGGCTCCCAACAGCGAGAGCCGCGCACCAAACTAGAAGGAAGGAAAGAAAGAAAGAAACAAGGGATGGATTCCAGAGAAAAGCTATGAAATACTGACTGTTTTTGAACAAACGCTATCGTTACTATATCCTCCGCTGCCAAATCAGCGAGAGTTATTTTCCCTCCGCTGTATCTGGGGGTTGTGATTAAGCTCAATGCTATACGATACACCCATTGAAACGCTATACCTGAGACTGCAGAGTGCAGGGACGTGCACAGATAGACTCTAGGTGGTGCTTGAGCACCTGCCCTTTGCCCTCTTGACCAGAAGTGCCCTTTTGAAAAAAGGGCACAGCAGGGGTCTTCAACAGGGGGTCCGGGACCCCTAGGGGTTCCTCAGAGTTACTACAGGGGGTCCGCCAAATCTTTATGTGATATGATTTTTCTTTTTACCATAACCATTCGAAACCTAGCATCCCTTTTCTGAGGAGAACTTTAGCTAAAAATAGCAGATCTACAAGCCCACAACGCCTCGCGCTGCGAGGCGTTGTGGGCTTGTAGATCGGCTATTTTTGGCAAAGAGGTATAGGTGTAGAGGGAAAAAAGAGCAGACCAAGTAAACAAAAAAAAGTATAATTTACTTGAGCACCTGCCCCTCAAAATGCCTGTGCACGCCACTGGCAGAGTGGAAGAGGAACATTTACACAAAACGGTGCTCATCGAGCAGGAGAGAGCAAGAAGAAAACAGGATGTAGTATCACTACTAGGTATGGGCCGGGGGAAGGCCTAGCCCCGGCCGGCATATAGAGGCATAGATCATTTATATCCGGCTACGTCTCAAGCATTGACAGGGACTGTGTTTAGCAGGTTCCCATCCTGCATGCATCACATTATGGTTCTGAAGTGCCTTAGACGAAAGAGAAGGTTGAATTGCCATTGACCTGAGTGAGCCGAAATGACATAGATTCAGACAAATAGAGCACTGGAGCTAAGCAGGAAAACAAGATGGATGTCTGGTGGCAATGCATCTACTCTCTCTCCCTCTCTCTCTCTCTCTCTCTCTCTCTCTCTCTCTCTCTCTCTCTCTCTCTCTCTCTCTCTCTCTCTCTCTCTCTCTCTCTCTCTCTCTCTCTCTCTCTCTCTCAGACTGGTGAGCACACAAACTTTTGTCATTTTCCCTAGACCCATCATATGATCTAAAGCAGTGGTTCTCACACTTTTTCATGTCAAGGACCCCCTAATTGACACTTATTAGCCCGCGGACCCCCATTTGAAAATATAAGCCAGGGACCCCCATAAGAGAAGGTTTTTACGGCTCTCTAGCAGTGATTCTCAACCATTTTAATTTCAAGGACCCCCAGTTTGACATGCATTAGGCTACGGACCCCCATTTAATGGCATTTATACCTCTGGGACCCCAATTCACATTGTAGAACCAATGTTAATTTAACTCTGAGAGTGTACAAATGGAACCAAATGGACCCGTTAGGGTCCATTTGGTTCCATTTGTACACTCTCAGAGTTACAGACCCATAAGGGTCCATTTGGTTCCTGTGCATCATTTAGCTGGGGACCCCCTCAAGTACCCCTGGGGGTCCCCGGACCCCACTTTGAGAACCACTGATCTAAAGCTGTCTGAAGGGATTTGAATATGAATGTTTGGAGATGAAGTTAGTATAGGTTGGTTGCTTGGCCTGTGGATGCATTATAAAGGAATTATCACATCATGTGAAAGAGGGTTTACCGACCTGTAATGAGGAATTACTTCATACTCTACAGCGTTGGTTCTCAAAGTGGGGTCCGGGGACCCCCAGGGGTACTTGAGGGGATACCAGGGGGTCCCCAGCTAAATGATTTATAGGAACCAAATGGACCCTTATGGGTCTGTAACTCTGAGAGTGTCCAAATGGAACCAAATGGACCCTAACGGGTCCATTTGGTTCCATTTGTACACTCTCAGAGTTACATTAACATCGATTTTACAATATGAATTGGGGTCCCAGAGATAGAAATGCCATTAAATGGGGGTCCGTAGCCTCTAATGCATGTCAAACTAGGGGGTCCTTAAATTACAATGATTGAGAATCACTGCTAGAGCCGTAAAAATCTTCTCTTATGGCGGTCCCTGGCTTATCTTTTCAAATGGGGGTCCGCAGGCTGATAAGTGTAAATTTGGGGGTCCTTGACATGAAAAAGTTTGAGAAGCACTGCTCTAGAGTAACGTCATGCAGAGAACTTCCTTTACTGTGCAAACGTTGATGCAGGATTTCAAGGTCTTTCAGACATTTTTTTTGTTTTTCTTGAATCCATTAAGACCGGCGGGAAGGCATTTGTGTCATTTTAGATTTCTTTGGCTATTCAAAAAAAGCAAATATACAAGCTCATAGCGCGGCACTTGTAGATCTGCTATTTGTGAAAAATCTTTGGATATATATTTTTTAAAGCGAACACTTGTAACTCAAATCTTTGCTTCTGGGGGGTCCCTGGAACAAAATATTTTGAGATGGGGGTTCGCGGCCAAATACATAGTATTTTGGGGGTCCTTTGACATGAAAAAGTTTGAGAACCACTGATGTAGCAACATTTTTAGAAGACATTTAATTGTAGAATCGGAACCTCAGGCCTTGATGGCTTAAATACCGAAATCGAGTTTCAAAGCTGCTTTAGAGGCTACAGCACCAACTTTCAGTCTTTGGCAGACTGTGTGTGTGTGTGTGTGTGTGTGTGTGTGTGTGTGTGTGTGTGTGTGTGTGTGTGTGTGTGTGTGTGTGTGTGTGTGTGTGTGTGTGTGTGTGTGTGTGTGTGTGTGTGTGTGTGTGTGTGTGTGTGTGTGTGTGTGTGTGTGTGTGTGTGTGTGTGTGTGTGTGTGTGTCTGTGTGTGTGTGTGTGTGTCTGTGTATCACCAGGGGTGCAGCCTCTAATATGCACGCCCCAGTGCGTTGAGAAAGACCGCTCCTTCCTCACTTGGCTTAATTGTCCCTTAGAGACCTGTGGAATTGGAATCTAAGTGGAATACCGGTCTGAACCCCCCACCACCCCCCCCCCACCAATCCCACCTCCCTCCAGATCTCACCCCTTCCACACACTCCCCCCGCCCACTCTTTACTTGTTCTGTCTCTCTCTCTCTGGGGTCATGGAGCTGCTGGCGGCGTCGGGAGGCCCTTGATTTGGTCCTGTCTTTATTTCATCACGGCCAGCCTCTCAGCCGTGCTCCTTGGCGTAGCAATTCAGGCGCCAGAGTGTTAGGCTTTATTAACCCATTCAGACCCGGGAAACGCATCTGTGTGTGTCGTTTTTTTAGATTTCTTTGGGCTATTCAAAAATAGCAGATATACAAGCTCGTAGCGCGGCACTCGGTGCCGCGCTACGAGCTTGTATATCTGCTATTTTTGAAAAATCGCGAACATTAAATGTGCAAATCTTTGGATATATATTTATATATATTTTTTAAAAGCGAAAATGTTTAACTAAAATCTTTGCTTCTGGGGATTCTACAAATGTCTTCTAAATCCTAACAGTTTTTTCCCCCTATAATATCAGTGGTTCTCAAACTGTTTTCATGTCAAGGACCCCCAAAATTATATGTATTTGGCCGTCAAAATATTTAGTTTCAGGGACCCCCCATGCAGAAGCAAATATTAGAGTTAAAAATGTTCGCTTTAAAATATATATATATTCAAAGATTTGCAAAGTTTTTCACAATAAAAAAAATAAATGGCAGATCTACAAGCTCATAGCGGTGCCGCGCTATGAGCTTGTAGATCTGCTATTTTTGAATAGCCCAAATAAATGTTAAAACGACACAAGATGCCTTCCCGGTCTAAAAGGGTTAACCCCCCTAAGCAAGAAGTACCTAAGGGAGGTCAGATACTGGTCGTTAAAAATCTATTGTGACTTGTCTGAAAAATGAATAAATGAGCACATTATTTCCCCTCCATCCCGGCAGCAGCCCTGTCTGCTGCGCCTGTTTGTCTAATCAAGTACGAGAGAGCGGTGTGCGAAGTCAACCAGGGTTGACGTGCACATTTTATTTAAGTTTTTCTGTCCGTCAGAGGAGTTTAAACGCGTAATGAACAAAGGAGTGGTGATTTGAAATATAATCCCATTACACTGATGAAATTACAAACACAGCGAGAGTTCACAAATCATGCTCATTGTTTTCTATCATGAGCGATGCCCCAGTTGAGGTTGTGTGGAGCCCAGGAGGAAGGGCACACCGTGAATGAATAGTGACAGCACTGTTAGGGGGGGATTGTGGAGGTAGCAGCAGCGGCAAGCAACGGACCGGGCCTCAGTGCACCTTCCCATGCGCTAGGCTAGGAAGACGCTCCAGGCTTTGTTCTCCTGCCCTATGACTCCGTTCAGACTAGATCCCAGTGGGAACGTGGGCCCTCTCTCCCCACAGAAGGAAGGTAAACTACACAAGAGGGGCTGGGCTGGATCTGGACCTGGTCAACATTCAAGGAAAACATCAACGTGAGTTGTTGTTGTGTATTCTCTCACGGTTCCACTTGCTCCTGAAATACTTGTTGACTAAATGTAGGGAAATGGTTGTCATCCAGCATCAGCGTTATGGGGAATTCCTCAGCAGGCTTTGTTTCAAGGTTCAAGTGATATATTTAGCTATGCATTTTGTTCATTATGTATTATGTATTGCATTGGTTCTCAAAGTGGGGTCCGGGGACCCCCAGGGGTACTTGAGGGAGTTCCAGGGGGTCCCCAGCTCAATGGTGGATAGTTAGGAAGTAGGAACCAAATGGACCCTTACGGGTCCATTTGGTTCCATTTGTACACTCTCAGAGTTAAATTGACATAGATTTTACAATATGAATTGGGGTCCAAGTGATAGAAATGCCATTAAATGGGGGTCCGTAGCCCTAATGCATGTCAAACTGGGGGTCCTTGAAATTAAAATGGTTGAGAATCACTGCTAGAGAGCCGTAAAAATCTTCTCTTATGGGGGTCCCTGGCCTATCTTTTCAAATAGGGGTCCGCGGGCTAATAAATGTCAATTTGGGGGTCCTTGACATGAAAAAGTTTGAGAACCACTGATGTATTGTATATGTGCTCGATTATTTATTTCAGATATATGAAATGATGAGTGGCTATGGTACAACAGATTCATTCTTATATTATATATTTATGGACCAACATCTGATGAGAATATATTCAGAAAATGTGCAGACTCTATTGTTCACACTGAGATGTGTTTACTACTTAAAATCCTATCCCTGATGTAGTCCCAAACCAAATATATCCTCAATCTAACACCTACAGTATAAAGCATGATATTAACAAACCAAAAAAATGCTACTTTTAATTTTCTCTTCAAGCTTGTGAGAGTCCATCTTAACATGTAATAGGGCATAGTAGTGGCGGCCATTTTGTGGTGCCACAGATAGAAAACCCATACATTTTCCCCATTGTGTGGTGCCACAGATAGAAAACCCATACATTTCCCCCATTTTGTGGTGCCACAGATAGAAAACCCATACATTTCCCCCATTTTGTGGTGCCACAGATAGAAAACCCATACATTTTTCCCATTTCCCCATAAAATCTCTATGGGAAAAATGAATGGGTTTTCCATCCGTGGCACCACAAACTGTCCGCCACTGCTATGCCCTATATGGTCATGAAAGTAGGCTACACAGTAAAATCTGACCCAAATTGACCGATGAACCCACCACCACGTTCACAATCTAAAAGAGTTAAATGAACACAGAGGATTGTGCTGTGTAGGAGCTGTAGAATCCCTTTGAAGTCTCCCTTTGATACAGCGAGAGTGCTAACAGTCGGGCCTATGGCTTAACCCACTCAATCCGAGAACGCATCTGTCTGTGTGTCATTTTAAGATTTCTTTGGGCTATTCAAAAATAGCAGATATACAAGCTCATAGCGCGGCACCGAGTGCCGCGCTATGAGCTTGTATATCTGCTATTTTAGAAAAATCGTGAAAATGTGTGCAAAAACAGTTTTGGGAAAAAAAACGTATGTTGCTATATACCGTAAATTTCGGACTATAAGCCGCGACTTTTTTCCCATTTTTCGACCCTGCGGCTTATATAACTGTGCGGCTTCTCTATGGATTTTTATAGCTAACGGCCACTAGGGGACCTCCTAAATATAGGGATTTTACACCCGCGGCTTATAGTCCAGTGCGGCTTGTATATGTACAAATCATTCAATTTAGCTGCTGCGGCTTATATTCAGGTGCGGCTTATAGTGCGAAAATTACGGTAATCAGTTGTTCTCAAACTTTTTGCATGTCAAGGACCCTCACAATTATATGTATTTGGCCGTGGACCCCCAACTCACAAATATGTTGTTCCAGGGACCCCCAGAAGCAAAAATTTGAGTTAAAAATGTTCGCTTTAACATTATGTATTTTTTCAAAGATTTTCACGATTTTTCAAAAAATAGCAGATCTACAAGCTCATAGCGCGGCACTCGGTGCCGCGCTATGAGCTTGTATATCTGCTATTTTTGAATAGCTAAAGTATAAGATAACGGTTAAAGTGGTTAAACAGATGCGTTCCCGGTCTTAATGGGTTAAGAGGGGGGGGGAAAGTTGGCTTCAACTATGCCAAAAAAAAAAAAAGAATGTCAGGGAAACTTGGGTTTTAGGTTTTCTTCTGCAGCCTTAATTGGGGAGCCTCGTCTGCCCCCTTAAACAACATCATATGAAGCTAATAAGACTTAAAAAGTACATCTGCCTCTTAAAATGCTTACCATTTTTAACACTAATGAACTGAGGCGTGCGGTGGAGATTGCCACACTGCAGGGAGATGTGTACAGTATATTACGGAGAATTCCCTGGCTATGTAGGAGCTCATAAAACACATCTGAAGACAGGAACTTGTATCTGGTTATTCGTGTTTAATTGGAGGCGCTGAGTGATGCAAACTAGGTTTTAATGCCCTCCCCTGCTGCCTGCCTTTGCCTACAAGTAGCACCACCACCAGTATACTGGCAGCCCCTCCCTTCCCTCCCTGTCTGCACCCACAGAAATGACCAAACATATACCGTTGACAAGAAAACAGTATGAAACTCTTTTCCCAATATTAGTCTCGCCGCATGTGCTAAGAACGTAGCATAAGAGTTTAAGCCATTAAGACCGGGAACGCATCTGTGTCTTTGGCTGTTCAAAAATAGCAGATATACAAGCTTGTATATCTGCTATCTTTGAAAAATCGTGAAACTTTTCGCTAATCTTGGAATATATATATTTTTTAAGCGAACATTTGTAACTCAAATCTTTACTTCTGGGGGGGGGGGTCCCTGGAACTAAATATTTTGAGATGGGGGGGTCCGCGGCCAAATACAAATCATTTTGGGGGTCCTTGACATGACAAAGTTTGAGAACCACTGATGTAGCAACATAGGATTTAGAAGACATTTTGTAGAATTGGCCTCAGGTCTTAATGGCTTAAACTCCACTATAGTTCATTTTTACTGTATACATTATGGCCTGTAACAGGTAACAAGCCCCAGTCAGCAACACTCATACAACCCGTTATATGTTCCATGACTTATTTAGGAGCCGTATTGCACGAGTTTTGTCTAAAATTACATAACACGTGTATTCTCTCAAGATTGGCCATATTTTGAGTGTTGGTATTAATCATGTGGCACCGGTGTCATCGGTCCCAAGCAGGTGGGTTTTAGCTGCTTTGTCAGGGGAGTTAGTAGTGGAATATAAACCCAACATGTATAGAAGCAAAGTAGAACAGGCCCGGGTTCTTGTGTGTTGCAATGAATCTCTGGGCCAATCCTTTTTTTGACAATTGCATCATCTCAAGCAAGTGGGAGTCTAGCTTGCTTCCAACCCCCACAAAGCCAATCCTCCTCTACTGGGGCCCTTTAATATTATATTTGGTTTAACTGTCATGTGCTTTGGCCGGCGAGCTGAAGTTGAACATCCAGGTGTTGCTTTTCTTGGCCTTTGTGTGTGAATGTTTGGGTGCAATGTTCCAATCTCCCAGTGATGTACACCAGTACAGTATCCTCTCTACAAAGGCTTTGATCGTCTCTCCGTTGCAACATGATATAATGGCTCATCCTGTAAACATGAGAACAGATTGAATAAAGAATACTTTGCCTTTCCCCTTGGCCCCCGGAAAACAGTTCTGTCATGCGCTGTCCACGCTCATCTCCTGCTCAGAGCTTGCCACGGCGCTTTTATTCAATGTGACAGAGGAGGGCTGGGGACTCTTTCTCCTGGCACCCCGGTACGGTACGCACCAACACTGACACTCTCCTCTGAAGTGCCACATTAATTCTAATAAAGCCGCTGCCTTACCCAGAGAGAGCCCACGAAGACCAGGGCTGGTGGGGTGTGGGGAGGGTGTGGTGGGGAGATGTGGTGGGGGTATAGTATAAATACCAGGCTTAATGAAGGGAGGCAGTGGTGGTGGCGCAGGTGGCATGGCAGTGCAGGTGGCACCTCTCTGCCCCCGGGCTCCTGGGCTGAGTCCGCTGCCACTGCCACTCCAGGGGGGGCACAGCAGCAGAGATTGCATTTTAACCCATTAAGACCGGGAACGCATCTGTGTCACTTTTTGATTTGAGCTAAAAAAAAGCATTATTTTACACTTTTGGCTATTCAAAAATAGCAGATATACAAGCTCGTAGCGCGGCACCGAGTGCCGCGCTACGAGCTTGTAGATCTGCTATTTTTGAGAAATCGTGAAAATGTGTGCAAATCTTGGAATATAATATTGTTTAAAGCGAACATTTTAACTCTATTCTTTGCTTCTGGGGGGTCCCTGGAACAAAATGTTTTTAGATGGGGGTCGGCGGCCAAATACATATCATTTTGAGGGTCCTTGACATGAAAAAGTTTGAGCACCACTGATATAGAAACATACGTTTTTTTTCAGAAAACAGTTTCATATTTAGAAGACATTTTGTAGAATGGGAACCTCAGGCCTTAATGGGTTAATTACCAGGTACACCTTGTCCTCCTGATGGGTCACCACCGCCTTGGTGGGGAGTCAGGGCCTTGCATGTGTGCATGTTCTTATAGACCCTGTGTTTTATATCCAGTCTGCATGTTTACAATGAGACACACTCTCTCTCGTAAAAAGTTGCAAAGTACACGCAATGCTTCCATAAATGGGGTGTTTTTCTGTGTACGTACATATATGTAGGCTGTCACTGCTCCAGAAAAAACAACAAATCCTTTTTTTCGTAGGGGAGAGGCCGGCCGGCGTCTTGTCTGAATTATGTGCACCTTCCCTCCCAGTGGGGAGGCATCCATCCAGCCCCAGTCAATGCTAACCCTCCCCTTGAGAAGCTCCAAACCAAAGGGAGGTCCACACCTGTTCCCCCCCCCCCCCTCCTCCACCCTCCTCACTCTGGAAAAGTCATCTCTCTCCTTCTTCCGAGCGCTAACTCAAAAAATGTTGACATTTTAAATGCGTATTTTTTTCAGGGATTGGAGTTTTGTGCAAAGAACTGTATACCTAGGTGAGAAATACATCACGGAGTTGACCCAACCCCACCCCCCCTTAGAATAGATGCACCCCCCCCCCCTTCCCCTACAGATGGGTGATGAGAGCGCTCGGGTTAACCCATTAAAGACTTGAGGCCGATTCCACTTAATGTCTTTTTCTGAAACAGTTTATCTGAAAAACGTATGTTGCTACATCAGTGTTTCTCAAACTTTTTCATGCCAAGGACCCCCAAAATGAGATGTATTTGGCCATCGTGGACCTCCATCTCAAAATATGTTGTTCCAGGAACCCCCCAAGAAGCAAAGATTTGAGTTACAAATGTTCACTTTTAAAAATATATATTCAAAGATTTTCGCACATTTTCAAGATTTTTTCAAAAACAGCAGATCTACAAGCTCGTAGCGCGGCACTCGGTGCCGCGCTACGAGCTTGTAGATCTGCTGTTTTTGAATAGCCCAAAGTATAAAATAATGGTTTACGTGGCTACACAGATGCTTTGTCCGTTCCCGGTCTGAATGGGTTAAGGGGGGCGGGGGGTGTTGATATGTGGAAGAGGGCAGGGGGGGGACGTTTGTATGTCCAGGACACATGAAGACCCCCAACCCCCACCCCCCCCGAATGCACCCCCCCCCTCCCTCCTATACCTCCAAACCACCGCTCCTCTCACCCCCCCCCAAACACGTTCCTCTGGGGACGTCCTCTGACGGCACACAACAGCACTCAGCAGCACAGATGTTGTTGCATTGTCTGCTAGCACCACAGCCAGGATCAGCCCAACTGGGAGCTTCCACTCATTAGCTATTGTCTCTGTGTGTCTGACTAGACCTTTGATGAATGCAGCAGTTACCCCCGCAGATCAGACACCAGACAGTAGAGCACACAGCAAAAAAAATAACCACCTATCCATCTCTAGGCATCTATCTACACACACAAGATGCGATACAAGAAGATAATACACCAGACTTTATACGGAAGAGCCATTTTTTCCGACTTAACCCATTGATACCTGGAACTGTCTCATTTTTAGATTTGAGCTAAAAAGCATTATTTTACACTTTGGGCTATTCAAAAATAGCAGATATACAAGCTCATAGCGCGGCACCGAGTGCCGCGCTATGAGCTTGTAGATCTGCTATTTTTGAAAAATCGTGAAAATGTGTGCAAATCTTTGAATATATATATTTTCAAAGTGAACATTTTTAACTCAAATCTTTGCTTCTGGGGGTCCCTGGAACAAAATATTTTGATGGGGGTCCGTGGCCAAATAAATAAAATTGACATGAAAAAGATTGAGCACCACTGATATAGAAACATACGTTTTTCAGAAAACTGTTGAGCCTTACGAGACATGTAGAATCGGCTTCAGGTATCAATGGGTTAAATTCCATCTCGAGTTCAAGTCGTTAACCAGGCTAGAAACATGCCTTTTGACAAAAAAATGCAAACTATTCACATTGTAAGTAAAAAAGGGGTCTCTCCTTCCTGTAAATACAGTTTGGCATTTTTGCACACACACGCACCAAATACCACTGTAATATCCAAAGCATTATATATTTGCCATAAAGAGCAAGAGCCCTAAAGCTCCTGGAAAAATAAAAGGGCACCGTGTCTGCCACTTTGAAACTCGTGCTTTCGCCCTTTGCTTACTCACCCAGAGAAAGGCCACGCTTTTATTTATTTAACCCGTTGAGGCCTGAGGTTTCCGATTCTGCAAAATGTCTTCTATAAATCCTAAACGGTTTTCTGAAAAACGTATGTTTCTATATCAGTTGGTTTTCAAACTTTTTCATGTCGAGTACCACCCAAAATGATATGTATTTGACCGCGGACCCCCACCTCAAAACATTTAGTTCCAGGGACCCCCCAGAAGCAAAGATTTGAGTTAAAAATGTTCGCTTTAAAATAACATATATTCAAAGATTTCCACACGTGTTCACGATTTTTCAAAAAATAGCAGATCTACAAGCTCGTAGCGCGGCACTCGGTGCCGCGCTACGAGCTTGTATATCTGCTATTTTTAAATAGCCAAAGTGTAAAAATAATGCTTTTCACCTCAAATCAAAAAAATGATGCCTTCCCGGTCTTAATGGGTTAATTCCCCCCTCCCTCCTTTACCCCTCGATCCCCCCATCCCCCCTCTCCTGCATGCACTCGCCCACCCACCCACCCACCCACCCAGCCAGCCAGTCAGTCAGGCTATGAACACATTGCAGGGCCTGAGGGCAGTGCTGTGGACAACCTGCGCTCTGTTCACATGGTTGAGCATGGGGAGAGAGTGAGGGAGACTGGGCACGCCGAAACCAAACAGGTGTATGATTCAGAGGCGTGAGCTGTGAAGGGTGAATTTTCTTATACAAGGCTACAATGTTGCTTTTGGAGCAAAAAAAAGAAAAAGAAAACAGCGGCTTGGAGCCGGCCCAGGAAACATTTACACGCATTGTGACTCGTTTGCTTCTCGCACTACTAAGCCAACCGCCGCGATTTCCATTGTTTCATTGCCATGGCTTATCAAAGGCTGAGTGGATTTTGTGTTCTCTTTGCCTTATTTTTGCTGATTTATACGTTTGTGAAGGACTTATTCAATAACAGTATTTTACAGCATTTCTTTTCAAATTATATGTAGTACTTTAACACTGATATTTACTTTAAAATTTGACAACATAAAAAAAGTTTCATCTCATTCATTGATTTTTGACAGGTTACATAACAGTGTTTTATTATAGCTCCATTCCTTTGTATACATGTCACATGAGATCACAAGAGAATATAGTTCATAGCTCCGAGATGAGGTTCCACGTTTGTCGGTGCCGTTTGACCGGGACATTTTCGAATATTTTTCACTTTACATGATTCTTACCCCTTTCCGCACATCATATGCAAAAAGTAAAGGTTGCTCTGATGTTTTAACTTCTAGCGCCAAAGAAAAATCTAACTGACGGGTTGAAACAAGTGTTTAAATCGCTTAAAATGTTAGCCTGTGGCCAGTCAACACCCGTCCGCATGCGCAGTACTGCTCCCGTAAGATTGCATTGGGAAACATGGCCACAGGCTGACATTTTAATCGATTTAAACACTTATTTCAACCCGTCAGTTAGATTTTTCTTTGGCGCTAGAAGTTAAAACATCTGAGAGCAGTGCAGAGAATACCTTTACTTTTTGGATACGATGTGCAGAAAAGGGTAAGAATCATGTAAAGTGGGAAATATTCCAAAATGTCCCGGTCAAACGGCACAGACAAACGCGGGACCTCATCTCGGACCGGTAGCGGAGGGAGAGGTTCCAAGTGGGGCTAAAGAGAACATAGCTTTACACTATCTAAAAATGTCATCATCAATTTCCCTTCAATACAACAGTCATCCATAGAGGATTTCCTTCACAAACAAGGTGCAGTACTTAATAATGTGGTTTAACAAGTGAAGGCAATGGTACCTCTCCACAGGTCTGGAAGTCAGAAATGACACAGAGTCCCAGAGGAGTCACTAAAGGTACCAGGCATATAAATCTCAGACACAGGCACTTCTTGAGGACTAGACCTGGGGGTTAAGATAAGAGACCATGTTAGTGGTTATTAACCCATTTAGACCGGGAACGCATCTGTGTGTCATTTTTTTATTTCTTTGGCTATTCAAAAAATAGCAGATCTACAAGCTCATAGCGCGGCACCGAGTGCCGCGCTATGAGCTTGTAGATCTGCTATTTTTTGGAAAGAAATGTGAAAATGTGTGTTTTTAAAGCGAACATTTTTTTCTCCGATCTGTGCTTCTGGGGGTCCCTGGAACAACATATTTTGAGATTGGGGTCCGCGGCCAAATACATATCATTTTGGGTGGTCCTTGACATGGAAAAGTTGGAGCACCACTGATATACAGTAGCAAACAGTAGTATTTAGAAAACATTTCTAGATATTTATCTGGCGGACCCCCCCCATCTCAAAATGTTTTGTTCCAGGGACCCCGAGAAGCAAAAATTTGAGTTACAAATGTTCGCTTTAAAAAAATATGTATATTCAAAGATTTGCACAATTTTTCAAGATTTTTCAAAAATAGCAGATCTACAAGCTCATAGCGCGGCACTCGGTGCCGCGCTATGAGCTTGTATATCTGCTATTTTTGAATAGACCAAAGAAATCTAAAAATGACGTTCCCGGTCTTAATGGGTTAAGTGAAAGTTTCCAATCGATAGCCACAGATACGTAATCAGGGAGGCTTTAATTGCACCCGGGATGACATCCATTCAGGTTATTGCAGCAGCTGTCCGGAGAAGGGTTCATTTTTGCCCTGATGTCTCCAAAAGCCCCCTCTAAAAGGCCACCGGTTGCACACAGTAGACGGAGGTGTCAGACATCATTAATGACATCGATTAGATTTCTTTCTTTCCGTTGTACTTCTATATGACTCATTTCTGTGTCAGAAGAACCGTTTCACTGGCAAAGCTTGCACTGTATAAATAAATAAATAAAATCTCCCTTTTATATGATAATCGTTAGGTTGGCTCTTGTTTGTGACAGGGAGGGGATGTCCATCCATACACAACCTTCCAAGGTCAAATGGAGTGTTAATTCAATACGGAATTATTAAGTGAGAGATGTCAGTGGTCAGGGATGGGTGAAAATACATCGAAAGGTATTTTGATACAAATGACAACATTTTTTTATCATAATACAAATATAAAATACTGGTCTGAGTTATGTATTTGAGATACAAATACATGTTTTGTATTTTGAAAATACATGAAAATACGTTTAAAAAAACTCATGCAATGATTCTTCAAGAACTATGGCATGATGAGACAGAGCTGCTTCTACGCCTGTACCAGAATATTGACACCAGGATACTGACACCAGGGATACTGACCATGATACTGACACT